>NC_133026.1:47334285-47675000 GCF_048771995.1 Taeniopygia guttata | reverse complement strand
TATGAAAAAGGTCCTGTGAAAAAAATAAATAGGTATGATATGTGATGAAAGAGTGTGAGAGCCAACCATAAAATTATTAAAAATAGATTATAAGTTTGGACTTGCCCTGGAGCAATGAAGACCATGTCAGGGCAGCTCTGTGATGTGCAACTCTGTCCAGACAATGGCATAGGAAAGATTTTGCTGGCTATCACTGTCATGACAAAGAAGCTTTCCCATCAGCGCTGTCTTTGAGTACAAAGATGTCTTGAGAACAGACTTTTGGATGAGTCACAGCATATTTGAGTTTGTTACTTACTGAGTCTTTGGGAATTCTTCTATTGCTGATAAAGGTGGATCCCAAATTATGTGGTCCCAAGGCACGCAGTTATCCACAAAGAGATTGACACAGTCTACCTTTCTTTCACGACTATCATCTGGTAACTGAATAGTTTTCAAATGTACATTTTCCTAATCTCCTATTTTGTGGGCACAACCATGACCTCCTGACAAGAAGCTTTCTTGTGTTTTACCATAGGAACAAATACAAGAATGAGGGTAGCTAGCACCTTGTTTTTTCTCTCCAGTGGAAGATGCCTTGGGTTTCTAAACACACAGCTGGGATTTAAATTAGCCTTCTAGAACTAAAATCTTTCCTATTCGTTCAACCATCATAAGATTTTGAAAAAGTGCAGTGCTAAACAAAACTGAGTGTTTTGACATACAAATTCATTTTCCTACCTCCCCCCTCCCCTTGACTGGCTGGTTGGTTTTTTTTGTGCAGTAGGAACAGCTGATCTTTTTGCCAACAAAACAATTAAATGCAAGCACTTGTCATAACAAAATCTACAGCAAGGTTTTGAAATGGTGCATACATCTGTGAATTCATACAAAGCTACAGAAAAGTAACACTGTTATATAGGAAAGGCGTCCATAAACCAAGCCATCTTGATTTATGAGTCACAAGAGTCATTAGATCACAGAATATTTCAGGTGGGAGCGGATTGAGGGTAGGTGGTGTGTTTGGTCTGACCTCCCACACAAAGCTCAGAGAATGCTGTTCAAGGCTGCATCCATCTGGGCTGTAATAACCCTGGGGACAGAGCCTTTCTATCTCCCTGGCCACTCTGTGGCCTTACCAGAATCCATCAGTTACCATGGGGAATGTGGCATCCACACATGGTCTAAAAAGTGCCAAGGGGAAGAAGAGAGCCCCTTCTCTAGGGCCGTGCTTCTGCACACAGGGGTGGGAAGTGCTGCTCTTCTTCGCTGCCAGGGCACCCTGGGGGTTCACACTCAGCTCCTGTCCCATCAACCTCCAGGCCTTTCCCTCACTCCCCAACTCCTGAGCATGTTTTTCTGCTCGGGGTGTTCTGCATCCCACAAGTTACTGAGCCCTGCGCCGTGTTTCTGGTGACAGAAGAATTGCCAGGAGTTTGGTTGATGCGTGGCATCTTGCCCAAGTCCATGACTGCACAGGCAGCTGTCCCCCCTGCCACCATCCCTCAGCACTGGCTGGCACAGGCATGGCTGAGCAGGGCTGCAGGTGAGTGTGCAGCAGCGCTGGTGCCCACTGAGCTGCCTGTCACACCGCTCTGACACGTAGCACAGGCACTGCAGAGCATCAGTTCCTGCTGATAATGAAAAAATGCCTTCCCAGTGGTCACAAGGAGTTTGCTTCTGTAGATCCTCTGGGCCTGATAAAAGTCACAGCCACCCTCAAAGCATTTATCTCAGCATGGACATCAGCTTCAGCTTCTGCCTCCTATCCTGCTGCCGATTTTTACCAAACCATTTTTTTTTTACCATTTTTACCGATAGGAATTTTATTTCTGTAAGATTTTCCTTCACTGCTGAGACCAACTACAATTTCTGGGGCTAGAAAGACTGTCAAACACACAGTGTAATCACATAATCCTAATTTCTCATAAATGTTTGAGGGATATAAAGTGCTGGTTTGTAGCTTTTTAGCAGTGTCTTTACACTGAAAATGCAAACAAGAGTGTTCTATTATTAAAACTTTTCCCTTAACAAGTTATATTTCTTACTGGATTTTAGGAAAAAAACAGAATATTGGAAAGAAGAGAATTAATCCAAAAGCAGGAAAAAATCCTAAAGGTATGACATCTTATTGGATATAACAATAGGTCCTCTTTCTTCCTTTAGACCATCATCATTCTAGAATATTTTTTACAAAGGTAAGTACAAGAGTATCAAATAGAGACTTAATAGAGTCAAATCTAGCACACGTTAAGAGTGTGGAGCATAGACCGGCCATTAGTCTCCAGGATACAAAAATAATGCAACACTGAGAAGTTTTGGGTTAGAAGTTTTTTAGACCATGGTCTGCAAACCAGCAAGAGTGTTTTTAAAACAACTAACCTTGTATTATTGGTAACATAACTCAGCCAGAAAGTTACTGCAATATAAAACTAATACCAGGAGGGTAGATTCCTGTACTCAGTTTGGGAGAGCAGGATATAATATCTGCAAGGGCAGCACTGGTGCTGATCTCATGCTAATAAGCTCTGAGTTGCTTTTTATTGAACAGCAGAATGATGGACTAATACTAACATTGTTTGCTTTTCCTTTGAACTTTTAAGGACATGCAAATAAAAATAAATCACTTGCACAAGCAGCTCAAGCTCCCTGACCTAATTGAGTCGTAAGTATTAGCAATGTCCTCTATTCTGTATTCTTATAGTATCCAGAATGTTTCCACATCTGCCATATGTGAAGCATGTGCTATTGATTGTCAGTTAATATGGTTTAGGCAGCATCAAACAAGCACCTCATATTTATGCAGAATAGCTTCTTTTTCCTGTCACATAATCACCCAACCACAGAAATGTAAATGACATTTAGAATTGGAAAGTCCCATCTCATTTTTCAGCAGACTCCAGGAGTAGCTTATCTTTTACTCAGTAGACCAAAGTTGTAGGGCATACCCTGGATATTAATTTCAATTCTCTTTCCTAATAACCTGTAAGAGGTTCATAGCATTACTTTGCAGAGTAAGAAGCAAAGCAGCAGCCTGAACAGCAGCAGTAAAGCCTGCAGCTACATGCTCATTTTCAGATCAAGTGCTCTCTCTCATGACCAGAGCTCAAGTGACACTTAAACCATGGTCTCCCTTCACCTCACTACTAGACTGTAGTTTCCTTTAAGTAACAAGGTTATGCAGGATTTCTGAATTTCAAAACACTACATCTAAGTACAGAGCCCAGCACTAGGCTTCTCACTCTGACTCTCCCATTTCGCAGCTGCACTGCAATGCAGAAATCCTCCAACTCCACGGAACACAAGGGCTTAAGTATTCCTTCTAGCAATCACTCCCAAATTAAGCTCCAAGTACAATGTGCCAGCAGGAACTATGAGAACAGTTTAAAAGCTCCTCTTTCAGTTCTCTAAAGTGGTTTTAGATTCAATTTTGTGCTCTGTGTTCTGCAGAGATGAGCTGTACAATATTATGTATGCACCGCATTAACTGTAAGAACAGAGGCTGAATTATAATACAAAGTCTAAAACAACAAGCATTTTGAAGTAAATCTACTGCTTGCAATAGTGCGGCTATCCCCACACCTGAAGGGCACTACAGATCTATTTTAATTACTGTGGTGCTTCCACCAGGCAAAGTCATCAGAGAAGACAATACCAGACCTTACCTTGCCACCATGGTAGCATATTTGATGGGGGAAACCCAGTAAGACTAACTCTTTCCTGCAATACAACAATCTAAATAGTGTTAGCTCTATGCTGTTGATATTCTCTTACCACTATGTGACAACTTCAGGATTGCTTAGTTTTACCTGATATCCAGGACTGGATGAACCCATGAATGCAAGTTGTTCCATGCAGCAATTCCTATGAAAGTGGACCAAGTGAAAAGGGTTCCTAAATTAGGTTCTTACAAACACATGAGAAGGTACAATATCCCACCACAAGAAGTCTGAGGCTCTTTCTAGATGGTTGGATAATGTGCAGCAGAGGATGTATAGCATAGCAGCCCTGAAATTATCAAGATGGAAATCCTTCTTATTCTTTTTGCTAACAGAAAAAACTCAAAGGAATTGCAGATTCCAATAGAAGCCCTGGGAGCAGGAAGCAGGTAAAGGGAAGAAAAGATGAAAAAGAATACACAAGATAAAAGGCATATGCTTTGGTGGAAGAGGGAGTTTGAGTAGCCTGGCAATAAAAGCTGTCAAGAAACAAAATCCTGATCTTGTTAAGACAGTCAAGTGATAATCAGTGCTTGGTCACAAAATTCAGTGTGTGCCTCTCCTTTTCCTTGCTGTTGCTCCTGAAGGCTGACTGCATTTTGGGAATCCTTATTTGTTCTCTAGTGCCTAGGGAGCTGTTGGAGACAGATGCTTTTTGAAAGCTGTCCCCAGATACCATGCTCTTGAGAGCCTTGCTCCTGCCCAGTCAAAGCAAACTAAGGAGAGGTTCTAAATGAAACATAACAACATGTACTTTTAGAGAGAAGAAACCAAAACACGTTCAGTCTAGTAATATCAGATTTAAGATTAAGGGAATTGGGAAGGAGGGAGAAATTAAATATTTTTTACAAAGTTCTCAAAGGAACTGCTGGGCTTTGCCACTAATCTAGCCTTTACCTTTGTCCTGCTGCAGTGAGATACTTTTTAATGCAGTTGCCTTTGTAATGGGAAGCAGAAAGAAACTTTTCTCCACAACCAGGGCATCTGTTAGGTTGCAGCTCCTTCTTATGAAGTAGCATTTCATTAATGAGCAGTTGCAATGAACCAAGTTAGATGCAATCTCTGTTGGTGTTTCTTCCCACAGCCAAGAAAGTGAGAAGGTCTACAACTGCCCCAGCTCTCCCACCCAGAAGATAGCTATAGTGAAACTGGTAAAAGAGAACTTCCTTGCTCTCCTTAGACCTGCACTTGTAGGGCACACTCCTCCTGTCTTTGTTTCAAGCTGGAAACCTCCTTGCTTCATCAGATTAATTTTTGAGTTTTTCAGCCCCAGTGGCTCCTTGTATCACACAGTTCCTGAGTCTCAGGGTCTCCACTTCTTGCTCAGTTTTGTCAGTGTGAAAACCCTTATAAATTGTTCAATGCCTGTTGTCCTAGAAATCAGAAAACTAAATTTCAAAGTCATTAATGTCTTTTCTTTCCCTCTCTAGACCCAGAAATCCGGCTACCTAAAAAAATACTGCTTCTCTCTTGGGTAGGTAGAATGTTCTCTTTGCATGCATATTTAGTTACACCTGGAGCACCATAGAGATAAGATCATTCTGACTAGTGCTGGAACATCAGGGGAGAAACAGTGAAAATGAAAAAGAGAAATGTGCTGCAAGTGTAGAGCAGTGTGTATGCAATCTTAGTGGATCAGCAGGCTGAAGTAATCTGGCTGCAAACACTGTCGTGGCCTCGGGTACATTTCCTTATGAATCTGCTCACCTGTCACCTCTGAGAAAGCAGCAATTATGTACATGCTGGCAAATGTCTCCTTCTTGCCTCTTCCTGAAGAAGAAAGGGAGGAAGGCTGAAAGTTTAACCTCCTGTTTTGCTCCGCCTGTGAGCTCCATTTTCAGCCCTTCATCAAACCACTTTGCTATACTCCCCTCACCAGGGGGATACTAAGGGGTTGCTGGTGGACTTTCATTTACCTGGACCAAAGTAATGTGGACTCCCTGAGCCTCAGGGCAAGTGATAGCATTTCTGTATTTCCCTAGTTTTAACTGAAGGTTTGAGGAAAAGAAGATATTTATGAGTGAGTTCTTTGTTAGTTAATTTGTGGTGAGAGAACAGCTGTTTCTGAAGTTATTTATAGATTATCTTGTGAAGGCTGATGGTGTGAGGGTCACCAACTGTTGCTCATCTTCTTTGTCCCTTTCCACTAGCACTGGCTGGAGTGTCTCCCAACACATGTTGTCCTTCCTACAATAGTTTTGTAGAGCCTTTGTAAAAGCAAAGCAACCTTCACTTTCCTTCTACGTGGAAGGAAGCTGTAAGGTGGATCTTGAAGACAGTTTTCCAGAAAATGGATCAATTGGCTTTTTCCTTCCTGTGGAGAAAGAAGCATTTTTTTCATTGTTGCACAGCCAAGCACAATTAGCGAGTGCTTATGGCTTCTTTTTAAAGTTGTGAAGCTTCATTTCCATTTAAATTCGAGCATTTTCACACCAGGAAGATGTTCCTGGCAACATGGAGCATTCACCTGTGGGAATAGTATTCCAAAAGGAGCTCATAAAAGCACTGCAGGGTTTGTCAGAAGAGAACAATGGAGAAGTGGTGTGGATCAAGAGCACTGACAGGGACTAACAATGACCTCAGGCAAATTCTTTCCCTTCAGATTTCAGTTGCCCACCTGTAAAATGATGATAGCATTCATTTTCTCTGCTCTGTGTCCTTATGTGTTTACACCACAAAACCTTTGGTGGCAAGAGCCATTGTTAAGTGTTAAATTCTTGCCAAGGATGGACTCAATATTGCCAGCAAGAGGAAGGAAGGATTCTTCTTTGACCAGGGCAAAAAATTACAAGATTATATGCTTTGATACTTTTAAAATATTAATAGAGCCTTTCTACACTGTCTTTAATTTTTTTTTTCTAAAAAAAACCCTCTTTCTCTCTTGTTGTAGGAACTATGTGTGCCTGTTTGTCAGGTACTTACTGTGCTATGCCTGCTTGTACTTAACATTACTCTTGGTTTATAAACACCTACCTGATCCTACCTGGGCATATCAGCTGGATGTACCAGACAGTATCTGCCATCAGCCATGGACAAACTAAGCCTAGAGTATTTTAAAGACTACAGGCTGGATTTCTGTAGGGTTGCTGTATTGCTTCTGGGAAGACCAGCATTTTAAAATAAAGCACTCATAAATGCTAAAAGCACATGATAATACCTGTCTTTTCTGTGAGAAATTAATTAGCTCCTCAGAGGAAGAAACTAAAGCCCATGTATCTCAAGCAAGAGTGAGCATGCTCAAGAGCATTTAGTTGTTCGCTGTAAGAGGTGGGTCTGGGATGCAAAATTTGCTTCAACATCCACATTCCAATCTACTCCCCAAATCCCTGTCCTGTCCCCATCACCACAGGCATGAGTGTAGCAAATCTGTAATTAAATCTAAATAGGATCTTCTGTTAATGCAACTGGAAGTGACCCCACTATCAGTAGGGCAGTGATAACTGACAGGAGTCACTGACCCCACAGAACAGCTCTTTGTGGATGCCTGAGAAGGCTTCAGAGCAACCTGCCTTTCCTGAGAGCCCTCCATGTCCTCATTTTCTACCTTCCAGAAGGGCACCGTGCTCCCTCTACAATGAATAATTTTTGGAAGTAGACTGTCTGTGATCATGATGGGAAACATGCTACCTTACAATGTCACACCCAATGTTAAAGGACACCCAAATTCCTTGCCCCACCTGAAAATATCTGTGCCTCATCTCTGAAAGGAGGCCAGGATGGTTTCCACACAGAGTCCATGTTGCTTCTGAGCTTAAAAAATGTATCTCATGCTTTGCCAAGTATAATCTGTTATCTGCATTTCTAAGTCTTGCAGACATAATGTTTTTTCCTGGGTTTTCCAAATTAACTGACCATTGGCCCTGCCTGGTTTTTGCTGTTCATGCAGCAATGAATTAGAGCTGTAGAAAAGCAAAATAACCCAGACAAATGTTATAAATTCCTTCTTGTTAAAAACAGGACAACACTCCGGATACTAAAAGTGTGCAAGACTTAAAAAGGGAGACAATATCACTGCTTATCTGTTTGCTTCCTTTGCACATCCGAAATTTTTGCTTCTTTAGTAGCTACTCAGTTTATATGCCCCAGGCATATTGTGTTCAGTGAAGTTTGATTGTGGAATTGTGATGTCAGATTTGCTACAGATTTCTGTATATGGTTTTTACCAGTTGGGTTTATCTGACCAGTACCCTCTCCTCTAGTGGGACTGGATTAAATCATTATGTATGAAAAGGAAGTCAATTAACTTCTATGTCAGCTCTTCACTCTCCCCCTTAATTTCAGGAGGAAAAGTGTCCAAGTTTTGATTATATGCAATAATTTTCTCATGCAGCTTTTTGTATTTTGACCTGATGAAAGGCAGTGTTCTGGGCACAGCTGAGCCACCTGTCCCTCCTCATCCTCCACAGAGAAGAGGGAATCCTTAGGACAGGACAGTTGGTCCCTCCATCAAACCCATCAAGTTGGTGGCTTAGAGTGGTCTTGCTGCAGCTAATCCAAGTTTTCATGCATCTGTCTTGATTTACTGAATCTTCCAGGAATGCTCAGTTGACTGCAACATGGAGAGCTGTCATTTTCTATATGATCAGTTTAATGCTGGACAGGATTTTCAGGTGAGCTCCTTCTGATGTAAGCCTGCTTCCATTGTGTCAGAAGCAGCTTTGTTTCAAGGGCTCTGAAGTATCACCTGTGTGTCCAGCATGCTCTGGGGGTTTGGCATCACTGACGTTTTTATTTCCTTTCTGAGGTTTTGTCTCCTCTCCACTTCTTCCCTGCTTAGGTGAAGAAAAGATGGTTGCTGAAATTTGACCTCATTATCTTGAGGAACAATGTGGTCATTTTGGTTCTGACTGACTTGCTTGAGAAATCCTTCAAAATTTCTGTAGCTCTTTCTCTCTGAACCAGGAGAAGTTATTTAAGGAGCATAGGGGTTTATAACTTTGAAACACAATAGTGCTGAATACTCACAGTCTGTCCTGCTAGTGCCTGGAGAAGGTGAAGAGAAGGTACAGGTATAACTGGGCACACTGCAAAACAGGGATGCAGAGGTACATCTGACCCTTTACATTCTCTGGGAGACCTTTTCTTCACTGTTGCAGACTCTGACTCTAAGGCAGCTTGCTGTTGCTCTAGACGGGTTTTAAAATCTTCCAATGCATTGAAATTCATCACCTTAGGCAAGTAAATGCGTAGCTCATATGCTTGCATAACCTGTTCCCCAGCATAACACTGCCTCACCAAATAACAGCCTTGATATTCTGCATCCCACAAAGGACTGAGAGATGTGGATGCAAAAAAGTTTAGGTGGATGCACATCTGAAAGCCTGCATAAGTAGTTGTAAGAGAAATCTCTTGAAGGTGACTAAATAATCAAGCTGCATTAGGCTCTGGATATCCTCTGAGTGGAAAATAGGTGAAGGTGGGGATAAAATTCAGGAGATGTGCCATATATATCTTTGTCCTTTTCTTAATTTTCCCTGGAGGTCTGACTGTGGACACTATTCTCGTACATTCTTCATATTAGACATATTCATCAACCTGGTCCTAACAAAATTAATTACATTTCCCTTTGACCCCAAAATATTCAGGTCCTAGAGAAAAAAAGAAATATAAGTGTATGTGTGGGACTGGGGGCAATAAGACAAACCAAGAAAAGTGAAAGCCTAGTACTTGAAACCAAAATGGTTTGGGTCTGCCTAGGCCCACTGGTCTGAAAGGTAAGAATAGGGTCTGACTGTGGCTTTATGTAATGAGAACAGTCACAAGGAATGGATCTCCAAACAGGAGCATACAAGCTACCCTCTGGAAGAGAAAATAAATCCTCAGAATCAACAAAGGTCCAGAGCAGGACCTGCAACCACTGCAATGATGCAGCAGTAGGATACAGTGCTCAGAGTGGCTGCTTGTCAGCCCCGGGAGGGCTTTGGAAACCCTTTCCTGACCTCTGAGGGTGGCTCACACACACTGCCAGGGGTACCTGTGTAAGCAGTGGTAGTCTCTCCCCAGCTCCCTTTGCTCGATCTTGGAGCATCAGTGATGGCAGACAAACCAAGGTGTCCCTCAGGACACCAGATTAGTCAGCAAATGAGCCTGCTGACAGGTCATCTGCTGGTAATGTGGCATTTCCATTTACTAGGTGTGTCTAAGCAGTTATGCTGACCTCTGGTTCAGACATTCACGTCTGTTCTCTGTAGTGGTACCTGCACACCAGTCCTCCCTGGGGGAACGGGCAGCAGCGATTCATGGGGTCTTGTACAGTCTTGTGCTGGAGGGCACACTCAGCTTTCCAGAGAGAAGAGGGAGAGGATGGGTCTGAAGATGAACACGAGCGTTATCCTTGATCGCAGTGGGTGACAGGTCTAGGCATTTGCACGAATAATCTGAGTTACCGGCTAGAGGCTAGAAGAGTTAACGCCAATGATTTCCATATCAAAGGGCTTTCTGAATAAGTACCAGAACGGACAACTGCCTATTGAGTGTTTTGGGTGCTTTTTTTCTTTCTTTTCCAAAGATCAGAAGGAGTAATAGTTTAATCTTTTAAAAGAAGCCTTGATAAGGCAAAAGTCTGTCTCTGAAGTGAGGTTCATAACATATCCATAGATGGACAACCTTAAGCAAGCAAGAAACTTGTAGGTTCAGAAAAAGAAGAAGATTAAATAATTTCTGCCCTTTTCATGGAAAAAAGTGCCCAATGTCTTCTACAATATCTTATATATCCAGTGTGCATTAATGTAACGGTTATAAGTTGGAGAACTATACTTCAAAGTCTGAGCCACACCATCTGGTTGTCTCCCTGCTCAGTGCCCTAAGCATATGGCCAGAGAGAGCATATTTCCTCTTCCCTTCTCTCCTGTCTCCTTTTTTATGCTGCTTAGCCTCATTACCTTAGATCTCCTTACACTGAATTTATATGCATAAACCTTCCATTTGCCTTCTCTCTTAATATAGCTGCATGATTCTGAACATCATTTAGGCTGGACTGGCAACTCCAAATTTTGCCTTGTCAGAAAAATTATTCACATTAATGCCTATTAATTTCCCTAAATCATGATATACAGGGAAGCAAATTGGTCCTAAGGATGTTCTTTGTGTCACATTACTGCCTCTTTCTTGTCACCAAAGACTGTTTTCATGTCAATTCAGTGTCCTGTTTTCAAACCCCCATGTTCAGAGAAATTGTGGTGATAAGGTAAAGCTGTTATCTGCTGATAAAAATGGCTTTGAGTGTTTATGTGCTATAGATTTTTTAAACTAGGTGCCTCTTCATTTGAGTGATACTCCTTGAATAAGACCCTTTTCATGCTAAATAACTTGAAAAGCACTCTGAAGAGCATATTTTTTGCTAAAACTCCATTAGTTGTGTTGGCCTTCACATGCAGATACCTAGTGGGTGTATTCCTCTGCCTTATGTATATAAATTAACTTCAGCAAGAAGAAGATATGGCTTCACCCATCCTTGCCTCTAGGCAGTCTGACTGCAGTGGTGTTTTTCTGTCTGTGGAAAACACCTCAAGCTGTAAAGAAATTAATGTCCAGCTCCCTGATTTTCATGATGATTGTAGTGAAGAAAATATTGCAAACACTGTGCAGCATGTACTTCTACTGAACTTCTTCACTGAACTTCTTGTATTCTGCAAATATCTCATCTAACATCAGATTTGGTTAATATTTCTGCCTCCCTTGAGCCATTCCAAATCCTGAGGCATCACTGCCTCAAGGTACTTTTAGAATGCATGTCTGCTGGGCATTGCTCACGGCTGTTTCCACACACACTGCAGAATTAATGCCCACAGAGACATATCCGTAAAGGGCTACTACCAGATTATTGTGTTTCTGTGGAAAGCAGTTCATTTGCAAGGAGGCAGCCAGGTCCAACATAACTATTCCTCCAGCAGAAATTGAACATTCTCAGTTCTCTTTCTGTATATAACTCTTAAGGGAAACAAAAAGGGCATTCTTTGTGTAGCGCATTGTAGCCTTTAGTACCATGATTTGTCCAAAATCAGGGATAGAATTGAGATCATTGGTTTTGCGTCAAGGGAGTTGCTGTGGTATCTCAGTTTTAGTGCTAACCAACATAGCCCACAAAAATCAACAGTGTAGAGAAAGAGATATGCCAATGTCTTAACAGAACTTCTTAATAAAAGGATGTTTAACCTTGATTGACTTATCCAAATTCAGCAAGGTTTCATAAAATAACAAATACATCAACATATGGTAGGGACTTGATGCTTTCATTTGAGTTCCACTGGTGACACAATCTGACAGAAGCGATTTGGAAGAGAAATAAACCAGCCCAGCTTGGAAAGAAACTGCAATACAACTGCTCAGTAGGAACGCTATGGAGACAGCCTATTACTTTCAGGGATGAGAGCAATTTTGCTGCCTTTCACCAGTAGAGTAGGGAAAGCTGAATGCTACTGGGAAACTGTGGACACTAGTACATAATACATGTGGAGTGTTTTGCACACAGTACAGGACAGCATGACTAACATATCAGCCAGGAATATTTTACCTCCTTGGTGTGGAAAATGCTGTATTAAATACAACTATTACAATTGATTATTTAAAGGAATTATGGAGTTTTGGTCTGGGCTTTGGCTTGAAAATTGGGGTATGTTGAGAGTTTTTCCTAGCTCTGCCCAGGGCCATGAGGAAACCATTTAGTATCTGCCAGATTCAGTTTCATATCTGTAAAATTCAGACCCTAATTATTTGTTCTGCTCTCTCTTTTGAAGTGGGCAGGATTTTCAAAGCCCAATATGCCCTGGTCCACAAAAGAATCACAGTGTATCCGAGGAGAGCCGAACATGACTGCACCCCAGCAGAGGGATGTGTGTCTGTAGAGAAGAGGAGTGACCTCTATAGGTCATTTCACTCCACCGGCTGCCCAGGGATGCCAAAATGCTTGCCGGAGGCTATCCCTGCCCCCTGAGCATCCCAGTGAGCAAGTGAGGTTCCAACAAAAGACCAAAATAATGAAAAACACAGCAGATGTGAAATGCCTTCACTTCAGTCATTTTTGTAAATTGCTTCTCCTTCGGTGGTCCGGATAAATATCTTCCTTTTTATGTTGAAAAATTATTAACTATTTTGTGTGTTGCCATGGATGCGGCACTTGGTTTATTGCAGACTGTGCCTCTTACTGTGCTGGACCTCATTCTTGGCACTCTCCTGGGCTTGTAAATATTGGGTAAATTGGCTCACTTTTTCTTGGAAGTCACAGGCAAAATCACCACTAATTTAAAGGTGTAGGCTCAGGTACATTATATTATGTTACTTTTTTTATAGCATCGATCACCTGTGTCCTGACAGCCCCCTATTCTGCCTAGCAAGTCAGGCTTCCACTCAGGTGCAAATAAATCTAAAAAAACAATATAAGAAAAAACCAAACCTTCCCCTCTATAAGCCAGCACAGAAGGCTGTTTGTCCCTGGGAATGGTTTTGCTTGAGACTCCATGGCGAGTGTTCTCATGAGTACACAAAAAACTGTAGAAACTGTAGAGAAACTGCCTCTGCATTGCAGCAAGGTATTTGAAGAAATCAAAGTGATCTGCATATAGTATTTTGTTTAGCTGCAGTAGTTTTCCAGCCGGCCACAGTGTCAGGGACTAAGTGGATGGTGCTGACAGATAAACGTTTGAGAATTGCTTGGACTGACTATAGCTGCAATTACTGTAATGAGATGAAATTTGTCTTTGGCCTTCTCAGAAGTTATTTCCAAGAAAATGGATAGTGATAGGGTCTAAATTTTCAAAGCCAGTTGGCAATATTTCTAAAAAAGTACTATGGAAATTTCCTTATACTCAGTTGTTTGTTCTTCCTCCACTCTAAAGCACTATCTTTCTTTTCAGAGGAAGGAATACTGCAGAGGCACAGACGTCAATATAAATAATTTTTTCTCTACTGTTAAATCTTTAACATTTCTTCAGTGATTATTAAAAAAAAATCCAAACACAACAACAAGCAAACAAGATTCTGAACATTTAAGTGCCTCTCTTGAATTTGAATTTTCTGATCTCAGATGAAAACTATCAGATTTTAATCTTCCTCTTTATCTACCTGTTTAATTCAAGCCATGCAAGGGCATCTTGGATTGCCGTGGAGCAGAGTCTCACCAGAGCAGGACCTACACTGCAAGATGCTCTACCTTCGTAGAGCCTGGGGCAGCTTTCATGAAGGCTTGCTCCTTTGTATTTTGTAAGGTAGTTTGTGATATTTGCAGTGGTAAAAATTTTCCAATAAATTTTCTTGTTTTCTCAAAATCTTTGAAGATGTCTACAGTTGGTGCCTCCCATCTTGTTTAAGTGATTTGCATGTAAATGAGATGTCTAAAGCAGAGAATAGGGATAATGTAATGACTTGTCCAAAGTTGTTTTAGCTAGTATTCTTTTAATAGCTATCCATTATTATTGCGTTATTCTATGCTGAAAGCTTTCACTTGTTTTAAACAAAGAGAAGAGAACATGGAATTTCAATTCTCCTCCCTCAGGACTTGTTACATCCCCCTCACTCATCCCAGTGTTGGTAACCCTGATTCAGGACAATGTAAGAGAGAATTGGATCCACAGCTCCCTTCCCTGAATGGACAAACAACCCAGTTCCTAACTGGGCTGGTCAGAAGGAGAAACTGTTTGGTTTGCCAGATTGATTAAACTGCTTCCTGTACCTATTTTATACTCTCAGCCCAGAGGGTACCTGTGTGTCCCAAGGCTCAGCCTCAATCTCATCTGGCACAAAGAAATAACCAGGGATGAGACAAAAGTTGGCTAAGAGGACTTGATATGAGAATACATTGTATGCAGGGCCAGCATACGATTCTCAAAGGACCTACAGAGGTTAGGGTATAGGTTTGTCTTTTGTCTGCAGCCACCCAGGTTGTGGCCTTGCTTCATAATATTGCCCTGCTAAAAAGATCGCTGTCCTGATACTGGGATATTTACGTTTCACCTAAGTAAGTGCCAACAAGTACCAATGCCCTGTCCCATCCTGTGCCCTGCAGAGTGTCTCAGGTCCAGCAGGATGCTCTTCACAAAGGTCGGGATAGGAATACTGGATTCATGGTTTCATGCAGTTAGAGATTTAACCCTCTAGATCCCCTTAACTCTTTTTTTTCCACCAGACACAATGCCCTTGCACAGGCATATTTCCAGCTGGAAGCCAGTTCTCTGGGACAGAGAGAAACAGAGAGACTAGTACTCAGGTCTGCTCCTTGCTTCTTGGCCTGCTCAAGCAAAAATAAATCATCTTACAAACTGAGAGCTTTTTATCCTGTACTGACTGAAATTTTTCAATAGTTGTAGAAAATCAGGGCAGAGGGGAAGCAAATTCTGGAAGAGAATAGCAACAGCACACAAAGGACGTTCTCAGCATTAGTAGACTGTACTGGATGCAAGGTGATTGGAAATAATGTAGGGCAAATGCCACTTGATGAAAAATTGTATGAGTTTGACTTTAAATAAGATTTCATAAAGCCTGGCTTTGAGAAGCAAGAGAAGAGTAAGAGAATGAATCATTCCAAGCAATTTCAGAGTAGTTTACATAGTCTGACACTTTATGTCAAGTCACCCAGCTCTCCTATTTTTGGTACAACTAGAGATGGGCCCGAAATGTGAGGATTAGAGATAATACTTCCCAGAATTTGCATATCTTTGGACAGAGATTTTTGGCTCAGCTGTCAGCAAAGATTTGTAGAGATTGGAAGAATTTTTTTTCCAAGTTTAAGGTTGTTTTGTGTTTCAAAGCTTTGGTTCAGGGATGTTTTGGCAAATCAAAACCAGAAGTATTTGAATGGTGAGAACAACAAAGGAGACAAAGGTTTCAACCTGGTCATAGGTTTGTTTTTATTTAGTAAAATGCTTTGTCATGATTGAAGCAAGCATGTAAAGTCCAGGGTAAAGAACCTACCAGCAGTATGGTTATTCTTGCTTCATAATTAAGCTACAGTTAGTAAGGCTGAAGTTTTGGAAGAATGGAAGAATTGCAACAAGTAATATCAGTTTATTAGACAAAATTTGATTTTAGCTCTTTAAGGGTTTGGGTGCTCAAATTCTTATCACTTTATCTTGCATTTACTTATATTTGGAGGGGGGTTTCAAATATATCAGGCAATATTGATTCTTTCATCAATAAGCAAATATCATGTATGATAACTATGACTGTTATATCAATGAGGGGAAAATATGTTACCTGTAAAATGAGAAATCTGTATGCAAAGACTGATTACGGGAGAAAGAAGTTTTGCTTCTTTCCCACAGACTGTACATGGGTTTGTTTTTCCATGGTTTGTTTGGTGTTTTGTGTTACTCTGATGGATGATTTTTGACAGCGTGAAATAAAGGCTGGTGTTCCTGACGTTAAAACAATTTGTGTCAGCCAAAGATTCTGCCTAGTGGCGTTCTCTGTTCCAGTTGCTGTGCCAAGGTGGCACAGCACAAGCACCATCCCCTGCAAGGTGTTCACCTTTTCAAGCTTTTCCCAAGCACCCATATTTATGTTAGCCATGGAAAGCCAGGCTGCTCTTGTACCCGTTGTAGGAAACACTACAAGCACAGGGCAGCAGCTGCTCCTGGAGTCCATGAGCCCAAATGACTGGCTTTCCTCTCCATGTTACATTTAGGTAACATTATGGGGCAAGATAATCTTGTGGTATTTCTTGAGAAAACAATCAAAAAGGTGATTGTTTTCTATAAGAATTTCATTCAAATAATTTTGTAGTAATTTCAAGTAAAACCAAAGCCACTCTAATACTGACTTGATTAGATGATTTCACTTCAATGAAACTATACCCTTACCAATCACGTGTCAGAGCTGCTTATGTTCATGCCCGCAAAGTGAAGAAATAGTTCAAATTAATTGAAGCTACAAGTTAAACAAATGCATGTGTGAAATAAGAGAGGAAAACAAAAGTGGGAGAAACTACTTTAAGTTTCAGTTTCTAGTTTTGTCTGGAGTCACAGAATCCTGTACATTCATATGTCTGAAAGAGCAGAGACTCCTTTTACACAGTGTTTTGGCTTTGGATGGTTAGTACAGGGAAGGGATTATTCTGTTTTGGAGGGAGGAATCTATTTTTTGTCTTTCTGCGAGGCACGGGAGATTTTAGCAAGAACTTGCCCATTAAAACCAATAGACATGAGAGCCTTTCTAGCACACAGAGGAAAGGTAGATGAAAGAAATATTTTCTTCACTCATTATTCATCCATTGTTAGAGAGTTGAGATTCCCACTGAACAGGCAGTATACTGGATTCACACAGAGTGCTGCACAGCATGTAAAAAATAAAAATATTTTAAGAATATATACATTTTTTTCTTTTTAAAAAATTAACTCCTTCCAGGGCAGTTTTTCAGCAGTACTCTGTAACTCTCATATGCTTTTTCTGCCAAGCTGCTTTCCATCTGGATGGCCCCTGGGATTCATGAAGAGAAGGCATAAGTAGAAGGAGCTGCTTCCTTATCTGACACCAAGAACAGTCCCTTTTTTAGCTAGGCTACAGGCACCTGTAACACCATCATCCACCTCTAGCACCTCCTCCCACCTGTCCAACAGCTTGCTCACCTCAATGTCTCACTTTGATTAGTCTCATTCAAAACTGAATGAGCTGTGGCAAGGATACATTTCCCTGAAGACATCTCCTACAAGACAGCATAGAAAAATTTGTTCTAAAATTGACTCCCTGCTTTTTTGCACTGTCCCAAGGCTACCCCGGCAAACTTCTCACAGAGAAGCAATAGATAACTTTAGTTTCATACTGTAAAATTCTCCCCTTTGGTAAGTGACAGCACAGCCCTCATATTCTTACAGATACTTCAGCTGGTAGAGAACACTGGAACCAAAACAATAATTGTGCCTTAGGGATACAAGGGCATCATATAGGGTCCAGAGGATTTTCATGGTCTATATCAAGTGGTAAATGATACACATGTGGACAGTGCTGCCTGCTCTGAAGGACACATCAGCTCCACCTGACACAGAGGACAGAACCTCTTTGCTGAAGCAATTGCAGTTAGCAAGGCAGCTTAAACAGTAGGAGACTATATAGTCTGATAATAACAGTTATTACTGTAATTATTACTAGTTTTTCTCCAGCTGAGCAATGAGAATTGAATTGATTCCTGTCCTTCAGCATCTACTCTGAGAGGTTTGGTACATTTGACAGCAAGAATCTATTTCTTAGCTGTATTTATGAGTCAAAACATATTGAGAATGTCGATATTTAAAACCAATCTTGTAAAACAACCATGATATGTCCAAATCTAAAGTATAAGTATTTTATGGAGTGCTTGCAATCTGAATTCCTGAATCTTCTGGCTTCTTTTGCTGCCCCAAAATATGACTCCACTGTAAGCATGAGGCTTGACCAATAAAAAGCAGCAGGGCGTATTCTTTGTCACTATATATAGGAAATCTCATGCACTAGCAATCCCATGGCTGGGGCTTGTCATGCTGAAATAAATCAGGATAATACAAGGTTATGGTTCCCTCAGTAACTATATTTCAGTCACAGTACACGTGTACAATAAGATATAAAAGTTACTATGGCATACTGTGATACAAAATGTTATGCATGCCCAAGGGCCTTTGAGTTATGATTTTTGCAGGAGTTAATTTGGTGCTGTTAGTGGAGTGATTCTTTTAAAGATGCCGTCAAGGTAAAATTTTATGTTTAATTTCCCCATTGCCATTCTCTTTGGCCTTGTCAGCTGTAAGAAAAGATCAATGGTGCATAAATCTCTGCTCGTGTAACTAGGTAGTAACACTGGAAGATGCACAGTAGGAAGGGCACAGACATGACTGTATCTACTTCAAACTTCTTGAGGCTTGACAAGGTGCTGTCTTAAGGATTTCTGTTTCCTTTCCAGATGCTTAACCACAACCAGTAGAAAGGAACCAACAGAGACTTATTTCTCAATATGGAGACAAGTTACTTATTCACCAGATCTAATCATGGTGTTTTCTTTTGTCGTTTGACCATATCACTGGTTCACCTTCAAACAGTTTCCCTCCAGAGCTCTTCACTCTCTAGCTAGATATCCCATACACTAATACAGAAATACTTTTCAGGTACTGTCATTCATGATTTGGCTTAACAAAATGTTCCCTCTAGGGGTTTCTGTTGGGAAAAAAAAAACCCTAACAATAAAGCAAGAGGAAAGTAATAGAACAAGCATTATTGTCCCACATTTGGGATGCCACAGACTGGTTTCTTACTAAGTGGTAGGACTTCTATTATTCCTTCCTTCCTTCCCACTTGACTGTAACTCCAAGAGTAAGCAGAATCAGGAAAATCAAACATTGTGAGAATGTGTATCTATAGCCTTATAAGTCTTTCTTAATTTAGCCCTTCTGATTAGTTATTTTATATACGACAGATGTACCCGCAATAGTGACCCAGACGTGAGCACATGTCTCAAAAAAGCAAGTTTCATTAGCAGAGACACAACAGATGTGCTGTGAAATTTAGATGTTGAAAAGCAACTGGGATTTGTTGGTAAAGCTCGTGTTTCCAAGTGATAGAAGAGGATAGCAAACCTCCTATCTCTACCATACAATCCTTCATCTGTCGCTGACCCTGGCGGCTGGTGTTTTACATATTGCATTTCATGCGCTGAGCCAAACAGCAGCGGGTATGAGTTACTCACAGTCCTCCCATGCAGTAGCTGAAACCCAGAGATTTCATCAAACTGAAGATGGAAGCCTGGATTTTTGTGGACTTTACCTGGGAGAAAATATTGTGGCCTAGTTAAACAGCTGCAGCTATATTTTCCCATGTGATTGAAAAGAAGCATGAGGTTTTGTTTCCAAAAGGAGCAAGTTCACACAGATCTATTGGGAGCTGCAAGCACTTGATGTCTTTGGAAAGTAGGTCATTATTATGTTTGTGCCTAATTTGAGGTAGCCATATCTCTAGCACTGCCCTGATTGCCGCAGAAAGTAGTGTGCAGCAGAGAGGTAAGATTTTTGAGAATACAGACTAGGTATTCAGCCTTACTCTGCTTTCCACTGAATACTGATAGAAAGACTGAACTGCCTGACTTTTATTTTTCTATGAATCTATTTATGTATTCCTCTTACAGAAGTGCCTAAGCATCGCTGCATCCATATTTGAGGAGATAATCTTTACTGTGTTTCTGCTCTGGACACTATCACTGCCACAGAGAAGGAGAACATTTATTTTTGTAATGAGAATTTTATTACTTCTTTGCTCTCCTCTGTGCCTCTCCTAGCAAATCATACCGTTGTTATATGAGGCGGCAGGCCACAGGTGATGTAGCACTTTCTCCATGAGTCTGCCCTCAGCTCTCCTTCTCAGAAGAACCATTCCTCTGCAACCACATCCCTCCTCTGTCAGCTCCTGCCTGCTCAGCTTCAGTGACTCCTATTACACAGCAAAATCAAGGCAGCGATTTACGTGAAGGACAGAAAGTCCAGAAAGTGTTATCCATGTGGTGGTGCATCATTCCAGAACCAGAGCCTCCAAGTGAATGGGGGAGAAGGGCAAGGAAGATTGTGAATTTCGGTCATCTGTCCGTACCCACCTGTGTGAGAGATGAAGAAAAACACCCTCCTTAACTCCCCTCTTGCAGAATGTCTGTACTGGAGCCAGAGAACAAGGTGGACTTCTGGCAGCTCTGATGGCCTTTCATCCACCCCAGGTCAGCAGAAATTCCTGCAATATGTTGGGTGGGTCATTTCAAACAGCTCCATCCCATGTTACAGAAGTACATGGAACATATAACAAAAGCTTCTCTCAAGATAATAGAGGTACTTTCCCTGTCATGGGGAAAGCAAGATCACAACGTGAAGAAGCTGCTCCCTTGCCCACTGTTCTCAGTGGAAGCCCAGGGGAGGCATTCAATAGTCTGTGGGGTTAAGAGGCTGTGAATTATCTGCATCCAGACAGATGAGCTCTGCAGTCCAGCCTAATACCCTCAACATCAGGTGTATGAACCCAATCAGAGAGTTTGTGCATCTCATTTGCTCATGAGCAATGATGGAAGAGAGGCTGGGAGGCAGCAGACCGAATAGTTCACCTTTGCCATCAGTGTCTAATGCTGCACTGGCTGCTTGTGCTTGCTTTAAGCTCATGTAGTTGCTATACTGACTGGTAGAACTTAATTTGCACTACTTTGGATCGGGAAATTGTTTAGGAACAAATAAATCCAGTCCCCTGTGGGACTTCATACAGTGGTGTTTTTCTGTAGTAAATTATATTTTGCTCAGTGGAATCTGAGCCAAGAAAAAAAATGGTTAGCACCAACTTCATTTATCACTGAATATGCCGCCAAAAGCTAAAAGTGGCCAACCAACACAAGTTAAAAAATACTGTAAGATGCAAAATTGCCTATTCCATACAGGTTCCTTGATGGGAAGTGTTCCCTCTGGGTCCCTGGAGACGTGTAGAACTAGCAGGGGAGCATGAGGCAGTGCCAAATGAAGGATGGGGACCCACAGCAGAAACCCACAACCTGAGCAAAAAGACAATTGACAGGTAGTTCTCCAAGCCATCAGGGCACAACCACATAAAACAGGAAGATGCTTGCTAGAAAATCCTGGTACAATGCCAAATGCTCCCTGCTGTGTGACACTTTTCCCACTTACCTATCCATCTATCACTCTGTCTCCAGACATATTCCATGTAAAATTTCTATTTTGCCTGCAATTCACCCCTTCAACCCTCAGTGGCCAGCCACCAGTGACACTGACCTAAATGGGGGTGTATTATAGAAGAAGCTGATTTTGGAGGACCAAAACAAATATTCATCCTGGAATTCAGAAGCATTTTGGAAAGGTGTGTTGAAATGGGACTGGAAACTCTGTGGGTATCTCCATACAGTAGACAGTAACTTCTCCAGTAGCCTGCAGCAGGCAGAGTGCTGGCAGTCCGAAAGTGAATTAGGTGAAAGACAGTTGAGTGATCTCTGCTTCACAGTGTGGCTGATAGAGCCGTGGGTACTAACCTTCAAGTCAGAGACACGGTTTGTGTCAGCCTTTCAGCACATAAGAGGGAAAGGGTTCAAGGACGTAGGAGACAAAATCAGTGAAAGTAACATATTACTGAAGAGCTCACTGCAGCTAGAAGAAAACAGAGAGCTGTTTGCTGTCATCCCTCATTAAAATGCAAAGCAATGTCTTTGTGCACTCTGTAAACATGACTATTTCTTCTTTTCTGCTTGCGATCTTCAAACAGATATAAAGCACAGGTATATCAGCTCCCAGAGGGGATACAATCAATACAAAAAATTTTTTCCAAGAAACTGCAAAAAATATATCTTCAGCATATGTCTTTAGTAGTAGTAACTTGGGATGTAAAAAGGTGGGGAATTCAGCTCAAGAACTTATCCTGTCCATTTTGGAGAATACCATCGCTTAAAAATTGCCTGAGCACTCTGCAAAAGAGCCCTAACAAGATTTCGCATGATATTTATTCACCAGTAAACACACAGCAGCAGAGTCTTTAGGGAACTTTCCTGCTGTTTTAATCTTCCCTGAAAAGCTTGTTTTTCTTCACTTAAGAAATATTCCAGCAGAAAATATTTCTTCAGGTACACTGCTCACTGTTACCACTCTGTCTTACACAAGTCTAACCTGTAGTTTGGAATGGGTGATGTTCACCTCTGCCACTGCAGGTTTAGTACAACACCCCTCCTGATCTACTTATCTACTTATCTAATGAAGCCCCATGCAGGGGCAAGAGGGTCTTCATTTCCTTTAACCTCACACCTTTTCTCACCTTCTGCTCTAAATGCTGCTCTGCCGTGCTTTGATTACCTTACTCGTATTTTCCTCTTGGTTTGCAGCAGTTTTAATGAGAATGTCCTTTGTAAACTCTGAGAGCCATGGACACTCCCACCGCTCTTAGAAAGACAGATGAAAGGTTGAGCCAGCTTTGGAAAATATAGTGTCACCTTCTACTTTCAGCATCAGTGACACCACTTAGGAACAGAGCATGACACGTATTCAGCAAAGTGGAAGTGGGATGGAGCAAAAAAGAGAAATTAATGTAACACATATGGCTTTATTTTCCCTGTAAATCATGTTCCATTTAGGTAATAATGATTTATTCTAAAAGCACATTTAACTCCAATTTGGTTCTATATAACAGAACAGATGGGGAAAATCCACAAAGCTGTACTTTCCTGCATAAATAAGAACGATTGCATTCACATCCTGACATTTTTTCCTTTTTCTCCTCTCTGTCCATCCTTCGGTATTTCACTTTTATACTCAAAATAAAATAAATCCAGAAACAATTTATGGTCTGAATTTATGTGGTGTTATTTGGGAAAGAGGGATGAGTTTTCAAATTAGCAGTTAGCCATTGCTATGCAAGAGCAACATTTCTGCTCTCCCATCTTCTTCCTTTTGTCCTGTATCTGCACGAATACCATTGTTGGTATAGGGCTCACATTGTTTTGAGTTCTGCTTGTGAGGATCGGTGGAGACACAGGGAGGACGTGTATTCCCACAGCTGTGCTGGCACAAGTGGAGATGCTGGTGCATCAACATGGGAGCTACCAAAACAAAGGCAAACAAGGCTGTATTGTTTCAGTTCTGTTGAGGAAACAAGAAAGAATGTTTTCTTTTCCTCTTGTGAACCAGGAGAAAAACAGTATGACCACAGTTTTGTTATCTCCAGTAGGAGAAATCAGCATCTTAAGGAATTTCTAGGAAAAGAAAACCTCCTCTTGAAAGATTAGGACTATTCCAAATACTCTAATTCTTCCTGTTGCTTTTATTCTTGTTTGCCAGGCTTGCTTCCCAGGCCCACAGCCTCCAGCCAAAGCAGGAGCTGCCAGCAATTGCCTTTGCCACACTGGTCAGAGCTGGGGATGAATTGCCAGTCCAGCACAGGAGCTGCTCTGAGCCAGCAGTCCACTCTGATGCTTTTCAGCAAATAATTTTACAGCCCTGGAAATTACTAAGGACTGGCAAGTGTCATTATTTTTATGGACCATTGCCTCATTGCAGCACCTTGCTCCATCCACTTTAGCATAATATGTCCTTTTATGCACTATTTTACCATCCTGTTATCTCAGCTCCTTACAGAAGCATCCTGTCATAATGCTGTCTCCTACCACATGGGCAATATGACTTGAGAACACTGTGCATCAGCCTCTGCACTGCTCACCAGGGCTCAGCAGGCCAAAGCCCACCATTGCCCAAGGTAGGGACTCTTCATTGCCCTCTGCAAGGGCTTTCCTCCATGTACATTTACACCCCTGCCCAGTAAATATCAGCACTACATTTTTGGTTAAAGCCTTGTACCACCTCTGGTGGTCCCCTCAGATTCTCCTTCCACCCAAGGCAAAATGAAGCCTCGTTCCTTGAGGCTTCAGTTGGACTGGAAATTCTCACAATAGAAATGAGAGAGGGAGGGTAGCTGGATTTGGTACTGCTGGCAGTGCTGTTGTCACCTGCAGGGCTCAGGCAGATGAATTGGAGCTTACTCTTCTCTTCAGGAGGAGAAATCTGAAACCCAAAAGAAGTTTTCTTAATTTGCCTCTCTTCTTTATAGAGACCTAAGTTCTTGAGAGCATGAACAATATCATATAGCTGAAAACTGCCTAGCTCAGCAGGGGCCCCCCTTCTAGAGCAACAGAAACCTTCTGGAATAAGAAACCTCACATACATTTTATATATAATGGGCCCAGTCACACACTTTAAAAATTAAATTCAGATATCTTTAGACCTATTTGAAAGTTTGTCACTGAGAACAACAAGAAGTCAGAGAAGAAAAAAATTTATTTCTAAAATAGAGGGTCTACCTTTGCAAATTTCAGAAGGTGTAAAAATTAATCCCTCTTACACTCTCACTCCTCCTCTGGCAATAGATGCAAGACTGTAGGACAGGAACTCCCACTGGTGGCTGTTCATTACCCATGCTTTCAGAGCTATTCTAGTCCTTATCCTCCTGAAAAGTGCAGAGGTATATCTGGTAACTATTTCTGAAAGTCCATAAGCAAATTAGAAGTCCAGAAGTCCTATTTTAGGAGACCAGGAGTTTTTTCCAGAAGTTTGTCTGTTAATCCCAAAGAATCAACATTTCAGAAGTGTAATGGTGAAAGACAACGTTGAATTTTTTTTAAACTAGAAAGATTAATGCCTTTGAAACCAATAAAAAAATCCACTGGATTTATTGATAGTCTAGCCATGGACCAGAGTTCAGGAAGTGAGAGTTCACTTCTGTACACTAATTGATAAGTTGTTGTAATGAGCCTTCTAATTATTCAGAAGTCTTTCTGCATTTCTTTACTTCAACACTATGGTTTTACAGACCTGACCCTGCTGGCTTACACCTCCATCTGCTTCCTCAGCATGACTTGATCTCAATCTCTATCTACTTCTCTTTGTTAGCTCTCTTACCCTCTTTGTCTTTCCCTTTCACCATTCTCCTCATAATTATCCATCTTCACCTGCTCTCCCCACACTAATTTCCCAAACAGCAGGACCTGACCTGTTTTTGGGCTGCCTCTGTTGCTGCCTGGCCATCTCAAGGCATGTCTTGCTGCCAGCTTCACAAGGGACCATCTTTTGCAGACAAAAAATGTCATTAGTTCATAAGCTGAAGGTTTCAGACAATGACAGGAGTTGATAAATATATCCTGGGTACAAACAGGTTTTAAAAAATTATCTAACAGGAAAAAAAACATGGTGGGCATTCTAGCTAGTGGCTTTTTTGAGAAAAGCAAAGTTAGATTCTGGCATGGCAGATTCTGCTGTGCACCATGGTGGCACTGAAATCACCAGGACAACTCACTGAGAAACAGATGCCATAGAGCATTTCCTTGTGCCAGAAAACTTCTCATAGATTAGTTTTTTATATACATAAAAACAAAGCTTTTTTTGTACAGCTGTGCAATGCACATACGTTTCATAAAAGAAAGGTCAGTAAAGTAGAAGCAACAATGAGTTGTAGTTGTTGATTTCCACTAGTATTTTTCTATTTGGCTTTCTGGCCCATAAGATACCTATTACAAACGTTTGTGTTTCTGGCCCAACTACCAGCCCCAGCAACTTGTCTCTTTTTCAACATGATGTGGAAGTGGATTGCCCTGGAGCTGCTCACCTTGATCCATGACCAGAGAATATTCTAGGATTCTTCACAAATTAGGGAGCCCTGATGTATTTCTCTACCTGTCCCACTCCATCTTACACAGGAAATCAGCACCATGGTTTCCCCTAATTTGCTCCTGGTTTGAGTAGATGAGGGGGAAGATGCGTAGGAAATACTCAAGGCTAAGACAACAAAACAAATCTGGATGTAAAAGTCGTATTTTCAAACTATCAGAAACAAAAGGCTGGTCACCAAATGCTTTGCCTTGTGTAGCCTGCACGCACTGATGTGCAGCTGTCCTCAGGCTGTGTCTTTGCATGTGCTTATAGCCAGGGACTGCCACGTAAGAATGGCGATTATGCCCTGTTCACATAAACCAAACTATCTTTGCCATCTCCAGAGTTCCATTTTGATACTGTAACTGCAACTTTCATACTGAAAATTATGTGGTTACTTCCACTCAGTAGCCTAGTGGAGGAGGGAGGACTTTACACCCTTATTCCTGTCAGCTGTGACTGGTAGGAGGTTTGTCTTAGAGCTAAGTAAGAAATTTTTGAAAGGAACACCATACCTTCCTTAGAGGCTGATACCCAGAACATGTACAGCTAAAAGCTAGAAAGGCTGAAGTTCATTATCAGTTAGGAAAGGATTTGGGGTTTGGGAGTTGTTTGGGGGGTTTTAGCTTTTTTTTTTTTTTTTTTTGCTCTTGGGAAAAGTAATGTACAGAGTAAAGTAAAGTACAGAGATTAATTCAGTATTCAAAGTCTTCTCTTTGTGAAGGTTTTTTGCTTTTAATACGGAATTTGAAATATTAAATTCATTTATTAATGGAAAAACTTAAAAAATAAGTGTATATGTATCAGTCTTGAGTACCAAGGGAATCGTCCTGTGTTTTTCTGTCCCTTGTATATTCCATTTGCACCATTCATATTTGTTTACAAACTTCCTAAGCCATCAGAAATTAAAATTGTTAAGAATCTAAAACTCTCTTTCCTGTCAAACATCTGCACAGAGTTTTGCTCAGCTTCAAAGCTAAAGCCAACTGCGTTTAATATCTGAATTTACCTCTGAAGCAGCAGCAACAGCAACTGACAGTAATAAAACCCTACAGGAAATAAACTCGGAGTAGAGCATATGTGAACCAGGTCTTGGGTAGATCTATCTTAAAAGCCAGGATAAAAGGCAAAGCCAGGAGGACTTTGCATCAGCAGGTTAAAGCGTGGTTGCCAATTGCTTGTTGGAATTAAAGGATCTTAGAGAGCTGCTCTATTTATCCCCTCACACAGTCACACAGAGACTGCTAGGCTTTAAGTCAGCCAAGGGTCTTATATTTCTAGCTATTTTGGTGCATTCTGAAATTGTTTCTATTCTTAATACTCTGTAGTCATTAAATTACAACCAGCTGTGTCCTGTCACTGACTTTTTTTGAAAACTGTTTTTAAAATATAGTACTTGCAGTTCATAGATGTTTGGTTATCTGAGACCTGAATAATAAACCAGCATATAACAGAGCAGAGGGCAAGCCGTGATCTTGTCCTGCAGTATTTTGCAGTTAATATGAAATGCAGTCAAAATGTAGAAGGGTCTGAATACTGAGGAAAACTGATCATGAAAGAGGTTTAAGGCATAAAGGAAATTAAAGCACAAACTGGCTTTGGTTAAGTGAACAGGAGAGATATTTTGACATGTCATTTAACATTTCCCATATGGCTTCAACTAGAGTTTGTTTGAAACCTTTCAAAACTCTTTCCTTGTGTGCAAAATTACCCTTTACAACAAAAGAGAAATTTAAAAAACCACCATAAACCATTTGGCCATTAAAGCCATTTTAATTAAACAATTGAACTGGCCTGTGTGTCTCCCAGGTGGGAAAATCTGGGATGCTGCTTTTAAGCAGCAGCTGCTGGCAGAGGTATGTTTGCTGCAGGGAAGAGGTGAGATTAAGCGCCCCGCCCCCCCCCCCCCCGCTCAGACCTATCCCTGGGATTCAGGGGAGCTCACTCGCTTCTGACCACATGAATCTGCTTTCTGGTATGTGGTACATTACCACATGAAGATAAAGATTTTTAAAAATAACATCTGATGCTGAGGCTGTCAAAGTGCTAATGTAGAGAGCTCGAGCTGCTATGCAGGAGCATGATTTTCTAGCAGTCGGGAGCTCTGTGTTTTTTGAAGGTATGGGTCAGAAAGGGTATGGCATGCTCAACAATCAAAACCAAACAGCTGCCTTTGAAAATCAGGAGCCCAAATATGTGAAGATCCTAAAGTCTGACTGTTTCCTCTCTTCTTCTAGACCAAGTTTCCACCCAAAGTTTGGGCTGCAGAGCAGTGTAATTTGCTCTGTGTCACCATATAACTCCCTGGACAGTGGAAACTCTGGTGGGAGCTATGTACAGCCCAGATACTGGCTGGCACCTATCAGAAATTACTAAGAATAGAAGGAAAGAAAAGTTAAAAAAAAAAGGCAAGGGGGAATAAAATAAAACAAACTTCAAAACACAAGAATTTGGGATGCTTCTGCAAATAAGTAATCAAAGAAAGAAGAATTTCATACAAATAGATATTTGCAATAAGTAAACAAGTAGGTTGCCATTTTTCCCAAGAGATGTTCATCTGCCTTGCAGGGGAACTGCAGCCTTAATTAGCCCCTAAAAAGCATCCATTTTTGTTGAGGAGAGGTGTTCCCAAAGGGCAGGGGAATGTGAAGAGAGGTCTTTTGCTCTAGGCTTGCTATGATCCATCAGTGCTGTTCAAGGGTGCTGTGGGCTGGCATTTCAAAGGTCTTTCCTTTCCACTGCTGTGTGCTTGAAGTCAGAGGTTTCTATTCGAGGAACAAAGAGCTGAATCCACCACAGACAAAAACCCAAGGGGAGGGGGAGTGGTTTCTACCACTTGCAGAGAAAATTGATTTTTTTTTTGAAGTATAGCGTGCAAAAGGAGGGCTCAGAGGACTGCTACTACTTTGCTGCAAAAATACTGGTCCTCTGTGGCTTTTGACGGACATTAAAGTTTGCCTCCATACCTGCATCAGAGACAGGTTGACATGCTCAGGCTCTTTCATAGTGGTCACTTCTGCAGCACTTTTTGGGATCCAAGTAGATTTGATTGCCTGGTACTGCAGAATAACACCTGGAAGACAATAATTTAGTTTCCTCCTCTTTATTTTTTCTTTTTCTTTTTTTTTTTTTTTAGTTATTCCATGCAAAAATATAAAGCCCACTGAAGAACAGGGAATGTTCCGAATCCCAGTGGGGTAGCAAGGAGAACAGATAATTTCTTCTTTTACAAATTGTCTAATTTTTGAGCAACTGTTGCTGCTAAGCAGTTCAGCAAATAGACTGAGGCAGTTTGGATTGGAAAAAAAAAGAAAGACAGTGACTAAGATCCCCTGCATTCCTTATTTTCAGCAGAAAAAAAAAAAGAGTATGCTTCTTCAGAAAACAGAAGCTGAGGGAGGAGAAGCAGTGGCTTTGTGGTTTTTTGTTTGGTTTTATTTAAAGATTTTTAAATGTGGATGGGACTGTAGTCAAGATGATGATAGTTTCTTCAAGGGGCGATACAGCCCATGTTATAAACACACATTTAGCAGGAACAAAAAAACTGGAAAATCACAAGCTGAATTGTAAGGGAAAAAGAAAATACACGCATACAGTTCTAATCATGAAGCATCAGTTCACACAGGTTCTAATGAGTGGGTAAAACAGGAGCTCTAAAACAACAGTATTGTGTGATAAATCAACTTGGCCATGACCGAGTCCTTTTCAGTGTCAGAGGCTTCCCTAATGCTGATATTCACCGAGTTTTTTCTTTTGTGAGTCATGACTTGGCATGCTTTCCTCCTGACTCCTCCACAGGCGCAGCGGCAGGAGAAGCATGTCCCTGGCTGGCCAGGCTCAGGGTGGGCTCAGTGCCAGCAAGCGTGGCTCCCTGGCCAGGCTGTGGTCAGAGAACCTCTGCCAGAGGGAATTCTATCAGCAGCTGGGGCTCAGTTGGCTGGCCCCAAAGGGCTGATATCTCTTTCCTTTCTTTGCAGGCTTAGCCCAAGCTCCCTTGCTTAGAATGGGGTACTGAAGCCACACTGGTGTCAGACTGGTTAGAGGGTATCCCTAATGGGACTTCAGTGAGCCTTGCTCTGAATTGCTTCAGTGGTGGAGCTCCTGCCACTTCCCTCAAAATATTATTAACCTGTTGCAGGACATGATTCTGAAAAGCATCCTCTCCAACAGAGGTGGAGTGCTTTCCTCTGCACTAGTACATTCAGAGTTGTGGAGGTTGTGGACTGCTTTTGTAATTTTTTTTGTTGTTGTTGTTTTTTGGTTTTTTTTAGTTTTTATAAATGCATTTCAGGACTTGTTCTCTACATGGTATTGACTCATATTTGGGTGCTAAAGCATGGGTTTCTGCTTGGGACCAGGGGAATAAGAAAACAAACCCTATCAGCCTCTGAGAACACGTTATTGGCAGTCACCAGGCATAGTATGTCTAGGCTGAATATTGCCTGTTAAGGTGTGAACAGTGGTTTGGGAATTAGGAGAAGAGAATTTTGAGGGGGAGCAAAAAAGGGGAGGTACAGCCCCAGTCTAGTCATCACATGGATGTCAGGCTGATTTGCTAGGCATGAATCCATGGCATCTTGACAATGTTCTAGGGTTATGGTACCCTATGAGGATTAAAGCTTTGCACTTCATGCTTGACTCCTGGTATTCACACTTTCCTTATCCCTCTTAGCTCAGTAAAGTTGCAGTGGCACAGAGTAATATCTGAAAGAGTAGCAGGAGGCAAGGTGCTAGTGCCAGAGCTTTACAGTCAAGAGTTTTGACATGGAGGGGGTGGCAAGTTACAGCACCCCCACCCCCAACTCATATAAGGCTGTTCTTGCTTGATTATAATAATATAAGGACTAGTGATGGGCAGAAATACTTGATGTTCCTCCCCACACCCACCAATGCCCCACACCCACCAATACCCTGAGTCTGCTCTTGCCCTTCCTGATCCCACAGCAGGAAGAGATGGGCTGCAGGGCTTTGTGGTGAGGGGATGGTGCAGCTGGGAATTTGGTCCACCATGCAGAGCTGTGTGTAGAACAGAGGAAAGGGGCACAAGATTAGTACCTAAGATACCTTTGCATCACTGGGTGATTTTATGCTTTCTATTCGGATCCAGATGACTGAGATTTGCTGACTTTGGGAAAGCTGTGTATATCAGCCATGGCTGCTCTTGTTGATACTGCTCAACTGTTGGTACTGTCCTTGTGAGCAGCTGGGCTCCTTTAAACCCTGGGACAGACAACAAGAAGTAGAAGGTACTGAAAGCAAAGATGGGCTTCCATCACTTGAAGAGTTTTCAGCTGCAGTGGCTTTCCTGGGATTTTTAAAGGAGTAACACCTAAAGATGAGATTTTATGCAATGTCTAAGTCTGTAAGAGTAGCATCAAAAGAAGTAAAAATATTTCTTCTGGGGATGCTTCTTATAAATACAGGATAATCAAGTGTTGGAGGCAAGATACAGCCCATGGGTGAATGGGTCTGAGCCACTGATGGCAGCTCCTGTGTCCCTGCAAGACAGAATTATGTAACTGAGAGCCAGAGCAATCTAAGCAGCGGAGACAGACAGTAAAGGCCTCTGGAATTCATTACTGCTTAGTTTACTGCAAAAAAAAAAATTGCAATCTTGCACAAATGCAGGCAACTCAGCATAAGCTGTGGAAAGAATAGAAAGCGGGAAGGGTATTAAATATGAGATGAGACATTTTGATAATTTATTATTATGGCTTTAAGAGAAATATGCAACTTTTATGATGTGATTTTAATTAAAAGTCAGGAGAGAAAAGTAATTCTAAAAATATTGCTCAGAAATTTGTACTAGGAATCACTGAAATGCACCCACAAAATCAGCATGTAGCTGCTAAGGATGTTTGTGTGGGTATTGATAAAATATTTGGACAGAACAAGCTAACCTGAAAGTGCTGGCCCTCTTCCATTACCCTTTGGGATCAGACACTTGGTCACCTGAGGATGATCTCCAGTGCACTGGTTATGTACACCAGGTGAAATGCAATGTGAGATCCACTATGGTGTGGAAAGTGCACATCATATCACTGAACGCTTGGCAGGATTTGCTCACAGCCTGCCCACATTTCCTGGTGCAGAGAAAGAGCTGAAGCCCCATATCCTCTGCCTATATCCCAACAACCAAGAACCTAAAATTCCTAAAGGAATTTCTGAGACATAGCTTTCTAGCCAGCTTCTTCTTTTAGTGTGCATTGCTCAGCTTACTCCACTGGCTCCTCCATGTCAGGAGCAGTCCAAAGGAGCATTACATCTCCTTTACAGTTTGAGTGTTAAGACTCTAGTCCCCCCAAGGAGAAATGTGTTTTGCTAAGGCTCCCACATCCCCCAGCACAGCTTTGATGCACTCACTGAGTCTCTGAAATCTGTCTGTCTTATTATGTGGCATGGATATCCACCACCAGAGAATTTATCAAAGGGCGGAGAAGTAAATGACTTTTCTGATGGTTTTACATGGCCTCTACAGCCTGTGAAAAGCCAGAGACGTCTGCAGAATAGTATTCTGGCTACACCTTTCTTTTCAGCCTTCCCTTCTGTGGCACCTTTACTGGGCAGAGGATCTGAGCATCTTGGACAAGAGCCTATTTGATCATTCCTTTGTGCACCCTCCTCCTGCACTGGGCTAGAAGGACTGCTCGCTTTTCCCCAAGGAACACTTCAGGACATCATACAGACTCTATTTGCTTCTCCTCAGTGTATTCTGACCTTTTAAAGAAAAGGAACTCAGAATGCAGCTGGATTGTAAGAATTACTCTGTTTCTCTTTACCACTTCTGTTTCCTAACAATGGGTTTCCTGTTTTTAGATAAACAATAAATTAAAATAGTGGTGAACATAGAGATGTGTATTTTGTTCCAAAGCATGAATGTACAAGTGGCATGATGTTAACACTGGGACCACAGGTGGATAGTAGATGAATAGTAGTTAGAGCAACTAACAGCTGAAATGTGATTCTAGACCCATTCTCCTACTAACAGGAAAATTATAAGGTCTGTCATGATTCAGAATCAAAAGAGAAGGATTTGTTGTTTTGTTTTAGCCATGAGCAAGGGCAGATATGTCTCATGGTGATTCCAACATGCAGAGTGTTCCTGGAGGGGTATGTCCTGCTCTTCAAGGGCTGTTTTGCTCTGGAGAAGATTACAAGCTTGGCAGAAGGTGGTCTTCTATTTGCTTCCAGTGTTTCACTGAAGATAATAGTGACTTTTCAGGAGAAGACCAAATCCTACTAATGACCTTCCCCTCACTAAAAATCCATGACAACTCATGAGTTGTTTTTTGGACTGGCTTTGCCAGCTGTGTTTGGGTCTTGTTTGAGACCTGGAGTTCCAGTCTCCCTTTCAGCTGCAGTACAATGTTGAGCAAGCAGAGGAGTTCTCTTGAGGGACTGCTGCCTGAGCAGGCTGAGCCCATGGGGAGTGAAGGATATCCTTTCAGTGCAGCTTCTGAGGAGCACAGTCCAACAAAGCAGCCTGTTTCAACCATTTGTAGTAAGACAAAAGCATGGGCTGAGCTCTCCCTTCTTGAGGGCTGTGTGCTCTGTAGGTATCAGTGGGGTGAGTGCTCGTGCCGACAGCCTGCCATTCAAACTGCAAACGCACGCACTCCAAGGTCACCAAGTCACTTATAGGAAGTGAACCAGAATAAACAGCCTCTTTAACAGGCTCTATTTTCTAGCAGAACTCTCCAGATTTGCTCTCCAAGGGAAGTTGCCTGCGGTGGGATGCCTGGGGATTTATCTGGCTGTGGTTCAGCTGACTTACACGCTTGGTCTCCTCTCCCACATCTGCTTCCTCTTCCACCTCATGCTTGGCACCCTCTCCTCTAGCAGGCGAGCACAGGGGTTCTGAGAGAGCCAGTTCCCTTCTCTCTGGGTTCAGGTAAAGCCTGTACTGGTCATGTTATCCTAGACTGAATTTTCCCAGCATTTTACTCCTGGGAAATTAACTTGTTAAGGTGCCTTGCACTTCGTGAAGTACTGGGAACCCCTTGCCAGGATCATTGTATATGGTACATCCCTGATTTTAACTGGGATTTTTTTCTCTGCAAAAGCTAGGTTTGTTGTGATCCTGGGGTTTGCAGAGGGAAGTGGGCTATTATATTTGCCCTGCCCCATGAGTGACAGCAGCGTAGTGCTGCTCGGGCCAACACTGAGAGTGCAATGACTGGTCTCGTGCAGGGCCATCTGACAGGAAAGGAAACAGGCCTTTTTCTTACTTCCCACTCACTAAAACAAAGGATTGTTCACAAGGTCTCATGCTTTTTCCCAAACTCTGTTTCTCCACGGACAACTGCCGCAGTCCAGCATGTACCGATAGCATCAAAGTTTTCCTTGGAAACCCTCCAAAGGATTGAGCTCAGTGGACCACACAATTATTCATACACTGTTTGGGAATTATCTGCCTGAATCAACTAGACTGTTTTTGTTTTTTTCCGTTCTGTGACACTGACCTCACACTTCTCTCAACTACCAGAATGCACTTAACATTTTTCATCTCTTTAGCAGCCAAATTTTCTTCTTTGGGCTTCATCTGTAGACTGAGTGGCTGAGACGGTGTTCAGCCTGGAGAAGAGAAGGCTCTGGGGGGAGCTTAGTGCAGCCTTTCAATACCTGAATGGGGCCTACAATAGAGCTGGAGAGGGACTTTTTCTAAAGACATGTAGTGAGAGAACAAGGGGGGTGGATGACATTGAACTGATAGCAGGTTTAGATTGGATATTAGGAAGAAATTCATTTTTGTGAGGGTGCTGACACACAGGAACAGATTGCCCAGAGAAGTTGTGGTTGACCCATCACTGACAATGCTCCAGACCAAGCTGGATGAGGCTTTGAGCAACCTGGTCTACTGGAAAAGTCCCTTTCCATGGTGGGGCTGTTGTAAAAAGATAATCTCTGAGATCCCTTCCAATCCAAACCAGTCTATGATCCTATGATTACTTGGCATACCTGCACCCACCCACACACATGCACCCCCTGGAATGCCCCATTCTCCATGTTTAACTTCACTTATTCTCATTTTTAAAATATACTTAGCAGTGAGATGTGCCTGAGCAAGAAGGGAATATTTTAGAGAGGTGAAAGTCCAATCACTTCTTCAAGACTTGCTGCAGGTCTGAACATCCAAACACAGAAAGATGGGACAGAAATACTTGGTGGCTAAAGTCAGTACCTGAAAAATAGACTTTGAGACATCCTTGTTTCAAGTTGCAACAAACCTCTCCATGGTGTTTCCTAACCCTGAACCCATGAACATCTGGGAGAAATATTGCATGAATGTGGGATGTCTTGCTGGGTAAGCATCTTATTGAGCTTTTCTGCAGAGATTATTATTTGAAACCTCCCTAAAGAGCTAATCTTGATGTGGTGGGGCCCATAATGGGGATTTAACCTTTACAGTATCCTGTTTTGGAGCATGTTTTTGGCCCTATCCCTAACATATTGGTCTGTTATTTCACCCCATTCTGCATGTAATTCACAAGGCAGCACCAGCTGAAAAACAAGAGGGAATTCTGCTTTTCTGGCTGGACTCAGGCTTCAGTGTCCAGTATACTGACAACCCGTATTGTCACATGCTGCTGCTGCAACACAAATGTCTGCATGGTTTCTACTGCTGCATAATTTTATCTTGATGGGTTTGCTGTTGGGAGAACACATTTGTCTTGCAATATCTTTATTTGACACTTCGGATATTTACTTTTTCTGGTAAGCACAAGGTCTGAAAAATGGTTTGGATGCCTGCTATTTGGCTAAGAGGTTCCAAAACTTCAGACTGGTACCTTTGCTTGCTCACAGTCTGCCCACCAAGTGCTAAGCAGCAGGGGCTGCTAGAGGGGACAGTCAATGGGGACAGTATAGCACTGTGTAGTCATGCTGCGGCATGCTACTCTGATAGGTGTGGAAGGCAGTTCCACAGGGCTTTTCCTTAGGAAACTGCTGAAATACTATTTCTGTAAATGGGAAGGGAAAAGAACCTGGAAGTGGTGCTCTTTCCAAAGCTTTGAGCTTGTTCCTACCAAGCTTCACTCCATCTTGCTTTACACTGCATTAAAAAATAACTCTATTTCCATTATGTTTAAGACCTCATGGCTAAATAAGCTAAAACAAGTCTGATTACAGTTAAAATCACAGCATGAATGACTCAGAAAAGCTGCTTGTTAAGAAAGGGTTACTCTGTTATGGACAACTTGTATAATAAAGATGTCACTTCAAGGAGTATCTGCAGCAGAAGGAAATCAAAAGCAGCACCTTGTGGGCAATATGTGTCTTTTGGTACTGTCCTGGATTGGAGTTTATAGAAGAATATCTTTACATTCATACAGTCTGAATATGTTGCAATTTAAGTGTGCCCTGGGATGTGATTATCATTGTTTGTGTTTCTAAAAGTATTTGTTAGCAAAATGAAGCACGAGTGTCAGACTCGAGCTGTGGGAGCTGCCATGTACTCTCTGCCACTGCCTTATTTTGTGGCCTTGGGCAAGTTCTGTAATTACACTGGGACTTTGTTTCCCAGCCCTGAAACTCGTACAATAAACATCCCCCCACTCACACTAGTTTTCTGTTACACTTAAAGCCAACCACTAACTCTGCCTGTCTCCTTTGTGCCTTCAGCACTAAATTTGGTGAAGTTGTTCATTGTGATAGAAGTTCCTCTGCATAAGGGCAGCAGTAAGGGCTGCAGTGACCCGCCAGCACTTGGAGATGTGTGAGGGAAAGACACTGTGCCATTACAAACAATTAATTACATTATTATTAAGTTATTGCTGTTTCCCACTGAAAGGATCAGTATTCAGAGGCTGATGCATTCTCACAAGAAATCAATGGGATACAGCATTTGCATCAGCTCAGTAGCGCCTCAGCCAAGAGAGTGAATGACTTAAAATGGTATTTATAAAACATAGTTACTCTGATTATATAGGAACATACATGAAGTACAGCTTGAAATTTTTGGAAAATTTTTTTTTTTTTTTTTTTAACCTAAGGTATTATTTTTCTTAACATAAGCAATAAAAGCTTATAGTTATGGGGTAATTTTTGAATAGCTTAAATATTGTGCACTTTACCTCTCTGTGAACTGAGCTGTGTCCACTTTAAGATGCAATGAGCATTTTTCCCAATTATATTCTCACAGTTACTCTCCTTTCCTGCCTTTCTTTGACTCCTGTGGAAATAAGCTGTTCTAGACATCACTACACTGCACATATTTTGTCATTTCTGTATTAATATGCAGGGATAGATACAGATTATCAGTTTGATTATTCATCAAAGATTCTTTCAGTATTGAATAATCATTACTATTTCAGCTGCTCTGCAAAAGGAACACCAAGTTCTCAAACAAACAGAAGGAGAACTTCTGAATTGCATGCTAGCCCTGGTACATGCCACTATGTATTTCTTGCTCTTTCTACTTCAATTGAATAATTCCCTCTAAGAATGCTCCATACCCCAGTGACTGCCACGGTATGCTGCTGAGCCAAGTCAGCAGTGTTCCATGGATGACAGACTCCAGGACTGTAGAAAGTTATTATTAAACTAAGGTGACCAAGAGCTGGATTTTTGAAGGTACAGGATCAGTAGCAGGTATAACAAGGGAGTTACTTCTGTGGTAAAGCACTGCTCCTTCCTCCAAAGCATTATGTAGTTTTCTCATTTTCTACAAAAGCATCTGTACTAGAGGGTGCTAAGGGGAAGATTCTGGTTAAGGGAGTGGTATAATCTGTTGTAGCATCTCATTTTATGAAATATCCAAAACTGAAAGGATCTCTCTGGTACTCCAGCTATGCTAATTATTGTAACGTGACCACAAATTGGCAAACAGCACACATTTGGTAAACTAGCAGGCTGGAGGAAACTGCACTGATGTGTTGCTCTTTGCAGTTGATTCTCCCTGGAAAGAAAGTAAACAGAAACAAAATAGACTGCTATATTATTTTTCATAGTCCAGGCAGCTGCATTTTTTCAGGGCTAGAGTTTCTCAGATCCTCATGAGCCATCCTGGAGATCATGACTGGCATAATATGAAACTTGGACAAGCAGTTGTAGAAATTTATAACAGCACTTCTTTAGTTGAGACACAGCAAATAATCACTGTTTTTTGTGGACTATTAGTCCTTGCATATAAGGGAACCTCTAAAAACACCAAAAGACATAGATGATCTTTAAGGCAAAACCATGGATTAGTCTCCTCTAGCTGCTCAATTCTGTGTGATATGAAACCTGCTATTTCTCCATGCATTTTTGTTTAGAGAAGAGATATCATACTAATCCTTCAGGATCTAATAAGCAATAGAGAATTTCAGACAATTTCCCCAAGACAAACCTGAAAATAGATGTTAGGAAGGTGCATTTTTTCTGTTCCACTCCATAAGATGATGGATGAGTAATGCCAGTTTGTGTTTTGTTAGCGCATATGTCTGTGTTTGTTTATTGAAAGAAAACAAGGCATAACATTTTAACATAAAATAAGTTAAAAGGGGAAGAATGGAAAAGTAGATAGCCCTCTGGTTTGGTGCCCAGAGCAAACCTCTAACTCATGTTGAGGAAAAACCTCCTGGTCAGCAGCCAGGAACTTATTCCAACAGGTTTATTACCGTATTTGTTTTACTGCGAAAGATGGTATGAAAACAAGAGTCACCCAGGGACATTGTGTTTTGCTGCAACAAAACAAGAACATTCTCAAGAGGGCTTCTTGTTGAGCAATCCAGCACTCTGCACTTATCCAAGCATTAACAAAGGAAAATATTCCAGTACTCATAAATTTGTCACAGCTCATATGAGATGTTCAATGACACCAGATGAAAATCTGCTCCTGTATGAAGATGAGACACTCAGAAATATACCCTTCTCTTCCAGTGGAGGAACTCTATATTTGCATGAGAGCAAATCAGCACCAAATTCAGCCTTTTGTGTTCTATCTTATTTTTAAGGCACAAAAGACAATACACTAAGTTCTGTCTGAACTGCAGTCCCCAAACTGGTCTATTGTAAAAAGGGCTGCTCCACCCTCAGAACATATGATTGTCACTTTGCTAAAAAAATTACAAGCTACTTTTAAAAGTGAAGACCTCTAAAGTACATTACTGAATTGTTGTTGAGGCTATTAAATGAAAAGGAATTTTCATTAAGATGGAAATCCTGCCCCCGCTGAAGTTCATTACAAGATTTCTACTGGGTTGGTGGGAGCCTGAGTTCCTTCATCCTAATTTTAACAGTATCACAGCTCATTCTCCAGGGGCAAGAATGAACTTTCAAGGAAAGATAATATTTTCCTTAAATTTTGCTTTTCCAAGTGATTCTTGTGCCCTTCAGCTAGCAGAAAATCTGAGCATAGATCCCACCTGTCGCCTATGATCTTACCTAAGGAAATATATGGTAAAAAGAACAGGGCAGAAATTCCTTCCTATTGCTTAATAAGCAGTTTTGGTTTCAGAGACAGCAAAGACAGTAGTTTTAATCGAATGAGTAATGTTTTTTTCACTATTCCTGATCTTCTGTACATTAATTACTAACTGTTTTCAGCAGCACCCATCTATGACAAGCATGATTAGGAGATTGAGTCAATTATGAGATGACACCAAATTGATACCTAATGCAACAGGAGTGAGGGAGCAGCTGCCTCAAATGTGAGGTGAAAAGATTTTGAGGCTACTTCATGTCCCCAAGTAAGCAGACATACATCCTGAAACCTTGTACTATGAATCACATTATGCCTAACAATTGGGGTTTTTTTGTGGTTTGCTTTGTTGAATAAATGAAGCTTGCTTAGGTTCTTTTGTCCCCAGTAACCTTGCTAAAACTATATAGCCACTTCTGGCCTTTATGTCATCTTGTTTTCAGATCCTGATTATTTTTTTTCCCCTGCCTTTTCCAGAACTCTTCTCAAGGGTATTTCATTTAAGGTCTCCTTTCTATCTCACACAAAGAGATGACTAAATGTAACATCTCAAAAGAAACTAGTTCTGAACTGCTCATCACCTAGGGAAACATTCTAAAAGGTACAGAGAGCAAACTGTAGAGAGAAATTTGTATTCTGCAGAGCTAATATAGCTACGTGCTGTGAGGATACTGGGTTTGGAAAAACATATTGCTTTTAGAAATTCCAGAAATGAACTGCTGCAAAAAATGTGATGCTTTTGATTACATATTGTATGGTTTAGGTCTAAAGCCCACTCTGTCATTTCTTTGATGTTGGCGTGCATGAAATAGAAGACTCTCTGAGTCCCTCAGAGAGAGAAAGGAATGCAGGGATTGAATTGGAACATTCAAAAAAACTGAAATATATTAAGCCACACAGGCATGAAGTAGGAGTGTAAATTTTAGTTTTAAGTAAGTAGAAATATATCTTAAGTGCCTTAAGAGACTGTGGTAGCTAGTAAAAAGCCCTAAAGCCTAGTTTAAAATTCAGTAGTAATATCTTTCACAAAATTAACTTAGCTCCAGACATAATGAAAACACAGCAGAACATTGCTTGACATTTCTAGGTAGACCAGATAGAACTATTTGCATGAACAGGTAGAACAATATGCATAGATTTTATGTAAAAACTGACACTACTTCCACACATCAGATTTAAGCTCAGATAGATGTAGGAAGAATGTTCTAGGATTGTGTTTTTAGCTGATTGGATGGTTTATGAATAAAATCCCCCTGCAAAAAAAAAAAAAAGAGCAGTAGCTTCTGGTAGCCACTGCTGCTTCTGCTCAGAACATCAGGACTCTATGCCTGAAAGCTTTTAGCATGGACTTTTAACAGGCTGAACTCTTCGTCTTTGAGGTCGATGTATTCATGCAATAAAAATAATTTTACAACAACCAACAACTGCTCCTGTCTCTTTGAAGACCCAATACCCACATATAACTTGACACTTTGATCCTTAGAAAAAGACCCCAGACATTGCTCAGTGTTGGTTGGGAATAATGAAGTTTCTCTGATTCGATGGAACTGTAGTGGTGCTCTGTTTTTTGTGTGTGTGTGTGCTAAACTACAACACCGCGTTTTACTCAGTGACATGGTTTAGTTGAGGTGTTTGGGCATGGGTTGGACTTGATGATCTTGAAGATCTCTTCCAGCCTAGTGATTCTGTGAATTCTGTGACATCCCACATCAAACAGGTCTGTTTCAAATCCATGATTGTAGCAGGCAACCAAGGACCAGACCCCCAGCTGGAGAAAACCACTTGAGACCTCTTGATTTTAATGGGTGGCTGTTGAGCCACACCACTCCAGCATCCAGCCTCCTCATCTTGGGAGGCAACTAATTACAGCAAATAATTAGTTTTCCTCATCCTCACCAGATCCATTCAGGGATCTGAATGGAAAGGAAAAAAAAAAGAAAAAAAATGCAGCTATTTGGCTTATCTGTAAACTTTTCTGAGGGAGTGAAAGTAGATCTTTGAACACCTTCATATTTCACAAAGAGCCTTCAGGGTCCCTCTTTTTATTTATGAAGGTCTATGTTGCAATGAGTGGAAAACCTGTAACAGCACATGCTAATTATGGTACATCACAAAATAACAAATATCTAGCAAGTGTTTGCTTAGTCCATCTCCAGGAAAAAAAAACAAACAAACAAACAAAACCAAAACCTTAATGATTTTCAAGAACAAATGACCACCTTTTCTGTATCAGGCTCTGTGTTAATTACAGCACAGCTGCTCTCATTCTGCAGCAAAAACAACATTAAACTGTGTGATACAAACCAAAGTGAACACATTCTTCCCACCTTTTTTTAGCTGCCTGTATTTTTAGCAGACATTGTTTTGATATTGTGATTATAGAAAGGAAGAAGAGCCAGAGTAATTTCCTGGAAAAATACTTCTAAAATGCTTTAGGAACTTTCTTGTTTCCAAGCTACAGCTTGTAATAGGCTATATAAACCGCTTAAAAAGGGGAAAAAGGACAATTTTGAAGGCACTGAACTGAGGGATGGTCTTTAGAATTGTCTGCTGGTGCTGGGAAGCCTAGACATAGTCTTTTTTTGGTCTAAGCTTAAAAGACATACTCGGGAGTGAGGGGTTACAATTCTTATTCTGTTAAGCAACTTTTTCTGGTTTCTCCTGCTCGTGTGTCTAGGGCCTTATTCTAAACTGTATGTAGGGATGATGCCAGTGAGGGGACTGTTTGTTTTCTGGAAACAAAATAATAAATTTTTGTTTATTCCCAGCTGAGAATGACAGGGAATGAGGGGATGAAGCTGTCTGTGTGTATGACACATACATTCCAGAGTAAGCTGCTCTTCTGTTTTGGTTAGAGCAGCTGACTCCCCCAGATCTGCCATGGGCATGATGTCAGGACGAGGCAGTGGGAGGAGATGGTACCTATGCTGCACACCTGTACCCCTGCTGCCAGGATGCAATGTTTGCAGTGCTTGATGGTGCAAAATAAAGCCCTCTAAAAGCTATTACCTGCTTGATGTAGGCACTGCAGTCCTGTGAGTGCACAGGCTGTCCAGGAGAGCAAATAAGCAATGATCTTTCATAAAGCACCGGGTGCCAGAAAGCATCCCTGACTGGGGTGATTAGTTTGATCTCCTGTGGAAGAACTGCCCAGAGCACCAAATAAACAAGCAGTTGCCAGTGGGTTCCTGTCGCACTACAACATGAAATAACTCACGTACTTATACTAAAATCTAAAAGAAAAAAAAGAAGGAAAAGAGGAAATTTTATTTCTGACCTCCTAACGTATATAATTCTAAAGTGACAGTGGATTGGAGGATGAAATTGTCACTTCTCCAACCACACTGGTCAAACTAACAGTTTATCAATTCTCTCCTCTTACAAGGAAGAATGTAAAACAATCATTATTTATCTGAACAATGTGTTAGAACTCTAGTAGAAATATGTAAATATCAGAAGGCATAGAAAAATTTTAAAAGAACTTTAAAACTTTTCAAAGAACAGAGCAACAGTTTCCCATATAAGACAGAATTTTCTCTGCTATACTCAGATGGCAGCCTGGAGAACTCATCAACACTGAGCACAAAGCTCCTACCAATGTGTAGGATGAGCACAAAGATGCATTTTATCTGCTGTGTAAAAAGGACTCAGATGGATTTTGTGTTGTGATGCCCACATCTTGTTGTTTTATTGATGACTGTCAGTGTCAGAATCCATGAGTCTGTGTAGTGGGACAGTGTCAAGTCATGGGAAGGAAGAGCCTGGGAGGAAAAAACCAAAGAAATAAAACTGCCTGGCTCTTGTCAAAACAGCCCTTTGATGATGAGATGAGTGACAAAAAATGGGAAGGAAGGGGGCGACAAAGCTGCTGCCTTCTGAGATAAAATAAACCCCCTCACTATATAATTCTAAAATGCTAAGTCTTGAACAAATGTGGTTCCCAAGGAAGAGAATAAAATGACCTGATGGCTGCTAAAGCCACAAGATAAATGATTCAAATGAACATAAAGAACAGCATAGTCATAGGAACAATATTTAGAGATGTGTGCATGAGCAAAAGGTAAAACTGCTGTGAGAAAATTACGAATAATTTTATCAAGACAGTGGGCCAATCTACTGCACAAGAATGAGGTTCAACATTTTTGGGGGACTCCCAAAGTGAATTTAATTTCATTAATTAAGAGACTGAAATGTTTCTTTGGAAATTGTTTTTTGCCCTTCTTCTGAGACAGTGCCAAGAGAGAAACCCACACCAAAGAAGATATGAAAAGGAAAAAAAAAAAAAAAAAAAAAATCAGGGAGGTTTTTAAATCATCTTCATGATGAAACAGGTCTTAAAAATGCCAGGAACCAGATACAGGACCAGTAAGAAATAATTAGTGAGCACCAAATACTGTCTAAAAGACCAGCATTAAACAGGCTGACTTCATTAATCTCTTCCATCTGAGGAGATTTCCAGGGATAAACAACGGAAGATGAGGGAGCAGCATTGAAGTGTTCACTGGAAGACAGTTAAATGTATGAATAGCAGGGCACATCAAAGAACTAGTGATGGAAAAGCCCAAGCAACATAGCTGGAGCACTAAGCAAAACATGGAAAGAAAACTTCAGGACTAAGTATAAATGAACAAAAATCATGTAGTCCATCAACTTGTCTTCTGCTGTTGTTTGATTTCTGCTGTACTAAAGGAAATGCAGTTTAGTTACATCCTCTGTAAATTGGCAAATCTGCATCAAAGATAGCAGATTTTGCTTTATTATCTCTTTCTAATGAAAAATAAGAAGTTGCAATTACTGAAATATTTGACTAATGGTACAGGACACAACATGAAGTCAGACCTAAGAGTAAGATGTAGATAATTCAACCATCATCAGGGCAAATAGGATATGGACAGAGACATTATGTGATAGCTCAGTTCTGGGTAACACCACAGCAAAGCAAGTTTGTTTTCTTTTGGTCAGCAGTATTTTTACAAACAAATATTTGCCTGGCTCCTCACTTGGAGCAATAGGGAAGCAGGTAGGTGCAGAGAAAACTCCAGCCACATCAAAATTCTAAGTCCATTTCAGCAGTAGTAATTCTAAGTAGCATGTCAGACTGAGGCTTGAGCACTCCGTGCCTCTAGTGTGACCTGATATTGAAGTGTCATCTGATAAGCTCCTTTTTGAGGCATGGCAGATCCCACCAGCTACAGAGGAGGCAGGTTGAACATTCATCAGAAAGAAACATAGAGGTTGGAAGAGTCCAGCTACCTGCTGAAAAAAAAAGCTGGGAGTCTCCACAGCAGCACTGAGACTTAATGTCTTTCCAACTAGGTGGCCCAACATTTTAGAGTTGCTGACTTCATGCTTCTTGCAGAAAGTTTCTTATCCTTTCTCTGCTGAACTTTTTACCAGGCCTGTAGGCCCCATTTTCCCAAAAGAGGAGTCAAGTTCACACATCAGATCAGTTGCCATCCTCCAAATGCCAGGGAATGTGTCTAACTCAACAATATAGCAATGACTGGGTGATGTTCTAAACCTGGATGTACCTAACATGCATATATATTAAGACAAAAACTGTGGGGAAGAAGGGAAGAAAACCAAACCAAAACCCAAATCAACTCTAGCATGATCCAGCTTTCTAGAATTTTGCCAGCTAAAAAATCTGTGAGGGGGCAAATTTCAGAGGAAACAGCATCATGAAAATATGTTTGTGGAAAATGGTCAGTTATTTATGAGTTGGCTTTTTTTTAGTCATAATTTCCATTAGAAGGTTTATATTACCCTTTATCAATGAGTGCACTGTACTGATATTTGTGGGAGTAATCTGGACTCTACAACATTGTCCCTTGGAAAGTGCTGTTGTTCTGAGCAGTTCTAGGGGCAGGCTTGATATAGTTAGCAAGGTCAGCCTGCAAAATCATTCCTGCATTTTTTGTATTCTCTCCCACTGGATTCTTCCATAAAACACATGCTGTATATAAGCATGAGACTATGGCTTATCAATTCTGTGCCATTCCTTAGGAAACAATCAGCAAAACCTTGTGAGCTGTCTTCTTGCTGTTTTTACATCACAGCAGTTTTTGCAGCAGAGGATTGCAGTGCTGATTTTAGCATAAATCATTAGTCATTATTTCTTTCAGCAAAGACTTTGACAGCTTGCTGTAGTGTAGAGTAGTGGAATATTCCACAGGATGACAAAGCAAACATATGCTCAAGGATCTGTGCAAGATGCTAATTGCAACAGGGCATGAGGACAGGTGTGGGAACACGGTGTAGTGCACCACTTTCAGCAACACACAGACCATTTTGTTCTCCAGAGGTCTTAATTTATTTTTGGGAAGATATTCTGTAAAACTATCACAGATGGTAAAGAGAAGAGACAAGCAGAATTGGCAGCATTTTATGATATTTTACACTACTGCAAGACAGTAGGGAACTCTGGTTCATAAAGTAAATCAATATTTAAGGTTCTTCTCTCTGAATGCTCACAGCCAGAACAGAGGTTTTGGCCATCCTGTTCCCCCATCTGTACACCAGTTCAAAATGAATCATCTGCACTAGTGGACAGTGAAGAGAGAAAGTGCTTCCACAAAACAGCTTTTATAAAGAAAACCTTTAAAATTAAAGCACAGCCATCTGTCATGGTAAAGCTTAGATACACTTTTCACCTTCAGAGATTTTTACAAGCATTGATTAATTAGTCCTTGGGACCTAAAAGGACACATTTTTCCCCCCAATTTAGATTAAGAAGACAGCAGGGACATCTTGTATCCTGGGGCAGGAATTCAGGCTCCCTGCAAGGCAAGAGAATTGCAAACCTTTTGTAGTAGTCAATGCTTTCTAGCAGGGGGGTGTAAATTTAAGCACTTCTACTACCACTTAGGCACTTGTGACAAATTAAGGGCTTGATTTTTTTCCCCCCCACAACTGCTGCCAACCAGATGATTCTATTGGCTTGTAAATACTGAATGTCCAACTTGAGTAGGAGCTGCAGATGTTCAGTCCTGTTAAGCCATTAAGAAGGGTGTGAGTTAGATGTTCACAGTAAAGAGTGCATCAATTTGTTAGTTGAACTAGAAAATACTTCTCATGCTCTGGGTTTTTTTTTTTAGTTGATTTGAATAATATTTTATTTTAAATTAATTTTAAATATATTTATTTTTATAAATATTTGTATATAAGTATTTTAATTATTTAAAACTTTCTTGTGGTACCAGAATGACCTTCTGTTACTTTACTTTACTTTATTAAAAATAAAATATTTAATTTTCTGCATTGTTTTAAAGAATAGGAATTTTAGATAGCTTATGTCTTGAAAGGTCACAAGCTTTGCCATGTTTTTTCATTTAGAATTGCCAGACTAAAAATTTTCTCTTTTTAAAAAAATAGTGTTTTAACCCAAAGTATCCATCAAGTTTGATAGGAATACATGAAGAGTTGATGTTGACTTAAAACCACACTTCAGAAAATAGATCATGCTCCTCTCTCTGACATCAGGCTTGGAAACTGAACTTGTGACATTCACAGGGCGATGGTAACTCTTCAGATGAAAACCTTGGCTTCAAACTCTGCTGGTTCAGGCCAGGGCATTTGAGGGACTGCAGCCTCCAGTCATCTGCTTTGCCCTTTGCCAGAGATTATGAGCTCCACAGCAAAGAAAATTTACCACATAGATACAGCAGCTCACAAATAATTGTAAATACCCATTTGCAGTTCATCTTTAAATGCCAAGCTGTGGACCAAGGCTGCTGCTTGTTTTCTGTACCAGTCTGACTGACCAAACCCCACCCAACCCTTGTCCTCCTCTCCACCCTTGTCACTGTCATCTGGGAAGGAAAACTGCCCCAAAGCCTTGCCAAAGGATGGCATTGCTTAGCTCAGGTAAAGAAGGCAGGAAAGCAACATGAAAAAATGTTGAGAGGTACAGGAAAATGTTAAGTAGAAGAGATGTAATGCAGTGACCACAATGTATTAGCAATGAAAAATATATATGAAAGCTCTAACTTCAAGGCCTTGACAATAAAAGCAGACAGTGCTTTGAGCTATTGAAGAAAAGGAAGATGGAAAAGGGAAAAAACAAAGGGAGGCATGAAAGATGTAAGTACTTAAGAGAACTATATTAAAACATGGGGGAGTAAGACCAGTGAATCACCTTCATCAGTTCACAACAGGACACAGGGTTACCTACAAGGCCTTTGCCTGAGCTTTTCAGAGTTCCTCTAAATCAGTATACTCCAACAACAATGTGAATACTACATAAGACTTTGAGCCTTTCCATTTATCTGAAGAATTGCATGCACTGAAGTGAGTTGTTTAGAAATTTGCCACCCAGTTTTTGTATATGTTTATTCTGAATACATTATGTAGGATACTGTGCTATCTAAGGAATGTGTGCTCAAAGGTTAGGATGCTTTAAAAAGTTCTTTTTAACCAGCTCTGAAGCATCATGAATTTTTTTGGCAGGGACAGGCATTTTCAGCCATGAGCATTACACTCCTCAAGAAATATGCAAAATAAAATGTGACAGCAGGGCAAAATATTTTACAGGCAAAGTGACTTTCCGTAATAATGGAATAATAAATGCAGAAGGGAGAAAGGCCAAGTGCAAATGCTGAAATGCGCTCACAAGTGCATTTGTGCTGCTTCTGCTGCTGATGGAGTGCCCCTTGTTAGTGTGGGTTCATTCAGCGGAGCAGCTGGAGTTAATCACCTCATTAGAGAAGCAGGCATCCAGCACACCTTCAAGCAGTGAGTTTGTGCTCGCCATCTATTGCTGCTCTGCTGCCAGCAGTTGCTGTTGATTGATTAATATTATGAAGGAATTAGAATGGATGATAGACAGAACAGTCTTATTTCCAGCAAGAAAGAGAAAAATCTGTCAAAAGGCTTGTAAGTCCTAGGCAGGGTATGCTAGTGCAGCCCTATTTGTCATGCTATGACCTGGGACGAGAGAATCTGAGTTTGATTAGGAATGGTTTGTGCTGTGTCATTGCTGGAGACAGACATTGCACTACTTCTGTGATTTTGTCTGTACCTGCTTGTTTTCCCTACACATTAAACTCTGTATTTTGGGGAATGGGTGGCATTTATCCTGAGTTTGGGTGGTGCTTATCTTTCTTGCTTGTTGCTGTCCTTTTTGCCTATTGAGCACAGCTGCTCCGAAGAAAGAATGGAACATTTGAAAGGGCATTTAACAATAGAACAAAGGGGTTTGGTAGATTTAGATTAGATATTAGGAAGAAATGCTGTCCTGTGAGAGTGGTGAGGTACTGGAACAGATTTCTAGGGCAGCTGTGGATGCCCCACCCCTGGAAGTGCTCAAGGCAGGTTGGACGGGGCTTTTAGCACCCTGGTCTGGCGGAAGGTGTCCCTGCCCATGGGGCACCCAAAGGCAGATGATCTTTGTGGTCTCCTACAACCCAAACTGTTCTTATAGTTCATGATTCTATGAACTTGTCTTTAATATTAAAGATCTGTAGTAGTACATGGCATGGCTTAGTACTCTTTAAACCTCAACTGCACAGACAATACAGCTGCTAAATTGGTAAAAATAGGCCACTTTTATCAAATATTAATCTGTATAGAAGACAAGGTGACTAGAAAATGGGTGAATATTAAAGGTTTTCAGACTGTCAAAAGACTGAGCAGTCCATAAGTCTTTGAGCTTTTCTTGTCTAAGTTTTCTATAGGTTTTGTACTGGCCAGTAATGCTATTATCTACAAGGATAGCAGAGGGGTAAAGAAGTAGAAATCTCAATTAAAATGCAGTGTCTTCACAAAGCTAAGTTAGTTAATAACAACTGAGCTGTAGTTGTAACAGAAGACCCCAAATGAAATTGGAGTTGAAATATATTGGTTATCTACAAACACACTGAGAAAAAAAATCTGTCTTGGAGAATTAGAGCTTTAACTGACAAAGTAAAAAAATAAATAAACAAAAAACCCTAAACAACAGAACAAAAGGAAAGAAAAGAAAGAGAGCAGGAAATAAATTCTCAAAACTAATAGAGTTCACCCATAATTCTGTGGTGGATTAAAGGTTTGCATATGAGTCAAAACCCAGGAGTCCCCATTCCCTGGCTGCCCAGCTCTATCCTTTCCAGATGAGGAAATAAAAGTAGAAAATAAAAGTAGAAAAAAATATTGATACTTAAATGTTGCTGAAACACATAGGAGTCTTTATATAAAATGCTACAGACATTAGGAAAGTCACTGTGTGATAGAGAAGAAAACATGGCATGCAGCAAACAACTTTGTTATGACTTGGAAAGGTGATCAAAATTCCTCCAGTGCCTTCTCTGAGGACTTTTGATAAACAGCTGGTATTACACAGAGCGAAGAGTCAAGCCTTGCCAGCAGCCACACAACCAGCAGCTGGCCAGGGCTGGGAGCCTGCCAGGTTGCTTTCTTTTGTCAAGGTGCACAACTGGATATTATGGTCTGCTCCCTAAGATGACTGATAATCAGGATCCTCTTCCCTAGGCCAAGCATTAGCACTTTTTTTTCATTATTTGAGGATGATCAAAAGCTACTTCTACCTAAACAGCTATTTCTCCTCATATCTGTAATGGATGAATTAAGCCCTGAGAATGGAGGGTGAAAGCCACACTTACTGGGCTCTTCCTTCTATTCCTTCTTGAAATTATAAAAATAACATTTAGCTTGCACCACTGTCACAGTAAAATGCCTGGTCTGTTTTAAACTTTTCTGGTTAGGATCAACATGTGATAACCATTGGGCAGCTCCAATGGTTAATTGTTTCCACTGCAACAGAAGAGAAGATCCCCTAAAGTACATAACTTGCTGAACTTCAACATTAAATTGTTTTTTTTTTTTGTTTCTCCAAAACATTTATAGCCCTTTCTAAATTTTTCTTTTTTACACAGAAACAGACTGTGATGAAATCAGTTCTAGATCTGGTTGCTCATGAACATGAGCGTTAAAAGCAAGTTCTTCTGTATTCTTGTTGTTCAGGTACTACATACTGAACATGTTGTCCTACAAAGGGGTTATTCCATGTCTCTTCATCCTAATATTCACCCCAGCTAATTATGTTACGGAAAGTTTGACACGTCTGCAGGGCAGGATGCCATCCAAAGCAGCGTGGCCAGCAGGGCCAGGGAGGGGATTCTGCTCCTCTGATCTGTTGAGACCCCATCTGGAGAGCTTTCTTCATGTTCACTCGTTAAACTGTTGCAGAATAATTTACCAGAGAGGAAGATTCATCATTATCACCAGTAGAAGGAATGACCCAATAATCATGGTTTTAATATTTTGTTCCCAGGGCTTAATTCACCCCTCATAGAAATGAACATATGCATAGATAAAATATTCTCATTCAAACACAATACATTGTATTGTTAAAGGGAAATTTATCTGTGGATTCTAAAAAGTAAAAACGTAATAATGATTCTTTGTCTTGTTTCCATATCAGAGTATCATTGTGGTATGCTTTAATGGTTGTGAACAAGTATCTGCAGGCAATTACTTATGCACCATTAAAATACTGGTATTCATAAAGCTTATAGGCTTTATGAATACCAGTAAAATCCAACCATCTAATACTATACTAACATATAATAAATATAATATATAATATTATAATAATATAATAAATACTAAAATCCAGCCATCTCTCCTATTGGGTGTAACAAAGGCAATTTTGGATAATTTTTGCATCAGGGGAGTTTTGGCCAGAAGTACTATAACAAAACTTCTTCAAAAATTGTCAGGAACTCTTTTATCTCAGGATCTAAGATGTTCGCTGTCAGGAGTGACTAATGGCTTTGATTATTTCTACAGTTTTGGGGTCAGTCAAGGGGAGATTTCAACAGGCTGGGTTTCTATAGGTGATTAGCACCTACTGGACTATCCTGAAATATCTTTGTTGTCAGCACAGCTATGCAGTAGCTCTTCTTGCAAATTCCTCTCTCTCTCTCTCTCTCTCTATCTCTCTCTCTTTATCTATCTATCTATCTATCTATCTATCTATCTGTCTGTCTGTCTGTCTGTCTGTCTGTCTGTCTGTCTGTCTATCTATCATGTCTCTTTAAGGTTGTAGCTGAAACAGGCACACAAATGAAAATGTTTCATTCTTAGTGTTTTCTGTTCCTGCACTCCCTCTTCTGGCTTTCTAGAATTATCTAGCAAACATCTTCTGCCCATGTCTGATGATCCACTCTGATTTTGGCTGTAAAAGCATCAGCTGTAAAGTTAAGGTGCACTTTCATAGCAGATGTCAGAAAAGGGACTACTATTAAATAAATCAGGAAATTACCACAGCACCCAAGTGCTCCTGTACATATCTATCCTAAGTAGAGGTTCCCTGGACTCTTGGAGACGAAAAGTAATCCCAATTTTGGTGCAACTGCTGCCATACTATGCATATCAGATAGGAATAGGAATAAAGAGATGGTTTTATGGGCATGGGCTCCCCAGTTTTCTAGCTTGTTCTCTTGAAATGTGCACTACAATTTTGTATTGAATTTTTTTTTCACAGAAACGAGTAGATTTTTTTTTAAATTAGTTTTCTTTTAAACTGTGTTACAATAGCACTGGTAAACTACCATTCTCCTGCACTGTTCAAAATCCAACTATTATGGTAATATACAGCTGAAATCAATTTTAATGATTTTTGTTGCTGAGTGTGAGAGAAAATTGAAACATGAAGAATGCAATTTTGCATTTTAAATATTGCTCACTCTTAATGTTCTTCTAAACATCTTTTCGAACACGATGTATCTGTATGTTTACCTCCCTTGTGACCATACTGGAAAACAGGTCTGAGCCAACATTGGAAAATGAAATAAACAACACCTTCTTGGACACCTTATGTTATATTTACAATGCCCTTTTCTAAGTTGTAAACACTGGTTTCTATGTGAAGCACCAAAATGCATGTTACAAATGCAGGGGAAAAGTCTCAGGACTATGGAAACTGTTCAAATGCAAACTTAATCACCCTTTACTGACTGTGGTTATTACCCCTCTTTCAATAAACCTTTTGCATCTGTGAGAAACTCTTGAGATGGTTTGATAAGTATTTTCAGTGCATTTAATAAGAAATATATTACATATACACTTCACGTTTCAGTGTTGGAGTTCTATTTTAACAAAGCAACATGGAAATGTGATTTAAAATGTATATTTAACAAAGGAACCAGCATATTCATTTCAGTATGTGAAGTCCAGTTTCTCTATGAATTTCAGCGCTCAAGCAGGTCCTGAAACTCAGTGGCTTTAGAGAAATGTTCCTTGATTACAGTGAATTGCTGCCATGGTGAAGTTTTAGGATGAAGAATGGTGGTGTTTCCTGCCCAGCTCCCCCAGTGTTCATCGCTGTCACCTGTGCCACACACCTGCCTGGAAGCTGCCAGAGAAGGGGGGACTGGGCACTCAGTTTCTACATGCATGAAAAGGAGCTTCCATGGTTTTGGGGTCTACTCTTAGCCCCTGCCACTTAGTGGAATGTCTGCTCTAGTCCTATAAAAACAGTCATCTGTGATTCAGGTGAGTCATGCCATTTATTGCCTCACACTGGCGTATTTGCTCAGATCTAACACAAAGTGTTTGCTTAGATCTGGTGTATTGCTTTCATGGTGCATTACAGTCTAAGGAGGGAATGAAGACTCCTTTCTCTTCTGGAAAGCCCACAGCAATTCTGCTGGGTATAAAATCCTAGTAAGCAGCTGTGGGACTTTCAGAGCAATGAGCCTGTTAAATATCAGCTGATGCATAACAGTGTTATTGTGGTTTGAGGAGTTGGGTGTTGCGGAAGAGTGGTTTTATGGGAAATCACTGGGAAATATTACCCTGCATAAAGATCCTCTTGTACATAATTATATGCAAGATTAGAATCAGTAATTCTGCAGGCTTTGGTCTTCATGTATGATGGGATAATTCACAATAAGTAAATTTTATTACACCACACAATAAAAGTTGCTGTACCACAGCCAGGCTTCGTGGCTATCAGTTCGTATCAAAGTGAAATGTGCAAGACTTCAGAAAAAAAATAAAACAAACATCACCCTCACTATCTGGTAGTAGAAGATGTAATTCCATAGTTTGGAGGGTCACATACCCTGTGTAGTTCAGACAATAACTGTGGGTTAAGGCATTAAAGAAAAATAAAACAAAGCTTATTGATCACTTTTCTTTCGGCAATACGGAGAACAAAATCAGAGCTCTGATATTTGACTTTTCCAGCGAGCAAAAGCCGCGAGTTGGGCACTCATCTCTCCCCGGCGCTAGCGGGCCGCGGGGATGCTGAAGCGCCAGGGCCCGGGCAGCAGCTGGTACCCAGCGGCGGAGCCGGGCACGGGTGCGGAGCGGGACTGCGGCCGCCCCCTCCCGGCGGGGCCCCGGCCCGGAGCGCCCCGGCTGGGCTGGGCTGGGCTCCCCCGGAGGCGCGCTCGCTTCGGGGGCGAACAGACGTGCGCCGCAGCGTGCCCGCTGCAGGGCTGCTCAGCGGCGGCGGCTCTCTGGGAAGAGAAGCGGCATCAAAATACAAACAGCTTATTCCAAAGGCAAGGCGGTTTGCCTCAAATCCCTCGTTTAGGAGCTGCGGGAGGAGGGACGCCAGCCGCACCCCCGCTCGGGAGAAGTGAAGCGGCAGCGGGCAGAGGCGGGAGCGTGTGTCGCCCCCCCGCACGCAGGTGCTGCCGATCCGCGGGACCCCTCGGCGGCGGCCGGCCCGGGGCTGCATATCGCGGCCCGGCCAGCAGGAGGAAGGAAGAGGAAGTGAGAGCGGCGGGTGCCTGTGCGAGCCCCGGGATGGGATAGCGCCGGGGGCAGCCCAGCGCACCGCACCGAGGCGGCGGCGCGGAGCGGAGCGCGGCTCCCGCGGCGGGGGCGGCCGGGCGGGGGACGCTGCCCACGCCGGAGGTAGGAGAGCCTCGGTCCGGCGCGGGGGCGCGGCAGCCGCGCTGGCCGGGCGGTGCGGGGGAGCGCGGAGAGGCACGGAGGGCAGCCGGGGAGGAAGAACGGGACGGGGCAGGCGGCTGGCGAGCCCCGCACCTGCCCGGGCGAGGGCCGCAGCCGCTCCCGCGGCGGGAGGTGCGGGGCGGGGGGCGGCCGCCGTCGCTGCGAGAAAGAGGAAGCGCAGCGCTGTGCTTGTCACTGCGGCGGGGCCTCGGACGGCGGCTGCCGGCGGGGGGGCGGCCCGGCCCGACCCGACCCGCCTCGCACGGCGGCTCCTCCCGCCGCCCTGCCCTCTCCGCCGGCCCCCGGCCGCTGCCGCCACAGCCTGCCGGTTCTCCCCGCCACGACTTGGCCGGCGCCTCCGCCTCCTCCTCCGCCACCACCTCCCGCTCAGCCCCATCCCGTGCCCCGGGGAGCGCTGCCCGCCACCGGCCGCTCCTGGTGGCCGGCGGCGAGGGGAGCGGACGGGAGCCGCGCACTCCGGGCGCGGGGTGAGTGGTGGCGGGGCCTGCCGGACCGGCGGGACGGGGCGGGGGCGGCGTGCGGGGCAGCGGCCGGAGCCGCGGGGGGCAGTGCGCGGGGTCAGGCCCGGGCGGAGACCGCGGCCGCAGCAAGTGTCCGCACCGCCGCGGGCGCCGCTCCGGAGGAGAAGCCGCAACTTTGAAGCAAGTGCATCCCCGCAGGCAGCCAGCCCCCGGCTCGGCGTTGGTACCCAGCCGCCGCCTCCGAGGGCATGCCCGGCAGCCGGGAGCTTCTTAGAGGGGGTGGGAGTGGGTGCGTGTGCTCCTTTTCTTAAGTTTATGCTCATACAAGTGATCAAACCGCTGATTAATTTCAGATGAAATGATTGTTCTAAAATGTGGGTGGTGATTATGCAAAGCCACAGTGCGGAGCCTTGTCAAGCAAGTGGGTACTGGGTCTGAAAAGTTACATTTGTTAAGTTTTTTGGCTCAAAGCCTTTGCAAAGTTTATTTTGAATGTCTTTTCCTTGCAGAACTAATACAACTGTTCAGCTCTCCCCTGAGAATGGTGTAAAGTAAATATAGGAGTTCCTGAAAAATAACAGTGAGTACATTTCAAATCAGTAACGTTTTGTTATTAACTTTATAAGAATATCTCTTAACCTGCCAAGGCTCAAAATGTGTAACAAACACAGAGAGAATGCCAATGATAATAACAGTGCAGGAAATGTACCGTGTGTTAATTGCTTTAGTATAAACATGGTTCTCTATGAGCTGTGTTTCATGATACTGCAGTTACGGTGCAATTTCAGCCAAGGATGTTTTGAAGTGTATTCGTTAGCAAATAGGTTTTCTTTTGCTTTTATTTCTCAGCTGCCTGATTGCTCTGTGTCTTTTGGGAAGAGAGGGAAACTGAGTAAGATCTGTGCTGAGTTCTGTATTTGTGACTGGGGATGTTCTTTCCTCTTTCTCCTTGCCTGTTTCTCCTCCTTTCCCCCAAATGCATGCACACATGCATGCCATCTCATCTTGAGTTATATAATCTTGTAGACATTTATGGATCATTCATTGTTCGCATTAGTCCCATTCTTTCCATGTCATTCCTGCTTGATTGAGTGGCTTAGGCAGACTATTGCAGAGGAAAGAAAATACACTGAAATTTACATAAAGTTCTTCCAGTTTGAACTGCAAGTTTGCTTTCTTTGAAGGTTTTCTTTCCCGGATTCCCACACTTTTTTTTTTTTATTTATTTTTTTATTCCTTTTTCTTTTTTTAGCTGTATAAGTAGGTGGTAAGGATCTAATCTGATGACCGGTAACTAGATAGGGAGAAGAACAGCAGTGGTGACAGCTTGCTGTTAAAAGTCCCTCTTGTGTACTGTTAGCAAAATATCCATTAACACACATCATAAAGCTGTTAAAAGTACTGCAGCAGCTTTTAAAACTCACTAGTCAGAGAAAAGAAAGATTAGTACGGTTAGAACAGGAACATGATGTGAAATGGGTATTAGTAAAAGATACTGTCAGGGCAGTCTGTGGATCTGAGTGTGTGAATTGACTTGTGTTAAGGCAAACTTGAATCACAATTTATTCATACTGGAAAGGTTGACTTTCTTTTCTCTCTTTTTGTAATCTCTTTGAAACTCACTGTGCACTACAATACACCTGCCTTCTCTGTAGTTTGCAACTTTGCTTTGAGTATCATTGTCTGAGGATTTATTCTAATGAATGATTGGCTGATGGGCGGGGAGGGGGTAGAGGAAAGAGCACTGGTTTCTATACTTACCATTTTGATGTTTTTCCTTACATTCTCCATATGCCAGGAAAAAATTACTCGGTGAAGAGTTCAGATTTTGCTGAGGGGAGAGGAAAAACTCTTACCTGCTTACATTCTAGCAGTCTTGGTAACCAAAGGATCTGCAGTTCTGCAGTTGTTATTATATAACCTGACCGTTGGTGCTCTCAAAAGCAAGTACTTCTGTATTCTTGCTGTTTGGGTGCAGCATACTGTGTTGTCCTACAAAGTTATTTTTTAATGCCCTTTAACCCTGGTTCTCATCAAACAAAGCTTATTATGGTATGTGAAAACATAACTGTTGCTGAGACTGCTGTGTGCATTGAACTTCCTGACAGCAATGCTGTGAGGTAGCGAATTACAGATCAAGAGTAACGTGGTGCTCCACCCTTCCTTCCGCTCTTTGTTTTTGTCTACCTAGTAGAAGTCTCTTTGATTTTAAGGTTTGGGCTCACAGACATGCGTTCTTACAATATCTAGCCTACAAAGTGGTGTTGGAATATGATCTCATGTTTTCCATGTTGATACACAGGGAGCAGAGCTCCCCTGTTCACATGCAAGACTTGTTGCTTTCTTCTCTGACACTCTAGATGGCTTCAGTATGTGATGGAGTGAGTGGCTAATGCCTATAGATTTAAGTGGTACTAGGAAGAGGTTTCCCCAGATCTCTGCCAGTGCACCTGCACACTAGCATGCAGTGTTCTCCTGTTCCAATAACAAGCTTTTGTTGTTGTTTTGCTTTATTTTGGTATATTGCCAGCCACAGTGTTTATAATTCTGTGATTCTCAAATAAGGATTTGCTTGGTACTTAGATGAGGCCATCAAGTAGTTTTCCTCTTGAGCTGAGATTTTGCTGTCATTTGATAGTCAGTTTCCTTGAAATAAACAATCTCTTTAAAATTTATGAGCTGTCGTTGTCATGCTGTGCTGTGAATGTGCAGGATGTCCTTATATTAAAAGAACTCTCCACATTTGTAGAAGGTGATGGGATTTTGGGAACCCTGGGAGCTAGAAAACATCATGTATCCTTGAATCAAGCAAAAGTACTGTTGTCTCTTCTGGTCTATTTTTCTGCACAGTTATACCTGGGTCTAGTAGACTTTCTCTGTCTCTGCACTGTCTGGAATGTACAATTTGAGTGAGAATGGGCTAGTAGGATTTTACTCCCCATTCAGTCATCATTCTATGAAAAAGAAGATTTCAGAAAAAGAAAAAGCCTTTACAGTTATGTTGTCTTTGTTGTTTTTCGAAAACTTGAATCTACAAATGGTTTTGTAACAGCTATGAGACCACTGTTCAGCCAGGTATGTGCTGTATCTTTAAAAGATTTCCCTGCTTTGAGTGAGGCTTTTTTTTTTTTTTTATAGTTTCTTGTATTCGTGGCAAGAGGAATGTGCCAAGTACACGTTGTTAAACTAGTGTCAATTTAACAGAGCAACTGTTTAAAGGATTTAGAATAATTTTTCTTCTGCTCAAGTCAGTCACTTTTTTTTTTTTTTCATTTTTTCTCCTCTCTCTTCAAATATAGCATTGGAAAAGGAAAGAGAAACTAAAAGCAATTGGCAGAAGCCAGAATGTTGGCAAGGATTTGGTAGTACTGATCTAAGAGGTGATAATATATATGTGATATAAACTTCATGAATATGGTTTTAGAGAGATTAATGGAAGAAGAGTCACAAACTTGCAGAGCTCTCTTTTGCTCAGCATTTTTGCATCAAGCTGTTTGCAAGAATTTGTGTGATCTTTCATTATTTGCAAGTGTGAGACGCAAAAGAGAGATTGAAGATAATGTCATAACCTTCCTGCTAGTTTTCTCTGTTTTCTGATCACTGTTAACATTGAAGAGGAATATTAATGAGAAGTCTATGCTCCAGGGGATAGTCAGCGTGCTTCCTCTTCTCTCCATTTCAAATCTGACAGAGGAAAACTCCTGTGTTCTGCACAGGCACTTGGTGGCCGGTGCCACATGTGTGGTGCCCATCAGTAAGTAAGGTACTGATTTCTCAATTTGCTGGGCAGATGGCTTTCTAAAGCACATGTCTGCACTCAAGAGCAAGGTGAACAGGGATTCATGTGGTGCTTGTTTGCAAACCCTTAAGAGTGCATTGATTTATTTTTTCTAATGGCAGGTTTCCAGTGTGAGTATTTGATTTGTCTGCAGCAGGCTGCTTGTCAGTGGCTGCTAGGAGAGGAAAGTTAATTGCAAGAAGTTAGGGGGCAAGGCATTTTTTTTGTTCTGCAATAAATCACACTGCAATGAAGACTTGCAGGTACTGCTGGTAGGGATCCCCTATAGAAAAGTGTTTTAGTTTATGTATAAATTAATTCACTTTGTTGTATTTCTAGGGAGTAGGCTATGGAGTTCTTTAGAAGGCTGAGTATGCTACCTGGAGATGTTATGCAGATATGATAAAGGACCTGTTCTTAGCACCTTTGGGGACGTAAGCCTTCTTACTACTGTTTCTGCTGTGTTCCATTTACAGTCAAATAGTGCTGCAAAACTCCACAAAAGCTAGCATTAGCAAAGGGAGGGAGCAGGAACTACAGGTCAATGCTTAGGGGAAACACTTCCCCTTTCAGGTGGAATTAAGTTGATTTAAAATATTTGTGAAACATCATCTTCAGTAATGAGGCTGGGGGTGGTGGGGGGAGGTATGAGAGGGTGGAAAATAAGAAAACAGATTATTCCCAAATATGTTTATTACAAAACTATATCTGTGTCCTGGCTGTGTGTGTTTTCTCTTTTTTTTCTGCTTTCCTTCTGATTTTTAATTCTATGAGTTAAACTCTCCTTGTAACTTCTTCTTCCACGTCTGCCACTGCTACTTTGGTACCTTATTCTTTGGTATTTATCTATCCCAGCTCTCATGATTTCAAGGTCTTTGCCCAGTCCTTAAATTCTTTATCCTGGGAACCTTTAGGCTATTATTCACATAAATAATTCTATTTAAGATTTCCAAGAAAAGCTGTGGCTTGAAGTGTGTGTCGTCTCCTATGTTCTTAAAATCTGTAGCTCAAAGGGTTTATTGTACATTCCTAATTTATGGCTGGCATATGAAGTGTAAATCTGTCTCTGAAATACTGTGTCATCGGGGACAGTGTAATTTCTTTATCAGCTGCATGGATGTACACATAGTAACCTGGCTCTTTTTCTTGTTGAGCTTGCTTCAGCTGAAAGGGATGATGGGTCACTGCATCTAGAACTTCAGATTCTGGAGATATGATGGCATTAAACTTCTATTCTTTTATACAGCAGTGGAAGCTTGCCTGAAGATTATCTAATTTGCCAGAGCTTTTTTGGAAATTGGAGAGTGTGCACAAACCTGGACAAAATGCTCTGTGTGAACCTTATTTTCCTTAATGAAAATGTATGAAGTTGACAACCCATATCAAATACATCAAACATTTTGAAGTTATACAAGAGGAGGGATATGCAGGGTTTGACAACAGGCTCAAATAATGTTGTCAGCACTTCAACCTACCTCCTTCAGCTGAGATTTTTGGTGTGCTGTCTGAGAATTAGATGATTGGTGCTATTCAGAGGTGGTTTACTTCTAGCTCATTGTCAGCCTCATAATAAAAATGGGAAGAGTCTGGTCTCCTGATGTAGTCTGTTGGAAGCTTCTATAAAATTCAGTATGTAGTTGTCCTTTCCTGTGACCATGCACATGCTGTAACTACTTCGTGCACTGTTTGCTGACTTGAAACCCATCTGTATTCCTTCTGATGGTGACTTGATCTTTTACATAGTAATAGGAGATGCATAACTGTTGGGGAAATAGGAGAGTGATTTTTATTTTTTAAATGTAGTTAAAACAATTTTTCCTATGTTTTGGAGTGATGGAAAGAGTTTAGCAAAACCAATGTTTCAATAAACACCTACAAAATACGGCTGTTTTAACACTTTCTTCCATAGATACAGATTTGTTTTAACTAACTATTCATATACTCTTAGTACATGCATGTGTTGTGCTGCTTGAATTTGTAGCTGAAGTAAAACTATTGCTTGCCCAATTTTCATTCTCTTCAGCCAACATACATTTATCATACAGTCCAGCAGAAGTTTGAGGTATATGTGGGTTTTGGCAAAGATACCTCATGTGAGCAGTTCAGGCTTTCTGTCTGGCTAGACTGGCAATTTGCAGTATTCTTCATTGAATCTTGTTGATGTGAACATAGCAGGGGTTACCCTTTTAATTGCTGCTTCATGTTTTAGGACAGGCAGTAATCTTCTGAGGTTGGGTGGTGAGGAATTTATAACTATTCATATAATACCCTCTTGACCAAACAATAAATTTGATTTGCACATTTTTTCTCTAATAACGAGAAGAGACAAATGTCTATGACACAGGTTGATACAATACAGTTTTTTCTCCTGGTGCCAGTGGATGTACTTGTTACATAGCAGTGCAGTTGTTTCCATTGCTTTGCTTTCTGGTACAATTGCCTTATTAATTTTCATAGCAGCAGTTGTGGCTTCAGCTGGAAATTGAAACCTAGTAAATGTTGGCTCAGCACATGGGCTTTTGCACAAACTTTTTCAGTAGCACTGAGCCAAACCAAGTGAAAAAAAAAATCCTAAATGTGCGTACTTGTCCTTGGATTCTGGAAAAGATATCTGGTATACTCCTTTGGTCGCTAGGCTGTTAAAATGTTGGAGTGTTGGTGTTTGCATTTTTTCCCCCTCCTCCCAAGTTTTCTTTTTTTTCTCCTCCCTTAAAGCACCAGCGGACTCATGTGTTGAGGTTCTACCCCCTGTGGTTCAAGTACATTCCTCCCATCAACCTTTTCACCCCACCTCCCACTGTCCCTCTTCACACATGTGCTGCAATCTCTTCTGCTCATCAAACTCACAAAATTCAGGCCTAGATGTGGGGTCTGATTATGAGCTCTACATTATGTAGGTCTGAAATCTCTTCTATAGATATGCATTACTTCTCTTGTTGTGCTTAATCTTCTTTTTCTTAAAAAAAAAAAAAAAAAAAAAAAAAGAGGGGCAGGCAGAAAATCTTAACAAGTTAGAAGTTCCACTGGACACCAAAAGACACATTTAGTGTGGTGGTTGTAACTACTCAGGAAAAGGGAGAAAGGGGGAGAAAAAGGAGCCAGTCAACCAAAAAGTCTACAAAAAAAAAAAAAAAAAAGAGAAGGTCTTTTTCATTTTGGACCACTTAATACAATTTTAACCATATTTATGGCAAATAAAAATTTGACAGCTAGTACAAGCTCCAGAAAATGAGGAAAGGGCATAAAAAAATAATTCAGACCTTGAAAAAAAAATACTGTGTTGTTCGTTTATTTGTTGCCTTTTTTTTTAAGTTGTAACTAATGTTAGAAGTAGGTCAGTTTATGTGGTCTTTTTTGAAAGGACTGATTTTCATCTTTTGAAGCTAAAATTGAAACTTTTGTAAAAGTGCAAATGTGGAAAGAAATTTTCAAAGAGGAGAATAATCTCACTGCCCTGTGATGCTCTGAGCCTCTTCTGTCCTGGCTTTTTTCTCTGACATATTTGGACAAACTGTCCAAAAAAACTTGGGCATCTGTTCTTCCCTCTGTATGAAATGGTGATTTCAGTCTGTATTTCTTGGATTAGTCTTAGGATGTAACCATCTACAGCATCTTTCATAAACTTTTTTAATATCCAATAGTCTGGGCTTTTATTTCTGGACCTGCTAAAAACAGCCCATTTTTTTCCTCCAGCTACCTTAGGAATTTAGCTCGTTGGAAGACTGTTTGGGTGTGTATTGGGGCAACAAGAGTTGGTCGTGTCATGCTGTGTTGGGATGATTTTCTGGAAGGTAGAGGTTGCAAAGACTTCATCCCCTGCAGCTGTAAGTGACTCAGAAGACCCATTATGATAAAGGAGAAATGTCTGCTGAGAGAGAGGGGAAAAATAATCTGCATAATTTTAAAACCAAGTTGGAATTTGAGTTCTATTTTGATACAAATGCATAATTAAAATGGTCTTGGACTGTTTACACTGGGATTTTACATTGGTCTTCTGGCTCATAGGCCAGAGGGATCAAAACATCTACAATTCAGTGGTGTGTGGATTGAAATTAAACCAGGTTTTAAGATTTTGTTTTTTCTAAATGCTCCAAATTGCTTAAATTTTGTAAAATTAATTTCACTCTAGAGATGGAGAGGCTTTTAGATTTGAATTAATTATGTATAATTAATATACAAAGATTGAAAAAACTAACTGTACTGGCCTATAGGCTACATTTTCTAATTAAAGGAATGATGGCATAAAGGAAATAGCAGTTGGACTTCGCTCCCCTAAATCAGTACATAGTCCACCAAACTAGACTAGAAAATCAAACTTAACTCAATCCATAGGTCCTTTGTTTCCAGCTGATTGTTCTTGCCGTGTTCATTGGTCTTCATAAGCTTGGTTAAGGGGATAAGCCTTGCTTTCCTGTCTTGAGGCTTTTTTCTCTTGATCTATTGAAATTCAGAGTTGAGGGCCCCCTTTAGAGAATGTCCTGTGGGTAGCTGTCTCCTCTGTAATAAAGAAGCCCCAGCTGTGGATGTGGATTGAACAGAGAGGTAGCCTCTCAGGCTAGCAATTTGGAGTCATTTAAGGGAACCAGTAGTTTTAATTTAATTTGGAAATGGTAAGCCTGAGTCAGTACAGTTTCCATACTGCTGATGTCTTGCTTTTGAATTTAGACAGTACCTGGGCAGGCCCAATGTTTTCTGCTACAGGTTATCTATGAGATATGTAACTGTAGTGGAATGGCATTGTACAACTACGGAGTTTTAACTTGATGGAAGAGACATTGTAAATCACTGGTTTGATTTTGGAAGAATGTAGTTTTGGTCTTTGCATCAGATAAAGCCTCATGCCCTGAATGAGTGCATCCTCAGGATGGCTGCACTCCAGTGTTTCAATGTGAGCAGTGTTCCAACAGGAGAGACAGAGAGGGGAACTCAGGTGTGCCACACAGTGCAGATTCAGGTACGAAGTGCTTAACACCAGTTGACAGGGCTCATAAAATTCTACATCTTCTAGCATCTTCATCCCAGTCTGTTTCCAGCAGCCTCCTCTGTGTCAAGATAGACAAGTGTTAGTTATGGATGTATAATTACAGCTGGACACGTAATCAACTGTGTTATCAGTGGTAGCAAAGGGGAAAGAGAGTTGTGGGTTTTCAGTATAGTGGTCCATGTGTATTGTCATGTCATATACACACTACTTGGGACAAGAGACATGACTTAGAGAAGCCTTGGGAGAACAATATCTTTGTATCTTTGTTAAAAATTAATGTGGGTCACAGAACAGTTTGGGTTGAAAGGGACCTTTAAAGATCATCTAGTCTGAACTCCAGAACCTATTTTTTTTTTTCAGAAGTAGTACCACTGGAAAAAAGAGTTAATCAGTCAAATGGTAGCTTGTGAGAGCTGCAGCAAGAACTCTTAATTTACTGTATTTACCAAAAGAGAAAGGTGAATCTGGTCAGTGTGTGGTCACTCGATCTTGTTCTATGGGAGAAGTTACAAATGGGAGCAAGGCAAGGTTGTGTTCTGTATTGACAAAGATAACCTGAAGTGGTTAGGAAACTTGGAGGTTGTTTTGAGCATCTTCTTAACTTAAAAATACATGGGTAGACAGTAGGCTGAATGTAGACATAAAGAGTTATATTTGCAAGCTATTTTCTGAATAAAAGCTGGGAATTGCCTTCCCTAGGGACAGCATGGGCAATATGCGCCAGATTGTAATAATGAAGTTCCTGCTGTAATTGCAGTGCTTTGGTGAGATGATTTAGCCAAACAGGGCAGAAAATATCTGCAATCAATTTTTTTTCAGATACAGGCAGAACTGAGCTGCTCTATCTATTGAATTATATAGCAGAATTCCCACCAGACACTGGGAAAAGCTCAGGGCAGCTCCATTTAGGTTTGACTGGTATTTTTAGTGAATAAACCTACATATCAACTGTACATAGAAATTCTCAAACTCTTAGTATATGCTAAAGGCAAAAAAAAAGTGTTTAAAAAGTGTTAAATTCAGTTTGAGAAATGTGCTTTTGTTTTCATTTTTTGCTCTGATGGTGGCACAAAGCCTGGTGAAGATAAAGTCAAAGAAAAAGGAATGGTTTAGAAGGCACTTTGTCAATGCAAATAAACATAGGTGGTTTTAAAATATTACTGGACAACTGGCATGAGCTCTTAAAGGAGTGTACATAAAGGCTCTCTGGAAATATCTAGATTTCATGAGTGAAGGACCATCTCTCTTTCCTCTCTGAATTAGAGCTGATGGTTCTCTAATAAAGGTTGTCCATAGATAAAAGACCATGAAGTAGCAATATGATTTAATGAAAAATGCTAACCCTTGACATTCTCCATAATTTTTTGTTTTGTATTCATACTGATTTCATGTTGGGATAACTACACTTGTAATAGAAAACTCTGAATGTTTGGTTTTTTATATACGTTTTTGGATTGGGGTTTGTTTGTTTTGTTTATTTCAAAAGAAAAACTTAATCTGTAGCTTTTTGTTATCTTAATAGAGAAAGCTGTGCAACGGTTATCTTGGTGTTGTACAACTAAAGATGGTAATAACTTGCCCTAATACTTCCACTAAAAATGTTAAACAAATAATTCTGAATAGCTGGCATAACTCAGTTTCTCTTGCTAAAATAAAGTAACTCAATACAGTGGTGCTAAACCTTTAGTGGTTGGCCTTTAGAAGTAGAAGAAAGAGAATTATCTCGGTTACACAGTGCTGTAAGCATTGCTTCTCAGTTGTGAGCAGTGTGTAACATCTTTGTGCAGAGAATTAGTCCACATAGTCACAGTTCAGTGCTTGAAGTCTTGAATGAAAAAAATGAGGTCAAAGAAAGGAAGGCACCTTCCTTGAATTGTGTAAGAAATTGATGCAGACTTAAAATATGCAGAGTTACTTTTTCCTTTCTAAGGTCTAAAACTGGTCTTTAGCTACTTCTGGTCCCATTGAGGAACTTGGGAAATCATTGAAAGCTGAGTGTGATACACGTGATAAATGTGTGATACACGTGCAAAGGCTTTTGCTATTTGCAGAACAATCTGGCTACCTCAAGGGAAGAAGTTATCTGCTTCTTTCCCACTGGTATGCTGCTAAAGCAGAGTAAGTATTTAGGAAGAGAAGGCTCTTCTGTCATTTTGTGTTAGTGGAGCAGCTTTGTCTGAGGAGTTGCAGTTTCCCTGTTGTTACCCTTGCAGACAAAAAGATGGGGTTGCTGAGACATTGGCATAAAATAATGTGTCCTTCCGTGGTATTTTAAAGTATTTCTGACAGGAAATAGTGTCATTCTGCAGTTGTCAATGGCTTGCTTTGCACAATTGTTAGAAGAAGAGCAAAGCTGGTATTAGGAAGCAAAAATTTGTAGCATTTGGTGTCACCATTTGCTTCTGCAGAAATGGACTACAAATACCAGAATGTTATTAACATCTGTGGGTATATGAATCCCCAATGAAATGTGTTTTACTTCTATTCTGCAGAGCATTTTATGTAGGTAGGAGGAGCAGGTATTCATTGCTGGTGAAAAGCATTGTTCGTTACCTGCCCCTTTGGAAGGGAAATTTTATGTGTTTAGATTTAAAAGCTGCCAATGCCAGAGGCATATTTTTCTTCTTATTATTATTCTTATTTTAAAAACCATGTCTTGGACTTCCTTGTCCCTAGAGATTGTTCAGTTTCAGACTCTTTGTTGGAACTGTACTGCCAGGAGCCTTCCTGGCCTCTGGCACTATCAACAGAAAATGCAGCTCTTAAAAGAATGAATTATAGTTTTGGAAAGACTAGTGGAGGGGGGAGAGGATACCAAGACTGGCATTGAAAGGCAGAAATTGGCATTGCAAAGAAATTGCAGAAAAAACATTCAGGTTCCTTGAAGCTTTTGATGATGGTAGAATAAGGCTGAATGAAAGAGGAGAAAAGAGAAATAAAACAAGTGGACAGGGAAAGCATTAGCAGGCCCCAAAAGAGGAGGAAAAGGTATTGTTGAATTTATTTAGGTCCTGTCTTTTTTGCAAGATAAGCCTGAAAGAGGGAATTTGTGATCTCCAGTGTTTCAGTTTAGTAATTTATATCCATGTGATATATAATTTTGGGGGGTTCCCCCGCACAAAGTCCCATGAGCTTAGTCTGTCAGGCATATGGGAACTAAGGCTGACTATCTGAGCTGTTGTATCACTTCTAACTGACGGAAGAGTGGAGGAGCAGAACACAATGGCACATTCATTAGGTAAGTATTCATCAGTCCTCCACAGCTCTAACCCATGCTCATTTTTATATAATATGTTGCCCAGCTGGATGCAGGATCACTAGCTGGTGGCAGAGCAGGACTGTAACAGGTTTGCAGACAACCTTTGCATCCTCTGGGAAGAATGGTGGAACCCAGGTGGCTCCTTGGATTGTCCTACAGATCAGGGGACATACAAACTGGCTGCTGCTTCAGAATGGTCTCTGGGCTTTCTCATTCCTCTTCTTTTTACTTCTTCCCTCTCCATCCTTTCGGTCTGCTGTTGCAGAGCCTGTTTGAGTCCTTGGCAGACAGCATTATGGCTTGTCTACCATAAGGCTGCAGTGGGAGTAAGAAAGCTCCTGAGCTTTTAAGGCCAATCCTAGATTATTCTGGGTCCTTTAAGGTGGGTGGGTGGGCGTGAAGACAGGAAAGATTCTTATTAAATTACAATTAAATATGAACTTAACTTTTGCACTTGTTAATGCAGCACAGACCGAGACAGATGTGGGTCATATTCTTTTTTGCAGTACAGATACGGATAACAATGGAGAAAATAAATGCACAGGTCAGATCAGCGGGGTGGGAAGCACCCATCTTGTGCAGCTGCAGCTGTGCTTCTGTCCATAGCTACTTTCTGAACAGCTTGGAAAGCCTTCCCATGAAGATTTTTGCTGTTTAAACAACAAGAGATTGTAATCTGCCCTCAGGAAGCATTTTTTAAGCAAAATATTTGGCTTTGATATCCATGTGTCCACATGCATGTGTGCAAACCTGCAGTGTAACAGCACAGTGGGGTCTATGGTTACTAATTTAGTGGTAGTGAATATTAAGAAATTAGCCACTAAACCAGATAAAAAACTGAGTTCTGCAAATTTAATTGGAACTGTGGTTGGATAAAGGACACAGGCATATGGCTGTGTTCTTGATCAAAAGAATCTGAAGTCTGCTGGCTTAATGGTTTTCATCTCATTTCACTGGCCTTTGACCTTGAGAATTTTGTATAGCTAATGAATTCAGCCACCAGTGAATTATTCGCTGTTCATTTCAGAAATTCACTATGCTACAAAAATTGTGATGTCTGTCTTGTGGTAAGGATGAACATTATGCTGGAGCAGTTGAGTGTCTTGGGTATGTAGTGAAGCACAGAGTCAAAGCCAGGCTGTTCTTTGCTGCTATAAACACCTCTGGCTTGCTGTTGAAGCATGATTGCTTGTACTGTTGCTCTTAGAATATGTTGGTTTTTTTTTTTCCCTAAGTATCTGCTGGAGGGTCACCTTTTAAGCGTTGAACATCATTTGTAATTAAAGGATCTTAGCGTATTTTCTTAAAAGTTGAAATTAAACAGTCCTCTATGCTGTTCTGACTTCTGCTTTAGGAAAGGATGCCAGATATCAGGATAATAGGCAACACGTTTGAAAATTTTCTCTAAAAGTTGTTACAAGGCCTGTGGAAATGAGTGGATCTCCAGAGTGCTAAAAGAAAATAAAATTTTATTGCTTGCTGTAAAGCTACTGGTGAAGGGAGTAGTTACACTAAAGCAAGGTGAAGTTTAAATTTAAACAAAGCTGTCTGCTGCTCCATATAGGTAGGTCCTTGTAGATATACTTCTTCTGAAACAAGCATCTTTTTAGAAGGTCTTGGAGAGGAAATGCAGTGAGTTAGTGTGTAAATTAGTTTATTGTGGATAGACTTAAATACTCTCCTTACACTTACTCCTGAAGTGGACCTACACTGTCTTAAGCATGTAGTGTTTAACTGCAAATTTTGTCATGAAGGCAGGCAAAATGAGGGGAGAGAAATGAGTGTTTGGAGATTTTACTTATTGTCCTGCCTCTTTGGCAGTTCTAAATATCAGGAGCGTGTGGAGAGTTACTGGCAGGCTTACAGGTAATGTGGAGCTCCAGCAGCGTGGCTGCCAGTGAAGCCAGCTCTTACTAATAACTGACTAATTGTTTCTGTCACACCTGCACAAGCCTTTCCATCTCTCTGAAACACATTAGCATTCATGAGAAGTTATTGAACCATGATGAATCAGAAACACATTTTAGGTAATTCTTTTGTGATTCTCCTTGGGCCAAGTAGACCTTTGCTAAACAGGCCTTGTTTTTCTACCTCATGAAACATTATATTTCATTTAACTGAAAGTTAGAGAAATGAAACCCTCTCTGTGTACTCAGGCTTACCTTTTAATGGGGCTTCATATTCCTGCTTCTGACTTTTTACCTCTGAGCTTCATTGTGTGATTAGATTAAAAAGCTGTGATCTGTGCTGGTTTTGTTAATGCAGTAATATGGCTGGGTCACATAATATGATACATTAGTTGTGAAGGTTTGGATGTCAGTTCTGCCACCTCCCTGGGTGTTCACCCAGTTTACAGCCAGTTTCCACAGAGGGCTGTGTCCGTCTCAGTATTGCTCACTGAGTCAGCTGATGGTTACTTGAACTGCATGGGAACTCCACAAGTCTTTTCCATATGAGAGTGCCTGTGCTATTCCAGGATCTTGCTGTGATCTCACCAGTACATGCCTGCCAAGTGCTTAGTTTGATTTACTGCTCTTATTTTCAATGTAGACTTAGACAGTCATGAAAGGAATGATTAAATCAGAGTGGGAATGACTATGCAAATAACTGATGGAAGTGTATGAGTGAATAGCAACAGCTATAGCATTTTTTAACTTCAGTTATTTATTTGAAAAGTTATTTATAGATAAGACTGATCAAAAATGCTATGTTTTGCTAGGGCTAAAAGGAGTTCTTGTGCAATTAAATGGAGGTATTAGCTGAAATTGCATAAAAAAAAGAGTACCTTGGGTATAACTGGTGTTTCTAGGCAGGCTAAGCCAAAACTTCAAGATGGATTTCTGCTGGCAAGGTGTTGTATTAAGTATAGAGAACAAGCAAATCTGCTGCTTGAAAGAGTTGGGTCATTCCTGCCACCCTCTGAAGTTTTAGTTTGGTATCCCAAGAAACAGCAACAGATCCTGTTGCTTCTATGTATGGGATCTGTGTCTCTTTTTTTCTGCTCTACTTTTAAATTGTCAGCTGCTTCAAACCAAGACAATAGAGCAATAGAGGTCCTGAAGATGCAAAGTTCAGACAGATTTTTGAAAGTAGAAAACTGGGTAGAGCAGAAATTCTAAGGGAAATGTTCTGGGGTGAACCTTATTAAACAGCTGGAAGCCTGCACCAAGAATTCAGATGGGTTTGCCTTAACCCTGCTGCTCACATGGAAGCTCTTTGCTCTCTTTAGTTAGACAAATGTATGAGAAAATAATATTTTGCTTTTTTTATGGAAAAATAAAATGAAAGTCCTGAAAGCCAAAACTTGTACTAAAATTAGATTGTCATCTCTTAACTTACCTGACTTCTACTCTGAAACTTGCTGGGTGTGACTTTATACAAAGCCTCATTGTCAGAATAATTGTAGAAACCTCTAGATAAGTGAGATTCAGGCTGCTCTAGCAATTTCATCAAAGTGTTTAAGTAAAAATACTGGCAAGCACTCCCTTTAAACATTAAAAACTTCAAAATTCCAATGAAGCACTCTATTTTAGACACTTTTAGACAGTCTTATTCTGCTCATGAAAGAGTATTGCTAATGAAGGAGACCTAACAAAACCAAAAAAAAGGCACTGTGTATCCATATGCAAGAGTGCTGTGCAGATTGTAGACAAATACAGAGGAAGTTATAAACTCCTGCTGTAATGAAGAGCTCAACTAAAAAGAAATTTTCATTGTCCAGTAAGGATGGATTGCAAATTAATTTTGTGTTTGATAGGCAGTTGTTTGGAGCTTTAAAACATCCTAAAGCACAAAGTCATGTTGTAAGTTTTACTGTAATAGTAAAGTCCGCAGGTTGGGTTTTTGTCTTTTTATAAATATTTTAAATTCTGCAGGGATGCAGAAGGGAAGAACATGGTGATTAATGAAAATAGGATGTTAATTTTTTCCAAATGCTGGTTTGCTCATGAAGTAGAATTTATCTCCAATTGGAAGAACCATGCAAATTCAGATGGTTAGGGGCTATCAAGACACCAGATGAGGTCTTAGAGCTGGTCTGATAGTAGCTTCTGCTATAACTTTCCTCAGGCCTCAGTTGGTGGCTTAGCCCTGCTTTTTGACCTGCATCTAGCTAAAGGCCTGACCAACCTGACTTTTCTAGCTGGTTCTGGGAGGAAGAACTTGAGGGTCTTGTTTTTCCTCCTGGCCGATAGTGGTGCCTGCTCACAGATGAAATGAGTAGGTGCTCTAAGTCAGTATCTCTCAGCTTTCTTAAACAATTACTTCCCCTCCCCATGTTTAACATAAATTTCCTCTTCATTTTGAGCACAGCATGCTCCCTTGAGTTTGTGTCTCCGCATTCTAACACTTTAGATTAATTAAGGACATTTTTTGATAATACTCTTCTCTTCTACACCCCTGTAGTACCAAGACTCATGGACTGTCATATTGTGCACTCACCAATTGAAATATAGCTGTCACTCTTGGCTGTGTTTTAGTCCACTCCAGTCCCAACTGCTGTTCTTTCTTTTGTCTCTGAGGTTTTGTCTTTTCTGCCCTAACTCTTTAAATTCTCACATGTCCATCTCATTTACAGATCGTCAAATTAGATTTAATTTCAAAGTCCTTTTTGAGAAGGAATGTGTGGGAATGTGTGTATTAACCATAAAAAATGTCAGTCCTTTGGGAACCACATCATTTTACAGTTTGTGTTCCTACCTACTGATATTTTTAACTAGGACATGCTTTCTTTTCATTCTTCCCCCCACCTAAGGGAACACTATTTGAGGTGAACTTTCTTCCTTTAGGATTTTGAATCCTAGTTAGAGCAGGATTGTTTGTCTTTTACAGACATTTATTCTGGGTTACCGCTTCTGTAGCAGTCCTGAATATTATATGCCTCTTCTGGGTTTGTGGGTTAATGTTAATTTAATGCAATTATTTTCAGCTGCTGTCTATTCCCTTTAAATCCTATACTCTGCTGTGCTAAGCTAATGAAACACAGCTATTGTGGTGTACTGTGCTCCTCTGCTTACTAAAGGCTGCTGTAATGTGGAACACACTAACTGAAAGAGATTTTCCTGTTTGCAGCACATGGAACTTTGTAAAGGGCTGCAAGACTTTTTTGCCCTTCTAAATATATTTTTTTTCTCATTCTTTTGCCACTTCTTTACGTTTGGAATCTCCTTATATCTTATGTGCCTTGGTTTTTAAGAAAAAAATCCCAAAGTCTTAAAAGTCAGTTGGTGATGGTATGGAAGGAAGGAGATTAAAAGTAAGGCCTCTGGTCTGCTGGTTCACCTTTCACTTCTGTACAGATGCATCCTGAGCATCTCTTATATGTTTTAAGAACCATATGTTCAGGATATGGTGGAAGTTATGCAGGTTCCTATACACAGAGCATCTGGAATATGTATTTCAGGTATTTGTCGTGGTCAAGCTCTTGGTGGCTTATCACAACAAGAATTACTGTGCTCTCAGGGCTGAACTGCTTTCCAGATAAGCTAAAAATGCCCACCTACTTGAAGAGGGTGCAGGATTCAACTTGAAGTCAGCAAGATGACTTCACTGCTGTATCATGTAGGAGGAGAGGATTCACTGCAAGGGAGGCAACATATGTTTAAACTTAAATATCGTATAATTAGCCAAACTGGCAAAGGAAACTGTGAACAACATAAGGAATATGTATTAAGTCCATTTTATGATGTTTAAAGATTTCCCCAGTGTAAGAACCCCCGCTCCAGTATTAATATTTTAAAAATGTTCTTATCCTACTAATATATACATTTGACTTTGTCAGCAGTAGTTATGTCAGCAAGACTTGAAGCTTGGTTTGCTCAGTTTCTTCCCCAGGTGTGTTGATACACCTGTTGTGGTGGGGAATAAGCTCAGTCTGGGAACCCATCCAGGTTAAAAATAAATCTTTTCATTTTATTCAGCTTAGTTTTTTGCTTGCTGGAGGCTTGGATCTGTTCCCTGTGTCACACCACAAATGCTTTGCCTAATGTGACTGAAGGGCTCTGCTAGAGGGAGGGGATAAAGCAGGAGAGAAGGGGGAAGAAAGGACATGAATGGAAAACTTAGCCCCTGGGAGAAATGCCTCTGTAAATAGACATATAGGGGAGATCGTAGGCGTCGGTAAAGATGTAGCAAACTTGTGAATGAGAGCAACATGCCACTCTTCCAGCTGTACATATTTTTAAATAATATTAACAGGTTTAACTGTGTGGGTATTCTTCATTATTTAAGTGAAAAGATGATTTTATTCTTGGCATGGCAGATCCTAGTAAAATCAGCAAATCAGCCCCCTTTCCTTTTTTTTTTTTTTTTTTTTCCTTACTAACATATTTTTCAAGCCTATGGGCTGTTTTTCACCAAAATTAACAAGAAGCAATCACTGCCTTGAAGATATTGGCCTAATTGCACAAGATCATACAGAATAAGGTCATACAGAGTCTGGGAGAGGAGCAGTGGCACCAAAAATCAATTTGGCCAAGTTCTGTAAGTGGGTCAGAAGCTGAGTCAGTCACCAAGGCTGGTCTCCCATGTCTGTTAGATTTCCTATTCCTAGCCCTGTCACACTCTTCGGCTTTCTGCAGTAATCCCCTTCATTCCCTAGAGCTGGACCTGAAGCTGCCAATACGGGAGAGAGAAGGGGGAAGCAACAAGGGGTTTTGTTTATAAACTTTTCTGTGTAGTGTCTTGACGTTTTCTCTGGGTGTGACACTTGTTTGTCACTGATGTTTGTTCTGGCTGGTGGTGCCAGCAGCAGCTCCTTGCTTTGCGTGCTCGCGTGCGAGGTCTCGGGATGAAAACTCTTCAGCGGCGCGTGATCTGTTACACACACTGACTGAGAGCTCTTCTGCTGCCTGCCTTAAACCCCTTGCTGTACTGGTGTTTGAACCAGGGTAGCTATCAAATCCTTCTGTCCTTAGTGCAAACTGTTCCACAGGAGTGCGTGCTACCGACCTTTTGTACCGTAGCCAAACTTGGGAGGAAACAGTGGTTTGTACATTCTGTAGTAACAGCGTTGCTACCATAACAGCGTTTTGTGCTTGCTTGTGTCTTTCTGGATTTTTTTGGGTATTTTTAATGCAAAAAGAAAATCCTGAATACTGAACTTTTCTGAAATTTTCAAACTCTGTTTTCCATGTGGATTCAGTGAACAATGCAATACCTCTTTGTGTATGAGATGCTGTGAGGGGATGGTTCTGTTCAACTTAGCTTGATGCTAGACCTTTATGCATCATTATAAGAGCATTTCTTCTGTGCCTAGAAGAGTTTTGCAGTAGCTGTTTAGTGCTGAAGAGCTGGAAAAAGCTTTGCATAAGTTTGAGAAGCAATTTTCATTTGAAGGCTTATGTATAATTAAGAGTTGGACTTTGTGATCCTTGTGGGTCTCTTCCAACTCAGTGTTCTGTGAATCTGTGTAGTGATGGCCTCTTTAGTAGTCACCTTATTCTTTGGAGTTATAACATTGCGTATGAATCATACTTTCATATGGGTCTAATTTGTTTATTAACTCCACTCTGCTGTCATCTGTCAGAAAAAGCATATTATTTCTGAGGTTACTCAGAAAGCTGGCACAGTGAAGTGTTTTATGGAAAAACAGACAAAAAAAAAAAGCCACCCTATACAGTTGCCAAGAGTGTATCTGCTGTCCTTTTCACTTGGAGTACCACCAAACTGGAGAAAAACTAGTCTCCTATCAAGAAAAGAAAACAAACAAACAATGTCTTTTTCTTTCTTACGTTTGTAAGTAAAATGAGAAAGGGAGAAAGCTGGTATAGGTGGAGAATTTTAGAGTATGGGGAAAAGGCATTTATTAATAAAATAAAACACCATTTGTGTGCAGTCCATCTGTGACAGCTCTGCTTTTACACTGCCAGTGGAAGTCTTGGCTAGTTCTCTTGCAAACTTTATAAATAAATGTGACATGTTGGACCTCTAGCAATGAATGTACTCCCAAGGCTGAGAGGTTTGCCATAAAAATGATTGATTTTTGTTTTCCTAACTGCATAACTATTTGCATAACACTAAGCAACTGATACCAAATTTCTTCATCATCAGATGAGTCTCTTGAATAGCCATGATGGTTGTTCTAAAAGTTTTGTGAAGCAGGGTTGTTCTGGTCTATCTTTCTGCCATTACAGCAGCTTCAGCTGTGATTTCTTACAGCAGTTCTATCTTAAGTTTATATTCTAAGTATTGAGTTCATTCAATTTTCTGTCCTCATCATACACTTTTTTCAGACTACTTAGGCCATCCTTAATGCTTCTCGTCACTGTACGAATAGCGATTCCAAGCTTGTTGGGTTTTGTTTCATCTTGACTTTGGCTTTCTCTGTGCTACTTCTACTTCTCTGTGCTGCCTTACCAAATTCTGTTCCACCACACTTGCCTACTTGTCAGCAAATCTCTAGCAAGAACTCTAGCTCAGAGGTGCTGACAGGAAGCAATCAAATCCAAAACACAATCAAAATATTCTTCATTCATCACTAACTTCTTTCTGCATCTTGCCTATTCCCTTTTGTCATTTAGATTGTCAGTTTCTTAAAGCAAAAGATAATTTTCTTTGTAATTTGACTAGCACTGAGCACTTTACAAGTACTTAATAAATACCAAACCAAATAATTTATATGCACATAATAGCTTGTTTTTACACAAATCTCATAGACGTGTCTTATATTTCCTGTCCCTATTTTTTATCCACCTTGCAAAGCAGCAAGGTGGATAAAAAATAGACTGCACAGTGTAGTCTAGCACTGGAAAACAATGCTCTGAATTAGGTATATTACAAGTGGATTTTCTTATGGTTCTATGGTGTTTTTTTGGTCATGCTAGTTTTGGGAAGGGTCTTTTGGTTTTTTTTTGTTTTGGTTTTTTTTTTTTTAGTTTTGGGGCTTTTTGTTTTGTTTGGTGGGGTTTTTTTGGTGGGTTTTTTTTTGTTTGTTGGTTGTTTTTTTTTCCCCTAATTGCTTACACCACTGAGGGATATGTTACCATTACAATGGTGCCTGGATGGCACCTTATTTTATGTAGCTCACTATAGCTGTGAAGCCATCTGGGTCAGGGAGGATAAACCTTGCCCCTTCAAGATGATTGTTGTTGTGGAACTGATTGATCTCCTTACTCTTATCTTCTATATAGCTCTGAATCTAGGCATTACTAAGCATTTCTGATGCTTTCTAATTAATTTGCTGTTGCTGGCTTTGTTTTTGCTTCTGCTGGAGCCTGTGTTCGCGAAGAGACCGTGTGGAGGAACATCAATCCACACTGGACTGGGAATTTAGCAGGGCACTAATACTACACCTAAGCTGTGTGGTAGGTATATAGCATGGTCATCTTGGCTGGCCTGTGAAGCGCTGATCCCATCTGTCCTCCACACAGGGGTTTACTTCTACTGGTGCAGCCTTCGAAGGTGAAGGCATTATCTGACAGATTGAAGGTGAAATCACAGTGTGACTTGAGCTTAGAACTATCTTTGGGTGAAGATTCAGCCAAAGGCTTTCAGAGACATCTGAGCCTTGTCAGGCCACCTGTGCTAATGGCTATTTAATTCCATGTGAACTTTCTGTACTTCCTCACCACATTCACCATTTTAACCCTGGAGGAATCTGTTTCAAATGCCATCTCTTTTGGTCAGGGAGTGAGTATTCTCCAAGCTTAATCTTAATCAAAGAAGTCACATCAGGAAAGATAGACTAGTTTGCTGTTGCAAAGGCAATGTAATTCATCTTGTACCTCTTGGTGTGACACAAGTATTTGCAAATACTTGGTATTTTGTGCAGTGAACAGTCCTAGCTGCATCTGCTGCATGTTGTACTGTATACACCCCATGAGCTCTGTGAGTTATCCATCTGTGTTTCACCACAGTTTTAGTAGTATTCCAGGCGTATGATGGAATAAGAGAATCAATTTCTCCGGGTTATCATCTTGTACATATTCAGATAAGTTCTGTGTGCTTATCCTTGTTTCATGCCAGATTTTGTTCCCAGGTACATTTAATAAACACAGGATGAATGCTTTTAATGTCCCATTTAAATTGCTTGCACGCTTGTTGAGAAGTTCTATCCTTTGACCTTTCCAACCCAAACTAATTCTCACAAAAACAGCTGAGGTTTGGGATCATGTCACAGGAGAAGATCCTGAGTTTTGTTGCTTTCTCCCAAAAGTTGAGTAATTTTAAATTATCAGGGATGAATTTGAATGCTGATTTTGCTTCTGTATTCTCTTCTTTTTGTATGCTTCTAAAGCTGGTGATTACCTACCAGTTCTTTGTTGATTTAGTATGTAATTCTGTCTAGTATTGCTGTCTGAGAGAGGCACTGTGAGGAGAAATGCACAAAAAGTAGTCAAGCATTTAGTTCTGTAAAAATGACACACATTAGAATTTAGAAGAAAGAGATTATTTGCATGTATGCAGTTAAAATTATTCAGGAATTCTGTGACTTTGCAAACAGTATAGAATACTCAGTTAATGGAGCTGCAGCAAAAAAAAAGCAACTACATAGCTACAGAATATTTTACTGGAATTAAGAATAAATTTACAATTTCTAATACATGATTTGACTGAATACCATAAATCTACAATTACACATTTGTGTCTGTAGAAATGTGTATACTAATGTTGAGGAAATGTAGTGTGAAATAGCACATAAACAACAAAGCATTGGTGAAGTGTTTAAAATGCCTTTAAATTAATGAGAGAGACTTATTTAAATTAGATGATACTTCAGAGAATACTGCTCTCTGTTCTAGATTACAAATATCTGCTATTTAAATATTTTTCTCTGGCAGTTGGTGATAGGAGTGGGAGGAGATGAATTTCTAGTTTCATCTGTATCCTTGAATTAACTATGAAAAGGGGTGGGTTCTTAATTTAACTAATTTAAGCTAAAATCTTAGTGGAAACATGCTTTATAGTCTTCTGTACAAGCTTCCACAACTTACTTTAATAAGTGTTTTACTTTCATTAGTTGACCATATTGGGAATGTAGGTTTCTCACAGCAGGACCAAGACCTCAAATACCAACTTGCTGTGCCTTAGTTCCTGTCACGTTTAATAGCTGAAACTTCTTGCCTTCACCTCCACCTTTGGCCACTGGCCCATTTTTCCCCTTGGATAGGGCAAGTTGTCTTGGTGAAGGGTTGTAGATATGACTCTTACAAGTCATATCTTATAAGGAAGCTTTGCCCACAGCCCACTTCTTATGCCCTCTAAAACCTTATGCAAGGCTGACACTGAACCTCACATTTGCTGAAGGAAGTACATTTTATTTGTCTGAAGTTAAGAAATCTACATGAAATTAAATTTAACCAGATGTATAATCCATCTGTATGCAAATATCAATCTTGACAGTAGTAAATAGAAGATCAGATGTCAATATGAAATCTTCCTTTTGAATTTAAGGGACAGTAAATCTGAGAGAGCTGATTAAGGCTTTGAATCTGTTTTTTGCTACAAGCTCAAAATCGATTTCCAGTAGATAGGAAAATTGATATTCTGTTTATCTGAATTCTGTTACTTAAGTGTATATATGTGGAGTATTAGTGTGTTACAGGGGAATTCATAGGTCACCAGCAACTCATCAGTAATCTCAGTCTTTTATGCTAAGTATAAGATAGTTTATCTTCTTTGAGAAACTATTTAGCATATACTGAGGGCTTGTCTACATAGGAACACTTGGAAGAACTAATCCAGACTAAGATATGCTTTGAAAGTGGATTAAATTACATAGTACTCCTATAACAATGACATTAAGCAGAATTTAAGTGGCTTTAGTTTTAATTTCTTTGCTTCCTTAGTTAAGTACATTAAATCAAATTAAAGGCATTTAAATTTTACTTAAATGCCTGTTGAAGTTTAATATAATCTTATTACTCTGATTTTAGTAATGTTTATCTGTATTTACATTCATTTTTGTGTCTTGTAAGCAAATAGGAGGAATGTTCAATCAAGCAGAAGTCAATAATAGCCAGATACATTCATCATTTTTATATCTTGTGCACTAGCATTCTGGGGTTGACCAACCCTGTCTCTCCACTTACTGATTCTACACTTTTTATAATTCTCACATGCCTCATTTACAAATTGTTAGTAATGATTTTTATATCCTCAAAGAGCCCTCCATATGAGAAATGCTGAGCAAAAGCTGTGGTGGTATTTGATTAACATCCAGATGGAAATCTGAAGTTTGGCTTTGTTCATTGCTGTAATGGTGAGAGTTGAGCTGGGGAAAAATGAATAATTTACAGGAACTTTACCCATGAGTATAGTTATTTTTTCTGTGAAATTATGTCAGACACAAACAAACTGTTGTTTTAATGTTACATAGAGTCCAGGCATCTACATCTGCTTTTGGTGCGCCTGGCTTAGTATCATTGTGTGAGATAAAATGGTGCTCTGTCTTTTGTAGAGCCTAAGATGAGAGGTGTAAATGCGCATTAGTCAACAGATGTTAAATGTGGGGTTTTGTTTTGTATCCTTTACAGAAGTGGAGAACAAATGTGAGAGAAACATTGTTCTGGCTGACCAGTAGTTAACATTGTAGAAGTTGGTTTGCAAAATGGCAGCAGCAGCTTTGGACCTTTTAAAATACACTGCTTTTTTTTTTTTTTTTTTTTTTGGTTGTTTTTGTTTTGTTTTGTTTCTTTTTTCATTGTTTGAGGCTGGATATAAGTGCAGTGACACGGGGTACTCGAGAATAGTAAATATTGTATGCACAAATATGAATGAGTGGCTTGAAAGTTTAATGACTAATTACTCATGTTGGCATTGCAGTATGAGGGCTGTATAATGCTGCTGTCTGAGGAGACAAACAGGGATTGTAAGTGTTCCTTCTGAATATGCAGAATGGTGATCTCTGGTATGTGTTTTTCCTGTATGTGGCAGCATCTAGCAGTGGGCAGTTGTTACATCTGATGATTTAAATTGCCAAATGATGCCTTCACACTCAAATCTATAAGAAACCAACCTTTTCCTTTCCCACCCACAGCCCCATTGAGAAGTGAAATGTACTGAGATGCAAAAAGTATGTCAAATATGCATTTAAATGCCCTGCTTCTCTGACGTTTCATTTGATATGTGCTACATGTGACTTTGAAGCATAATAGCACATTGTCCTAAACTGATGGAGTTAGTCAGTGTTTGATCTCCTCAGCTGAACAAATGGATTGTTTTAATATTTTAAATGACTTTTTAAACACGACAATTGATTTTGTACATTTTTAAAGGGACATAGCTGAGTCTTCCTTTTCTTTAGGGTTTGAGCAAAGTAATCACAGATTTAATCACAGAATATTATAAGTTGAAAGGGACCCACAACGATCATTGAGTCCAGAAGTTATCAACAGCTTTGGAAATTAAGATCCTTAAAATACAACATATTCTAGTGATAGAATAGGAGGAGTTGGAATTCTCTTTACCTGCTAATGCTCACAGCTTCTAGATGGTGCACCTTAAAGGCAGAAGCTTATAGCTTTGCTTATTAAAGTCATATTCCTATGAATATAGCACAGGTAAGTGAGAAGGAAAGAATACAGAAAGCATACTTAGCAAATACTGGTTTATATAGCAAATACTGGCTAATAGCTTTTCTTGTCAACTTCTGGCAGCATTTTTGAAGTACCAGGTTTTAAGCTAGGAGGTATCAGCTGTGGGTATAGGTAAGTTAAATGATGGCTAGTTTGAATATAAGTGGATCAAACATGCTCTGCACTTAGCCAGCAATTTTGAAATATTGCTAAAATTAGCTCTGTATATATTTGCAGCTGATGTGAAGTGGAGGTTAGCTCTGTTGGTTAGGTCTGAATTAAGAGTCTTGCCATAAGATTGTTTTTACAATTAACATTGCTTTTGCTTCCTGCTCTCCCACCCACGTTTTTGAAATAATGCTACATCTTGAGATAACAATTTGGCTGTTATCCCTTGCGTATGGTTCCTGGTTCTACAGTTAGGTAAGAGCAAAATGTAAATTATTTGGTAACTTGGTAGAAGATACTATTTCATCACAATTGCTATTTAATTTTTGCAAAAGAACCTCCCACGCTGAATGTTCTTTTGAGTTATTTGAGGTTGATTTTTCATGAATAAAATTCTTAGTCATCTCCAGAATCTATGCAATATCTTAAAGAAATAAAGATTTAAAGAAATGAAGAAACAAAGAGCACATTTCACTAGTTCATTGGTCTCCTTTGGCACCTCTCTTGCCTCCTTACTTGATAATGTAAGAAGCTGCTCTTCTGGCTGTAGCTCTAGCCTAGAAGCTGGGAGTTAAGTGGTGAAATCCTTCCCTCATGGAAACCAACAGCAAAGAAATTTGCATTCATTTTCTACTTTAAGCCTTGACATTGACTTTCTGTGTGACCTTGGTGTGAAGGTCTAATCAACAGAATTTATGCAGATAATCTTCACCTTGTTCTGCAGAATACAAATGTATCATGTGCTGACACATGGCAAAGTTGCATACAAGCAAATGATAAGTTTGGCAGTTCATGTTTTCCTGCTGTGAGACAGAACTCTTGAGGATGTGTGAGATCCGCCATGTTTTGTCAAAATATAGATAGCCTATCAAAGCAAGATGCATCTTCACAATGGCTGTAGTCTTGCCTTGAATCTCTGCCTTACAGCTGCACATCTTACATCAGTTTATATTGTGTATAGTCTTGTATTTTGTGGAGGGGAGTAGAGTACTAGAATGCTGTGCAAAATGACCCTTGCTGCAGTGAGTAGAAGCCCATAGATGAATCGTAATACCCTTTTGTACCTGGGTAATGATACATATTTGCACATCTAATAGCATATGCCAATAACACATAAACTGGAATGTTTCAGGATATCCTCGTGAAGGATTTTGGGGTCACTAAAAGTTGTGAGTGAAACAGCTCCTTTGGCTTTATTGTAAATATCCACTCTTGAAGATATTCTAAAAACCTGAGCTCATGAATCATAGACTAGTTGGGGTTGGAAAGGAAGGCTTGATGGAAAGCCCATCAAGTTCCAATCCCCCTGCCATGGGTAGGTACACCTTACACTAGACCAGGCTGCTCAAGGCACTACCCAAGCTGGCTATGAACACTGCTAGGGATGGGGCACCCACAGCATCTCTGGGGCAGCTGTTCCAGTGCCTCACCACTCAAAGATACCTTTCCTAATGTCTAACCTAGACCTACCCTCTTTCAGTTTAAAGCCATTACTCCTTGTCTTACCACAATATACCTTCCCCATCTTTCCTCTTGGCCCCCTTCAGGTACTGGAAGGCTGCTCTAAGGTCTACACAGAGCCTTCTCTTTTCCAGTCGATCAGACCAGACTCTAAGCCTGTCATCACAGGAGAGGGTGCTTCATCCCTCTGATCATCTTTATGACCCTCATCTGGAGCTGCTCTAACAGGTCTTAAGGGTCCTGCCCTTTGGGAAAAAGGGAAATGAGGAAGACCATAGGAAGTACCAGCTAGTAAGTGTCACCTTTGTGCCTGGCAAAACCATGGGGTAGATACTCCTGGAAACTGTGCTAAGGCACATGGAAAGCAAGGAGCTGATTGATGAGAGCATGCATGGCTTTTGTGCCTGGGCAGGGCAATTTGTGCCTGACAAATTCGGTGACCTTCTACAAAGGGGTTTTGGCATTGGTCGAAAACGGAAGAGCAAATGACATCAAATCTATCTGGACTTGTGCAGACATTCGGCACTGTCCAGCACGGTATCCTCGTCTCTAACTGGAGAGACGTGGATTTGATTGGTGGACCAACTTGTGGATAAAGAATTGTGTGCAAAATCATAGTCAGAGAGCTGTGGTCAACAGCTCCATGTCCAAGTGGAGAGCAGTAATGAGTGGCATTCCTCAGGGGTCTTTAATAGGATCACCTTGTTGAAAACCTTTGTCAGTGACATGGATCATGAGATTGAGTGTATACAGCAAGGTTGCTGATGACACCGAGCTATGTAATGAGGTTGACAGGATGGACAGAAGGGATGGCATCCAGAAGGATGTGGACAAGTTGAGAGATAGGTCTAGGTTTTGGTCTTGTTAAATCTCCTATTGTTGGATTTGGCCAATCTATCCAGCCTCTCCAGGTCTCTGCATTCCTACCCTCCAGCAGATTGACACTCTCCCTGCCTCCAGCTTGGTGTCATCTGCAAATTTTCTAATGGTAGACCCTCATCCAGGTCATCAGTGATGATATTGAACTGGACTGGGCCCAACATAGATCCCTGGGGGTCACCACTGGCTGCCAATTGAATGCAGCACCATTTCTCACCACTCTCAGTCTGGCCATCCAGACAGTTCTTAACCCACCAAAGAGTGCACCTGTCCAAGCCATGGACTGACAGTTTTTCCAGAAGTACCCTGTGGGAGATGGATTGAGTTTCCCCTCCTCCAGCAGCTTTAATTTAAAGCCTCTTCACCAGCTTGGCAAGTCTGTCAGGCTAAATGACTGTATTAAAATTTTTTTTGTTTGGGAGAGTAGTAACTCTCATTAGTCTAATTGCTGTAGCTGAAGAAGGTAAACAATTTAAGTTGCAAAAAAGTGTTTTCTGTCATGAAGTGCAAACAGCAGACTTGAAAGCTAAATTGAAGTTAGAGAACACATGCTTTGAACTTGCTTAGGTCTTTATCAGTCTGACAGAAAAGCGTAGCTGATAGCTGCGGAGTAAAGAGCATGGTGGAAAAGTGAAAGAAAGAAGGCTGTTGTGTAAGGGAAGGAGTGAGTCAAACACATATGGTCTGTAAAACATGAAGATATTTTATAATGTGCAATAAAATTATTGTCTCTCAATCTCATATTTTGTTATGTATGAAGGCTACGATCTAAGGCTTGTTTCTGGAAGGCGGGTGGTGGGGTTTTTTGTGAGGGATTTTTTCATGTGTTTTTGTTTCCTTTTTTTTAAGTCTCCAATGATAAATTTATTTTTCTTGTTACCCACGTGATTTTGCACTGGTGCAACTGTGCGCATTTAGCAATAGTTCATTTAAAATTGCCATGTAAAACTAATTAATGCAACAGTTCCTATCTTTTTTTTTTTTAAGAGAAAGAATTAGTAGTCACCTTAAGACAATAAATACCAACTGAGTAAAGTAGTTCTTGATTTATGTTTAGATACTGGGGTAATGAACTTTAGGGTTAAGTGCCTTTAGAATACACCTGTTACAGAAGGTAACAGTTTATTTGAAACAGGCATTTAGGAAAACTTAAGATTCTAATTTTGAAGGTTGCTGCAGCTACATTTACTATTTGGTTGAGCCTCAGAAAAACTCAAAAAGGTTCAGCTAATTGGGAGGGCATGCCTTAAAGCTTCACAATGCATTGTGTCTGTTATAAGGGGATGTGTGGCATATTTGAGCTTTTTTTTTTGAAGTTTGTGTTTATGATATAACAAGAAAACATTATTCCATCTGATGCATATTATTTTGCTGTTAGAGTTTTCTTTGTAAATGAAAGGAAGAAAACCTTTTTTCTTTATATGAAAAGCCAATTGCTGTGTTATCCGGAAAGGGCTTTAATGTACCTAGCTTACCTAATGATAGTATTATCAAATGAACCCCCATTCACAGATTTATAGGATGATATTTTTTATTCTGAATTGCTTTTGAAACTGTCATTTAATCTCAAATTATTTGTAATGCTGTAGTTGTTGGTGGAGATTTGCTTGGATTTTTTTATTTGTTTCTTTTGTTTGTTTTTTTTCAGGTCAATATGAAAACATTTCAGCAAGATTTATTTTTGTTTTGATGAGGCAAGATTTTTTTTTGCCAAGTTCCTTGTAAAATCTTAGCCAATGTTGTAGCTTAGGTGCTAATGTGAAGTTACTGTGTCAGATTTATAAGTAACCTTTAAAAGTAAGCGTATGAATAAAAAAATTCTGATAAAAGTCCAACTTCTTGAATGCTGAAGTTGCAGGGGTTTTCTTTAAATGATAGGCAGGTTGGGTAGGGCTGGGACTTAATTTGTTTTATTTTCAGATTGTGGTATGTTGCAGTTTTATTTTAATGGCAGAGGCTGGAAGAGGCAAATTAATTGCTGTTGTGGTGTAGAGGCATGTCGAAGTTTGAAGAATTAAGGAATTTGTGTTGTGCTGAATTGGAGTGATGAAGTACAGATAGCAGGCCACAGCTGTAGCCACAAATTAGGCCTCGCAATTTGATGCTGAAAGTATTGCATTAGAATTGCTTTTCTAGGATTACCATGGGGAAAGTCTGATGAATAAAAGCAGATCTGAAATATGGAAGCTAAAAATCCATGCTGCTGCTGCTGCAAAATGCTTTTTGGGGCTTCATTACTGTGAAACAAAGGTCATAACTTTACTAAAGCAAGGGGCAGTGCCCAGGAGCTTAGTGGTCTTCAAGAAATGCCACTGTTATTTTGAATCTTAGCAGTTGCTTAAAGAACTACAGTTCTCAGTGATTTCTTCATTTTACAGCCAGCATGGCTGGGGGGAGGATGGGAGCTGTGATCTGTCCCATGGTCTCACAGCACCTGTTTTTACACAGACTCCAGCAGAGTTGGGAGCATGGGGTTTATCTGGAGGTGTTTCTAGAAGCTGCATAAACTTTGACCCAACTGAAGTACTCTGCAGAGACCTTCCTCTATAGGAAAGATTTAGTGAGGAGGTAGAGCAGCAGCTATGAGCTCCCGTGGGCACAGGAAACTTCAGCATATAGGTATTGCTCTTGCAGTCTGTGTAGCTACTCTGTTGCTGTGGGAATATTAATGCTCCAAGTATGTCCAGGCACAAGATGGTTGCAATGTAGTAAGAGATCAGATCTAACTTACAAGAACAATACTGGGCAGTGATAGTTTTATTAGCAGGACTATTAAAAAAACCCCAAAATTTACAGGCCTGTCTTGTGTTCAGGTTGGCTGTCAGACATGCTCATGATAGGTTCACAGATGGTCCAAGAGCAAAAGCTGGAACGGGGGGTGGACTGGCTGAAGCTGTCACAACTGTTTTGTAGTTGAGTGTCCTATAAAATTGTCTGGGACATTGAATTCTTATAAAAACAAGAGATAGCTCTGGCAGGCGAGATCTGCATGCAAACTTTGCTTATCCCACAAAACCAAATCCTATATAGGGCTGGAACCAAGAAGATGCTCAGTAATAAAAGACTGTGCAAAGTGTCCCCCTCCCCTTCCTCATGTATTCTCATTCAGTGAGTGTAGCTCTATCCTGACCTGCAACATCCTGTTCATTGTTTTTGTGCTAGGAGTTTCCTGAATGCTTAATGGAAAATGTGACACACTTTAAAATTTAGAATAAATATCTTCTGCAATGGGGCACAACCAAGAGGAAAAAAACTTGTTCTGCATTGTGACTTTAGTTCAGATTTGCATTCTAGTGAAGAACTCTTGTCAGTAAAGCGTCTGGAACATAAGATATTGAGATGTAAAGCCACACAGTCATTCCTAGGATTTAATAATTTATTTATGAACAACTTGGAGTTGATAAATATCTGGCCTTTTCAAAGGACTCTTCCTTTTTACTTGCTGATATTTTAATATTTTTCAAATGCATGTGGCATTTTAGTTGGTTGACAGATAACCAACTGATGTTTATGTGCAGTAGATGAGGCTATGTTACATTTGGGATGTAGTATTTTATTGTTTGCTTCAGTCTACTTTTGTGACTTTCAAACTGGAATTCACATCAAGTCCTTCAAATCTATAAATCCACATTTTTGCAAAAGGAATTAAGATAGATAGCCATTCTAACATTTGGTGTATAAGGGTTTTGTGATGAATTGTTTTCTTCTAACTCCTCTGTTCATACTTACTTTCATAATCTTGAAAAGCAGAAACATTAATAAATCAAAGTGGGTTAAAGATCAGACACGTGGTTTTATTTTAGTAAGGGATAAAGCTGAAACCTTACTGAGTGGACATTGTTCAGCACTTGTTCTCTGGGGCATATGAATCAGTTCCTTCATTACTGGTCTGGAAGCATTTCCTTTTGTGGTTGCCATGTATTTTGATTAGAAAAACTAATGGCAAGATAATACTTGGTGCATTCCTTTTGGTGCTTATGCTCATGTGCAAAGTTAATATTAAAAAAAAAAAAAAGAAAAAAAAAAGAAAGCCTTTTGTGGCCATGTGAAGTTTTGATTTCATGGAGTGAATTTGCTTGCTTGATTTATATCTGTCAGCAGGAAGGATATTTTGAAAGAAGGCGTAGTGACCCTGCAAGCTTGAGAAAGATCTATAATTTGCATGGTTATGTCTTGTGTATCTGGGACATGCCTTCCCAAAGGCTGGAGGGTGAAGCGTGCTTTGGGGACTATTTGCTCTGTGAGTGTTGAGGAAGACAGCAGAAAATGTGTGTTTCTTTTTCTCATTGCTGGTTCTTAGTATATGGGACAGTGTCCCCTGAAGAGGGCAAGGTCAAAGAGAGAGAGAGTCATAAATAAGAATTGTAGACCCGTCCTCTCATCCCCCTTGCTGCCATACCTACACAACCACTCTCCCTTCAGTGTCTCTTTATCAGTATTGTTGAAAGAAGCTTCTAAATGAAGAAACCAGCTTTCTTTTTTGAACTTTTAACCTTCACAAAAGCTACTGTAATTGGCTTCTGCAGAGCATAGGTTGTTTTGATCTGGCATTCAAAAAAAAAAAATATATATAGGAAGAATGAAATACCAGTGTGCACTTCTGGATTTCCCAAATTGGCAGTAAAGGTCTTGCTTCCCCGTGTTTTAAAAGCCTGAAAAGTGCAGAGAGATGTTGGTGAGGGTTGAAATGTGTCTGTTACATCTCAGTTGGGATGTACTTTGGCTGAGATTGAAGTTCAACAGTTGGTACAAAATCTCCACCTGGAAAAAAAATGGTTGGTGTGTGTGTGAATGTAATCTCTTTGAGGAAGTGGAAGATGGCTTAAATAATGGATCATGTAAAGGGAAATAAAACACTGTCAGAAAAGAAAAGGAGAAAAAAGAGTCAAAGGTGAGAGAGATGAATTGTACAGCCTAGGCTAAATGTATTATGCTTAGATTTCTTCTATGAACAAATGTCCTGTTTAAAAACAAATACATAAATATTTCCCCTCTTCATCCTTGTTAAAAAGGACATGGTAAAACTCCTGACAGTCGCTATTGTTTCTAAGAGTTGATAATTTGAAAATTTTATGTACTAAGAGCAAGGAAAGCACATTAAAGTCTAATCCATGCTTACTCTAGTGGGTCTTAAAACTGTCATCACTTTAAAGTCATGCAAAAGCAAAAATAGGATCTTAATACAAATGCCTTTTTCTCCAGCGACTTTTAATGCACATATTATAAGTCAATAATTTAAAAAATCTAAAAGCAGATCAAGGTCACATCATGCCTTAGGTAACATTTAATCTAAAAGTGCTTGAAAATACCTTTCAGGGATATAATTACTATCTTTGTCATCTATATAGAAACATAATATATTCTTGGAAACTTGAAAATTTAGATGGCCACAGTTTGCCAGCAGAGACCTGTAGCCTTTCCTTCTCACACATATCCTAATAGCTGTGCTGAATACATCATTGCATGTGTTGTGGCAGCTCAAAAGAAAAACGTGCTCAACAAGGCTTTTTACCTCTTAGCTGCTAGAGGAAACTGCCAACCTTTGGCATGGTTAAGTTTCTCCTAACAGAAAGCAGCAATAGATAGTATAGAGGTGTCTTGGCTGGTGGCATGCAAAGCTACCTTGCTGCTGCCTTCTTTTTAAGATAGGATTCTTCTTTCTTAAATAAGGCTGGTTAATGAACATGGGGAAATAGTAACAGATTTAAGAAAGGAACTGTTAAAACAGGCACCTCCTCAATTTACTGGCAATAGTTCAGTTTGATCTTGTTAGAGATGAAACAGTTCCTGAGAAAATTGGCAGCCTTTGTAGCTGTGGGATTTTTCATCTTGCTGTCATGTTAAGTATCTTCAATGCAAGAGGTGAGCGTTTTGTGTCATGTGCCTGTGTCTTTTAGCATTGTATTTCCACTTCAGCAAAGAAATTACTAAAAGCAAAGGCAGGAGAGCTGGTAGCCAGCAGCCATGCGTTAATCCCTTTGTGTAAAACTACAGAGATTATTTGGGTCTAGAAAGAGATAACTAACAGGACAAGGATCTCTTCCTGTCATGGGTTTGCTGAAGTAAGGTAGTTGCCAGGAATGGCTTAACCAATGAAACAGATGACAAGATTATTTCTGAGAGGAGAACAGCTTAAACTTTCAGTGCTCTAAGACCAAAACACATGGTGTTTGGCAAAGTCCCTTGTATTAAATGATGAAAGCCTGAGTAAAAGGAAGAATGTGATAAAGAGACAAGCAGTAGTTGCTTGCTTGGCTGTTTCACAATATTTGCATTTTGATTGGATCTGCCGATGTTTGTGCGTGCCTTGAGGATGCTTAACATAAGGAAAATATTTACAGCTTTATATGTAAAGAAAATGGCAGTGAGGTTTCAGGCTTGGTCTTTACAGCATATTCTGTGTGCTCTTTCAGTCTTGGCTTAAATGAAAATAATGGTGATGCTTTTGTTTTGCCTGGGAAAATGGTTTTCATTGCTGATTTGGTTTAAAGTGTGTAGTCACCTAGAAGTATATTTGTCATTTTCTCTTGGTAATGAATCTTTTGGTTTGGCAGAGTAAGATAACTAAAACACGTTGGAAAATAAATATAGCCAAAAAAGGATTTGGTCCCTTCTGTCCCATCCCAGAGTGCGTATGTGGCATCTTTGTGAGAAGCCCCGATGGATAATTAGTCTGATGGATAATTGCGCTGAAATGCTCAAAAAGAGCACAGACCATTTCCAGCAGACCCCAAAGCTGCATCTTCACTTCTACATCTGGTTTTAATGGAAGGTGTTGTATTGAGTCTAAGGATGGTAGCAAGAAATTTGTAAGCCAGTCTCTGCTTTCAGGGCCTTGAGGGCTGGCAAGGGTGAAATACAGGAATATCTGGTGGAGTAGTCTGTCCAATCACATGAATAAATAAATAAGGCAGATGACCATGTTGGGTAATCTGTCAGCATGTTTTAGATACAATCTCCTGTAGCCTCTAAATGCCTCTCAACTGCTCTGAGGAAATGTGGTGCTCCATTTTATACTTGGTGGTTGGAGGCGCAGAGAACCAAAGGGCAAGTACATGGTCACACACCAAACCTCTGAATAAAAGAAAATTAAACACTAGTGTTCTTGCTTCCAAGTTTAGCATTTTTGTCATTGAAGCAGAACTCACTGTTCATTTAAACAGTGTGATTGCTACATGTGGTAAAGAGTCCTCTTTAATTAATGCTTTGGGGAACAAACTTGGAAAATACAGGGTCTATTTGCAGGTAGGTTTTAAAATTATGTTTTTTGTGGTCAGTCTCTTATACTAGCTGCTAATGATTACATTTTCTCAGGGACACCAAGGTCAAATGAGAATCTGGGGCTCTTGTGTCTCAAGAGGTTTGTTTTAGAATACATTTCTATGACTTGTTTATATGGGAGCATTAGATTTTGTCCTGGATGCTGATGCAGCATATTTACCTATGGACACTTCTGCTTCAGAATTTTCCTCAAGTGCCTTCATTAGAGTTAGTGTAATCTTTCCATCCCCCCCACCTCTCCCCCAGTCCTAGTCAAAATTGTAGGAACAGTGGGTGAAACCAGCAAGGTGAGAGATGTGGCTGAAAAAAATCACATTCTTTAACACACTGACAAAAGAGCTGGTGTGGCCTGTAGGAATCTGTTCCAGAGTTTGGAGAATGAAACAGGTGAAAAAGAAACTTCAAAAGAATATTTTCCTTTATTCCTTGTGTTAAGAGGTTTTGCATGCCCAGACCAAAAAGAAGCAGTTGGGAGCTCCATATTGTGGAGAACATGTCATTGTGAGCCCTACATGTATCTTCCAGGCAAGATGGAAGGAAGTCAGATCAAGCTCTGACAGAACAGCCAAATCCCTTTTTAGGAAAAGGAGAAAATGGAAGAGATGGGGAGTCCACTTACTTTTTATACGGCAGGTTGTCTGTCAGCTTTAGAAATGGGACATCTCTTTCCTGATCACACTCATTACTCCAGATTAACATCTTCTGATGGGCTCTGTCTGTGATTCTTAAAATGCAGCTCATGGACTGCATCAATGACAAGAAAATGAAGAATTCTTTCAGTAGAGATGTGCACTGTAGCTTTTTGGAAATCTTGTACTTTCAGTGCAACCTGTGAATATTGCTTAATTTTGTGTAAAATTGAAAGCGGCTAAGGCTCTGCTTGCCGTTGTTGCCATGCTGCCAAACCTGTAAAACTGTGCTTTAGTCTCCACAGCAGAGTAGAAATGCTTGACTGAATAGCAGAGACAGGACTACATTCTCTTTTAAAGTGGTTGATACCTAAATCACCCTAACTGCTTGAACAGCAGAGATCTAATGATGTTGAATTACTACTGAATTACAGACAAAAGGTGCCATAGAGTTATGTGTTTGGCTTTGTTTCCATGTTGTTTGCACACAAAGGACTCTCCAGCCAGGTGTTAGCCCTCCAGGAAGTTCAAAATGGTCAGCTTCAGTTGACAGCTTTATTTGGAAACAGTTCCAACATGTCAAACTGAAGTAGACAGTTACCTGAACAGAGGGATTTGCCACCCCTCACCTGCAAGTGCAGTGGAAAAATTTAATTTGGGAGAGCTGAAATCTCAAAGCAAGAAGGATAAACAATGGTTTCTCTCACAGGGTACTTGGTAAAGGGGTGTTACTCTGTATTTCTGAAGATACAGACTCTGGCAATCATCGGAACACTGAAAATGCACTTGGCTTTAATCCAAACACTTTAATCTTTTAATGTCTGTTACAATTATAAAGCAGCTCATTGAATTAATGAGACATACTGTAATGAACTTAGTAATTGCATACTTTTACATCATTCTTCTCTATGGAATTAAATCTCAGCTGTATGCTATGAACTTAGCACAGGTGAACAAGTTTATATATTATAATATATACAGGTTATATTCCTGTTTTCCTCTTTAGCCTTACACATTGCTTGTTGTGGTCCTGAAGCTTGGATGAGTGTGTGGTGAACGAATTCAAGTGGCTAATATGTCTGAAAACCTGTCTTTGTTTTTTGTATTGTGGGTTACTTTTTAGACACTCTCATCTTGCTGAATTTGTATGCTGGACAATTGCCAGTGCTGGCACTGGGGAGAGGGAGGCAAAGCTGTGACACTGGGGAAACAGACATCAGATCTGCTGTGCAACTGGACTTTGCCATTCAGAGAGCTTTTTGGAGCAGAAAAATTTTATTTTACTAGAGAGCGTCAGGATGGTGGCTCAGGATGATGTATATGTAATACAATATTTTTAACGTGCAAGTGTTATGAGGATCCATTTTTTGGGCTACATTTTAAGTTAGAGGTATGCATGTTATTATTCACCAAAAGCATAGTGTCCTTTTGCTGCCAGCATCTCCCTGTTCTGCAGTTAGCAATTTTAAGTTCTTAGCAGGTAAAATGCTGGGCAATAACTCCTCCATGGAACCAGGTTGGTTGGTTCCACATAGGAGTTATTTGAGGCACTCTTATTTGTTTTTAGGATAATAGAGTAAAGCATCACACAGCAAGTTCTGGTTCATTTTGAATGGATGTTTTGATAGAAGTTGACTGAGTTGCGGCATCGTCTGTGACAACTGATGTTCTGGCTCCTGGGAAGAAAACTGCCACGAGTCGTCTTGCTGAATAATGTGGCTGGCACAGTTCAGTCCTCAGTGCTTGTTGCTTGTCTGGATGCATGTATTGTGGGGAGGTTAAGCACTCAGTCTGTTGATTAGCCAATTTGGAAACAGTGAGTGTTTTGCTCATTCTTGGCATAACTCCGCATGTTCCCAGTGAGGCTGGAGCAGGAGCTTCAACTGGAGTGTGGCAATGGGGAAACACAACTGTGCTGTCATCAGCTTTTGACAGAGTATTAGCTCTGGTCATCTCAGGAATCTTAGAGAACCTTTGAAATTATAGTTCCTTATGAAATAGAAGAGATTCAGAGAAGCAGATCATATGTACTGCTAAGAAGGCAACTTTTTAATTGATAGTGACTTTTTACCTGAACAATGAGGTGAACATATTTAGTAGACAAGCTGATATTTTTCATGAGTCAAGTTCCTTCATTAAAGTATTTCCACTTTTTTTTCCAATAGTAAGAAAATATATATTAGTAACGCCTGTGTATAGCTTCAACTGCAGTGGCTGAAGTGGTGGCTGTCCTCTCCCCCTTCCCCCTCCCCGTTTTTTTTAATAGCCCAGAATGATAGCATAAATTAGATTTGATGGGGGCTTAAGTTCCCATGTGGGTTTGTAATTTCTGAGTGTACGTATTACCTGTCTTTCTGTCCCTGCTGAAAGGGAGAGACAGTAAGTTTTTCAACTGTTGTCTGCTGCCTGAACTGCATGACTCCCTAGAGTTTATGACTCAAACCAATAAAGAATGATGTTTGCATCATTCTTTCCTCTTTCCCTGGGCCATGCAGATTTTAGTGTTGAACAAAGAGTGCAGTAAAATTATGGGGTGACCACAAGTTGTACCCAGTGCTTGAATGTAATGTATTAGTCTGTAACACAAACACATTTTATGGCAGTTTTCTTGTCAGAAGTAAAGCTCCTCCTAGATCTTTAAAATTTTTGTTCAAGTTATTGAAGTCTGGGATATTCTTTGAATGACTGCTCTTGGAGGCTAGATGGAAAGAGTTACGGAGTGTTTTCCTAAGTTGTAACAGGTTCTTTTAGTGTGTTGCAAGAATCTTATTTTGGCATAGAAGGCAACCTGCTACAAAAGCAGGTCTTTTTGCTCATGGTGCCTTCTTAAGTACAGAAAATGCATAGTATTGGAACATAGATGGCCAGGCTATGACTTCAAGAGTGCTTAGAGGCAGCACATCAGTGTACTTAGAGAATCACAGAAAGGTTGAGGCTGGAGGGGATTCCTGGAAGTCATCTGGCCAACTGCCCTGCTCACACAGGGTCATCTACTGTTCACAGTTTTGCAGTAGAGAGATGAGTAAGGGGTCATGTCATGTTAAAATACCTGGATCTCCCATTACTAAGTGTCACATTTAATGCAGTTTACCAAGCTTTATGCAGGACAAATGTCCCCTGGAAATAGGGTGGGTGAGCAGTGCTGGCACTGCTAATACCTTGCAGTCAGATTTTTTCAAAAAGGTTTCTTGGAGTCCTCCAAAATACGATCAGTGTTCTGGCTGTGTGAACCTGGAGTTTGCCCTGTTCTTGTGTTCTTTGCTATCTTTTTGCTTGTATCTTATCTTACAGTGATCTTACAGTTAACCTGACTGTATAATTGAAATGATTGTTCAGGTGGGCAAGCTCCTCTTGATCTAGAATTATACACAATGGCCCCAAGGTATGTGTCCATATTGAAAAGGAGGATGAGCTCTCTTTGGGATGTCCCCAGAACATTGTGTGCAGGTACACCAACTGAGCGGTACTCAATAAAGCAGGGTGGCACCAGTGTTAAGGATGGGCATATGCACAGTAGTTGTTTTGGGATGCAACTGTGTCTATGTTCTTTAGTATTTTGGTTTCTAAAGTGAGTTTTATGATATCTCTTAAAACTCTGTCATAGTCTTGACATTCTGTTTAATGCAGAATAGCTCAAGTTATTCAACAAATGTTAGCTATAGGCAAAGTCTCTAATATTAACTGTGCCATGCATTTTTTCCTGAGTGGCCATCACTGTTTTTTTCCATATGCTGTCTAGTTTTGCTGAATGTCTTTCAGAGAGCCGACACTGGGAAGTCCACAAGTGTTAAGGACAAATTATTCTTTATGACTGTAATGAGAGCAAACTGACAGAGAGCTAGGAGCCTGCAGCATTGGATTCAGAGACTGTATAGTGCTGGGAAGTTAGAAAAACATGGGGCATTTTGACTGTTAGATGTTTTGATGCACGGATTGCAGTAAGTATTTCTGCTGCAAGATTACTGACAGGTGGTTTCTTTGCTTCTCTTGTTTTTTGTTATCTTTTACGGTATCATAGAAGGTTCAGATTTGGAAGGGACTCACGGGGATCACCGAGTCCAGCTCCTAGCCTGTGCAGGACACCCCAAGAGTCACACCATGTGCCCAAGAGCACTGCTCAAACACTTCTTGAACTCAGAGTTTTGTGCTGTGACTACTTCCCTTGGGAGTGTGTTCCAGTGCCCAACCACCCTCTGGGTGAAAAACCTTTTCCTAATAGCCAATCTACCCCTCCTCAGACTCAGCTTCATGCCATTCTCTTGGGTCCTCTCATTGGTCTCCAGAGGGAAGAAATCAGTGCCCGCCCTTCCACTTTCCTTCATGAGGAAGCTGCTGACTGCAATGAGGTCTCCTCCAGGCTGAGCAAGCCAAGTGATCTCAGCTGCTCCTCATATGAATTCCCCTCCAGATCATTCACCTTCTTCACAGCCCTCCTTTGGATGGCTTCTAGTAGCTTTATGATTCTTATACTGTGGCATTCAAAACTGCACACCTCTGAAGAGCAGTGTCAGTGGCTGACAAAACGCTGGTGTCCTCAAAATTTTTGTGCCCTCCCCAGACTCTCAAGAAGTATCCACCCTTTCTTTAGTTGTTTTTTTTACTTATGATGGGCATTATGCTTATGCACTGTGGAATATCAATATTACTCTTTTCCATAGGATTTTTCTATGCAGAATGATCACATTAGAAAATAATGCTGTTTGTTTCAACCTTCAACATCCTGTCTGTACTGTCAGTTAATATGGTTGTTTCCTTTAACATTCACACATCTCTGCTGCCCTCTCTTCCTCTATTTGACTGCTAACTTCCTAGCAGTTCCATTCGTTCCTCTGGATGTATAATAAACATTGTTAGAGTAACAAATTCTCTTTGTTTTTTATACTGCTGCTTCATCTTCCTTCCAGCAGGAAGTTTAGGGTTTTTCCCAACTTTGAGCTTATTTTCTTGTATCTGTTATCTCCTTTGAAATACAGCTTCTGCTGTATTATCATTTTGACTCAAGGTGCTCTTTTTTGTGTCCTTTCTAGCCCCCTGATTTATCCAAATGCCAGGAAAGTATGAGGTACCATAGCCAGATCATGCTAGTAGTTGAAAGGAGGACTGTAATATTTTCTTTTTTTTTTTTTTTTTACCCTTAATTCTGGTTTATTCAACATTCACAGCACTTTTAATGAACTTTCTCTGTTTCTTTTCAGCTTTTTTTCAACCAGCCTGTAATAAAGTTATTCAGTTCTCAGTTTCATGAGACTTCTTCGGAATGTGCTTAGTTTAAACATTAAAAAGCACCACCCCTTTACCTGCTCCCCTTTCCCCAAACAAAGAAAAAACCCCAATTGCCTCCATCCTTTCGAGCTGTAATGTTTTGCATTGCTTTATTTTCTTGCTTCCCAGTGTTAATATCCTTTATCCTGTCTTCTGCCCTCCAAATTTCTTATGCTATGAACTTTGATTTTTAACTTACAACTCTTTAAGAACAGTAGGACCACTGGCTGAAATTGAGGTTTTACATTTTCTCCATTACTTCCTTTCTACCTCACAGGTTATTTATGTAAGACTACCCTGATGTGGGAGCCCCCGGCCTGGTTCAGGGGTTCCGTGTGGTGGTAAAGTCTCTCCTCCAACCTGTGCTTCCAAAGAAAGACTCTGCAGCCTCTTGTTCAGTCTCAAGGCAGTTTATTGCTAGTTATCTAAAAGATTGTCTTCACGGGCTGCGGCTGTTTGGTCAGCAGCCCAGGCAGAGACACACACACTCCTGACACCCTCAGTGCCTGGTGTCTTCTCTCCCCCCGCCCAGGTCTGCTGCTACCTTTTATATGATATATTACGTGTTCCATGTTTACAGTTTTTCCCCAACACCTACTACCTATGTTAAAAGGTGCTTTTCTACTCTAAAGCAATCCATAAGTGCCAGCATCACCAAGAACATGGAGGTTAGGAAGAAGAAGGAGGAAGAACAGGATTGACCCACTTTCCTCCATCTTAGAACTTCTGACCCCCATGTACAAAGTAAAAACTCCCCTGTACAGGTGCTAAAACCCCCCTGTACAATACTAAAAAATTTTCCCCTCTACTTTGTAACTACTTCTACTATACTATCTAACCCTTTGTGACTGCTTGTTCCACCTTCAAAGTTCCATGGCTCAAGCACAAAATCACAGCTGTTTCCAGCTGCTTGCCAGGGTCTAAAATGCTTCTGACCAAGGCCTGGAACCTCCAAAAATGTCTGAGGGACATTTTGAGTTCCAACACCCTGAGAGGTAGGAGAAGAAAACTATATTTAACTGGATTTTAACGGATATTTTTTTACTACTTGCATTACTTTAGAAATATCTGGAGTCAAGCCAAATGACAAGAAACAGCCCCAAATGAAGTGGGCAAGCCCTGACACACTGTGAAAAGTTTAAGTAGATTCAGTTATAGTTTATATTCAGAGTAGCATTTTGCTTTGTTTCTGTACTAGATACCTGCCATGGTCTTTACATTTTGTATGTTAGACAGGTACTCAGCACAGTTGAAAAATCATACTTTTATTTTATTTTTTTTTTGGTGAAGCCTTAGATCTCTGACTGCTGGATTGCTATTGGTGTGGGGGTTGTGGTGGTGCATTTTGGTGTCATCTAAGTTTTTAATATTAGTATTTTTATTTATTTATTTATTTGGTTTTTTGTTGGAATTGTCTTTTGAATGCTTGACTTTGATACTTTCCTGGTCTCTAGTTGGAAAAGCTCAGATATTAATGTCTTTAGTGAACAGACCTCTTTATCTGACTGAATGTTGTACGTGAGTTAATAAAATTGCCAGAAAATTTCAAATAGAACCTTGAGTAATCAAAACTAAATTTTTCATCCTCTTATGAATTACAGACATGTACCTAGGAGTTCCTTAGTAAAAGGAGAATGATCTTCCAAGAAGTGGGGGAGTTAATGTTAATGAAGTACCTAAATTTTTCTGATTTGCTTCAATATGTGCTTTAAAAGCAAGACCAGACAGCCATCTTGCTTATATTCTGAATACACCCAGTCTGTTTTGTATTCTTCCACCTTTTCTTTTGAAGCACTCTTTAAAGCCTTTTTTTCTCTCTAGTTTTGAAGAGTGCTCTATTTGAAACTGGTCTGGCCTGTCAAACATAGTGAAACCTCAGCCATATAAAATGCTTCCCAGGAAGAGGAACAAGATGACTGTGGATAGAGAGATGACTTGAATGAAATTGTGAAGAAAGGTTATGGGTAAGCTGGGAAATGAGATAGATGACAACCACACAAATATTAGTTGTCTTTCCTGGACAGCTTTACCGGCAGCAAAAACTGTACCGTTCTGTACATTTGATGCCCATAATCCTAAAATCTCAAATTCTAGGTCTCCACATATTTTGGGGAGGAAGGGTGGTGTATTTAAACCTGAAGGGTCCAAAGATCATTTTGACATAATATTAAATATTTCACTCCTGGTCTAATGATGCTTTACGAATCAACAGACTTAGGGTTCAGCGTCAAATAAATGTTCCAGTTTGGAAGCTGATGGTCTGCTCTGAACCCTGGAAGTCAGTTCAGGGGGATCAGGTGTTCCTGCAGTGTTGGTGGCTGCTGCAGAGAGGTAGCACCCCCACCCAGGTTGCCTGCTTTTCGAGACTGCTGCTGTTTTTCCATCCCTTATTAGTGTATAGCTAATAGCTTCTGTACAGCTTAATCTTCCATTTGTGTCAAAACATCCGCAGATTTTATTGACATGGGTCTGCTGGGCCTTTGGCTCCTGTCTGGTTCAGGGGTGAATAGCACTGAATGCCTAAGAAGGAAAAAGGCAGCATGAAAGCCTTTTTATGTACACAAAGTATACATCCAGCCCCCTGGCTTCTCTGCCCTGTTTTCATTTGTTGTAGAGATGGTAGAGCATGTTTACAGCTCCTTAGACTCAGCTGTTCAGTCATGCAGTTTAACTCCAAAAATAACTCTCTTGGGGGATATTAATCCAGCGTTGGATTATCTTTCTAAAATCGTTAATCAGACTTGGTCCCCGAGGGACCTTCCAGCTGAACTTGCCACTTAGTTTCTGTTTGCTGGGGCGGCAGGAGAGAAGCGGAGGAAGCTGATGAGGTTTGACAAGAAGTGGTTCCTTACATAAGGTGCGGAGCAGAGGGAGCTGCGCCTCTCCTCCTGCGGTGCGCCCGGCCAGGCTCAGCTCCCTGCCAGCACCCACCACATCCTGCTTGGCTTGGCTGCCCTGGCTGCCCTGTCTTCCCATCACCTTCAAAAAATGCCATGCAAAAACCTGCCCGTGTTAGGGGGCAGGATCTGTTCCAGCTCCAAGTGCTGTATGTGCTGCCTTTTGTCCAGCCAGGAGAAACACATGCTTTGTTTTATTAAATTCTCAAGTGCACGTGGCATTCCTTCAGTCACTTTCTAATCATTCATTTTCTTACTCGAGCTGCTCGTGAAATGACCTGGCCTGCTCTTTGAATATTACCTCTCTTCTGTAAAAGAAGAAATAAGCTGTTCTAGGCTGCTGTTTACATTTGTGAGTAGAGCTGCAAGTCATATAGCTCCTATTAGCCTTACATTTTTCCTTCGGTCTGTAGAGTAAGAAGAGAATTTATTTCTTGAGAGATGTGCTCTGGTAACTTGAAGTTATTTAAAGTACTTTGATGTCTTTGTATGGAAAGTGCCAATGAAATTGCAAAACAAGTTTGAAAAAAAAAGAGTTCCGCAGGGAACTAATTTCATACACAAATAAAATCCTGTTTTCCACATGCAGTGCATAGGTAGAAGCGGAAAATTCAATGTATTTTACTGACATTTGTGCTGAATGCATCCTTCAGAGCCAGGCAGGTAAATCATGAGCTTGCATATCTGTGCTGATGCATTTTTACATTAAATTTAACATACTTTGATTTCCAACTTGGATGTTTATTACTCTGACTTAGTAAAACCACAGGAAATCCTTCACAGTAAGTTGAAGTGCATAAATGTAACTGCATATGGTAATAGCAATAAATTGCAAAATTGACACTTTAATGGGATAATCTATTATAGTTCTGCAAAATCATGTTAATAGAATAAAGTATGTTCAAGTGGTAGACATGCTTTGGTTGTGGTTTTCCCCCCCCTCTCAAATTATAAAATAGTGTGCTGCTGAGCATGTACGTTGCTTAAACATTCTCCAGGTTACATCTCCTTGCATGCATTAGGGAAAACAATGGGAATTTGCTTTCCTTTTCCTCTGACCCCCTCCGTCCCTTCATACACTCATGCCTGCACAAGCGTCCTGCTTGCCTTCAGTTTCTGCCTTGAAAATAAAGGTTGTAAAAAAGTTGGAAAGTTGCTCTTACATGTCAGTGCTTCTCAGATCCCACTGAGAGAGAAAAAGGAATTGTACTTGAGAAAGCTCCATAACTAGACCCTTCAGTGACATCCCTATCTTTTTCACTGTTTGACTGCTGCTGGCATAACAAAAAGCAGCTGAAAACAGTTCTAGTTCTTTATGCACCTAATGAAAATTGCTTACTAAATTAGAACCATGTCAAACCAGGATTTGTGCCTTCCTTCCTCATTTTGCTGGGCAGTGTCTAACACACTGTGTACCATGGGAATAAAGAGTAGGTAATTTTGAACTGTCAGCACTGTAGGTTGTAGATTTTTCTTTACAGTTCTGCTTTTGGGATGACAACTGAGCATCAATTTTGGCCTTTAAAAAAACCCAAAAAGAAAGAATATTTGTTTCTGACATTGCCCTGTAGGTAGAATGACACGGAATATTTTATATGTTGCACTGCATTCATAAGAATATAAATTAGGAAAGAAGAAGTCAACACATTTGACTAGGATGGCCACTAAGAAATAGAAACCAAGTGATCATTTTATATACTTTTCAGCATTCAGACCACATTGTTATCTTTGAGTTGGTCTTCTGGTGGGAGAAGTGGGACTACATCCATTTGTATTAGTTAAAGATCTGTCATTTTGCTTTGTGTTTTATGACTGTATAAGCATACGTATAGTAATAATTATAATTATGTAGGAGATCTGTGCTAGCCTACATTAAAACTAGTCACAATGAAATTGTCTGCTGAATGCCGTGGCAGACTTCTCTTGCACCTTGCTTTGGAATGTAAGTGCTTATTTTCCATAGCTGAATTTGATTAACTTAACATCAGCTTTTCTTGACTCTTCTTTCTTAATCCTTTCTTCCTGTGTGAGTCAAGATAGCCCACAACTTGCTACAGCAAAATGGGTGTTAATGCCCTCATATGCATGGGAAAATTGAAGTTTTCTGCAAATTTATTGCTGTGTAATAGTGTTTTACTTTTGTACTTATGGCCAGCGGTCATGAATCAGTGTTTTTTCTCTAGCATTCATTGTGAACTTTGGAGGGAAGGTATTGGGCCACAAGATACTTCTCAGTCAAAAGAAACTGTGTTTGCCCATGCCAATAGGTGGATTCTATGTTTTTTATAGGTCTACCTTCTATCTCTTTAGATATGTGGTCTACAGATGTTTTTTTTTTTTTTCTTTAAAAGTGTAGAGGAAGCATGATGGGGGAAAATAAAACTCTTGAAAATAAAGGCTTACTCAGCTGTAGCTATCCTCAGTCAAGTTTGTCTGGCAGGAGCTGGTGCTGCTGCTCTTTTTGTGTTGTGGCCAGCAAACTCAGGCTCTGGCTGAAGTTTCCAGCATCCCTCCTGCCAGGGATAGGGTGCCAAAACAGGGAGTCCACGGAGTAGCCTGTCGGTCAGGCACTGGGTGAGTCAGCCCCACTTCAGCACTGCAGACAGCTTAATTCCAAAACATCAGCAGGCTGAGAGTACCAAGGACTGTACTGCTGAGGAGGTGGGAAACACTGTCACTGTGAGTGTGGGAGCAGAAGGTGCCAAGGTCTCAGTTTCAATTGACTATCAAGGTGGATTAACAGCTCATTGCTGCCAAGAAACTTCACTTCTCCTCCCTCTCCCATGTTGTATCACCTCTGAGTAGCTGTTTGACTCAAAAATGGTAAAAATCAGATGACCAAAAATACTTTTTCATGTTTTTGGGTTTTTTTCTCCCTGGTCGATTCAGCCAGTGCACTGCGCAGCAAGGGGACCACTGGTTGAAGATGCAAATAGTGGGTGTTTGATATTTCGGGAAGAAATTGTAGGAACTTTGCATCTTCTAAAGCTCTACAGGGTAGAAGGCAGCCAAAAGTAAATGTCTGATTTTCTCAATGACCAGCAAGCCAGCTGCGTGCTTTAATTGTGTTTATTCCCTGTTCCTGTAACATCTACCAAATATAGACAATATCACAGTGTTTCTTAATCACACTGTTTAGTCTTTCAAGGCACTTCCTGCAATCCAGTCTTATTTATAGACCGTCCATTGTCTCATTTACTGCCTTGCGCTTTGCTGTGTGGTGATCTGTCGGCAATCCTGTCGGCGTTAGAACTGCCATTGTTGGAAATAAATTGCTGGAGTGTTAAAGTTCATAAATTGCTTTTATATTGTGTTGAGAGCCTCATGTAGAATGTAGCAGGGCTTGCAGAGTCAGAGAACCGAGCATTTTCAGAGCTGACACAAGAAAGAAGGAAAAACAGAGACATCCACAAGGCTGGATGAGCTCCCACTTATAAAAGTAGTCTGAGACAAAGGGACAACATTTCCCATTAAAGGGATGATTTCACAATTTTGTTCAGCCTGATCTGAGGTCCACCTTCTGCTACAGTTGAGGAAAGGTCATTAGACCAGGTTAGTTGAAACAGCAACTGAAGGTGATCAAAGCCTTTTTCAACCTGTACCTATTAGTGTCTTTGGATGTCTGGTATACTCAGCCAGCTCTGCTCTTGCCTTGGCTCTTTGAAAGGATGTATGTGCAAACACGTCTCCATGCTTTCGCCACTTCCTTCTCTTTTTCTGTAAGAAGAAGTGGGACCGCGCCGCTGGGGATTTCTACAGCTTCTCTTGTTTTGTGGTACATGACAGTGCTTTGCTGGGTCTCAGCAGAGCATGCAGGAAACACCATGGTTGTTGTGGAGGGCTTGGCAAAGCCAGCAGGAACCTCCCCATCTGCAGAAGGGTGCATGGGCTGCTGTGTCTGAGCACTGCAGAGCTTTGCTACTAGCGAGGGTGTCCTGCCACCACTGAGTGGAGAGAGGGGTGCAGAAGCTCTGTTTGCAAGCCCAGAGAGGCACTACACACTCTTGATAAACATTTGTTGTTGTTGTTGGAAGGTTATAAAGTTTGATGAGTCAGAAGAGACAGAACTGCAATTCTGCAAAACCTGAGGATTTGGTTCATCCCCTTTCCTCTTTCCCTGAAATTCACAGCTCACATTATTTGACACGAGATTCTGTTGCTATTCATATTCTTGCAGAATAATGACGTGTTATGTAGCTGATTATGTCATTGTGAATGTATACTACATCCTTGTGTATTCACGTGTCTGAGATGCACCATAAAGAAGTATTTATATGTGGGCATCTCTGGATCCGTGAGGTGAGGATGTGTGTGTGCGTGTGTGTATGTATATGTGGAAACTGCTGTGTGTTCTGCCTTCTTCCTGACATACTGGTTGCTATAGTGCAGTGATCTATTTGTGAACACCCAGAAGATCATTGCTATAGTTAAAAGAAACCGTGTTTCCTGGCCATAACTTCCTGGGCAATCTCTTCTCCTAAGCACCAGCATTAACCGAATTGGTCACGTTCCCTGGGACTCCAGGAGTGACACTGTAACAGGACCTTTCTCTAGTTTGTCGCTTTTTCCCCACCAGCATATTTAATAATATTTAAAAATAGTTTTTCTATTTAAATCTAATGCATGCCTATTATTCACCGTACATTTCAGTGCTTCAGCCATCTTTCTAACAGGCTGTCGAGCTGTGCAGCATGTCGTGGCGTTGTGTCCTGTGCTTGCTCCTTTAATGTGCCATACTCCTGCACATACATACACACATATATTTTCATCCACCTGCCCAGCCAGGGGAAATGTAGGAGACTGAAGCGGCAGTGCTGGAGTTCTGCTTGAACTGCTGTTATATTCTTCTTTCTGTTTTTTCTCTCCCTGCAGGTGTGAATGAGAGAGGCTCTCTGCAGTGTTTAGTGTCCAGTTGTACTGGCTCCGAAGAACAGCAGCGTCGCAATGCCCCCTCCTGCTGATATAGTGAAGGTGGCGATTGAATGGCCAGGTGCCTTCCCCAAGTTAATGGAAATAGATCAAGTAAGTGCCTGTGTACCTGTGCTCAGCTGGTCTTGTTCATGAATAAGTTTTTCTCTGCATGTTTTCCTCTGCATTTATATTTACTTCAATGCATGTGCATTTTTCTATGAATGTATGTGGGGTAAAAGGTGGTTTTTTTAAGGGTTGTAACCCTCCTCCTCCCTTACTGTTTAAGGTTTTCAATATGTTTAGCTGGTTTCTTCATTTGCTTTTTCTTTCTGAACAGCTGCTTGAATAAGGCATTTACTCCTTGTGTGACCTACTTAATACTTTTGTCCCTTAGTTTCTTCAATTGTTAAATTGTGGTAGTGTTTTACCTCTGGGTGGAAAGTCTTAAAATTTCTTGTCAGTGCTTTGCATTTGGAGTAGAATCATACTGAATGGCTGCAGCAAGTGCAGATTTTGGAACTTAAGTGATGGTGCACTGTGAGCAGGCGGACCTTTGTTGTTCTGTTCAGGAATCTCAGGGGTTGTTCTGTTTATCGGGTTAGTTCTAAAGCAATGGCCCTATGGACAGATTTGAGGCAGTGTATATAAATAAACAAATTCAAAATTATTAATTAAAAACTCTTTTTAGGGAATTGTGGTGGGGGGAGACGAACAAAACAAGTTATATGAGGGCAGTGTTTTATATTCGGGACTTCTTTGAGATTGTTTTTGTGGCCTATGTATTAATATTAAAAGCAATCTCTTTAATATTTAACAGCTTACCCTTAACATTTTGAAATCCTGCAGCATGTTACCTGGTTTGAATTATTATTATTTCTGTAAATAGTATTCAGAGTGAAGAAAAGCATTTTATAATGTGCTTTAGACCCTGGTGTGTCTGGGGACTCCATACATTATAAAGGTCTATTGGAGAGGAGAGCATTTGAATTCACACTGAAAATGTATTACTGGAATGGGTTAGTAATTTCTTCACGCAGTGCAACGAGTTTCACTTGTAGTTAACCCTTTTGTGGCACATGCCTGGGAAATTCCTGTGTGAAATTTGAAGAAACACAGTACTAGAGGATGGCTGGAATCACAGCAGTAAGATTTTTAAGCATTCTGAAAGCCCCCTTAGAGGAAAAGGGAGTTCCCAAGTGAAACCAAACTTTGTAGGTTGATTTTTTTGACCTGCCATGCTTTTCTATTTCCATTTTCTGAGATTTTTCAGTAAGTGTAGAAATCTTTTGCCTTCTGGAGTGAATAATGTTTTACTTTTTTCTTCTTATATAACAAATGGTAGACACTGCACATGGTGTTCAGGGAAAGATGCATGTTAGTCATGATGAACCAAGTACAGTGGGGACAAAACTGAAAAAATAATTTGAAGTCTCCTTTCAAACACCAGCAAAATAATATGAAAATTATTTGGTTTTATTTATAAAAAGCTTAAAGTAACTCTCAAAAAACTCTCATACATTATCTGCAATATTAGCTTACTTTCCTAGTACCTTGTTTTTGATTTTATAATGTAAGATTTGAAGGAGACAAGGAAGATCAATGCTGAATTATATTGGATAAAACTCCTGAAACACAGCCTGCCAAGTTATCTGTAAGCTTCCTCAAGCCACTTTATGGGTAGGAGGAGGAAGGAGAGGGAAAGTAAGGCCAAAATGGAGAAGACTTTAACAGCATCCTGCTCCTCCTGATGCAGGGAAAAATGGAAATGAGGGAAAGGGAAGTTTGAGAGTCTCATCCCTCCCCTTTCTGACACAGAAAGATGGGAAAGGAACATCCCTTCCTTCCACCCATGCACACAAACATACTTATTTACCTTTTTCGAGGTTGGAAGCAATGTGGGAATGAACCTTGAAAATATATAGGGTGATACATCGGAACACACAGCTCTGCCTTTGATTCACTTAGTGCTAACTTTTCCTCAATCTGTTTCCTTTAAAGCAGCTATTCAGTAGAAGAGCTGTAGTGGAGGAGATGATTCATCCCTCCGAAGGCTAGCTGTCGGAGATGATAAAGGGGAGGAAGAGAGAAAAGAGAAACGACTTACCCACTGACCAGACACTGCAGCCAGTGCCTGTGTCCCAGGTGGGATCTGCTCATTCAGTCACCATTTGACATAGATTCAGAAAATCCTAAAAACTTTCCCATACTGGTTTCTTCTCTCTCTTTCTTACCATCAAGAAAAACAGTATTTAAATGACCAGCGCTGTATTATTACTTTAAAAAAACCCACAAAACCCCATCACTGTAGCATGCCACAAGTATTTTATCTTTCAGGGTACTGAGGCTGTTCCAAAAACTGAAGTGCAAATACTGTATAAGAAATCAAAGGAAAATGTGGGAGGTTTTTTAAGGTTACTTATTGCATATACTTGGAAGCACTTATTTACATTCAGTTGCACAATATCTTCATTTACTTGCTGCGTGTATGCATGTTTTGCTTAGCAATGGAGAGAGTAAAATATTTTCAAAGTGAAGAAATGTCACTGTGAAACCAGAACCGTTGTGTACTGGCACGTGTTGGCCTTAAAAGAGCTCATGAGTATGTTTTCCACCAAATGTTATTAAACTTTGCACTCCCCTGCATGACTTCTGACAGCCTGGACTTCAGGAGGCACAGAGCCTTTTCAAGTTGAGGCTTCCCACTGCATTTCTATAGGCTTGTTAACCTGGGTTCACCAATGGTGGTTTTAAATTTAATCATGCAAAATTAGTCTCATTCAGTTAGAGAGATTTTCTGCCAGAAAAATTAATATATAATTAAGTGCCTTTTGGAATTAGCCTCTCTGCCTGCTCCCAATGAATGTAAAGAAAATTTTCAATAGTACATTGACATGTACTATTTGTTGTCAGGGTTTCACAAGTGCTTTTTTCTTGGAAAGTTGCTTTAAACAAGGGGCAAAGCTGTCTCTTATTTACTGCCCCCTCTCTCTTACCAGGTGGGAACTAATTAAGTTGCAGTAAACCTCACAAGTGGCTGATGCCTGCATGGATTAGAACTGATTTTAAATCATGTTCTTCTTCAGAGATGAACTTGATTGAATTCAGTTACTCTCTTCCAGAATACATGATGCTTATTTGGGTTTTCCCCCCAGTTCCATAATTTTCCTCAATTATCAATTAGAAATATAGCATCGAGACTCTTCCGTCCTCCATAAATCTGTACTAGCAATATTAAAACTCTGCCCAAAATTAATTTTTAATATGAAGATTTGATTGTGGCTTCAGAACTGTGTGTAGCATTGATCTTTCATGCTTTAGTCTTTCTGTCATGTAAGGGGAGGAATGGAAATGAGTTGGTGTCTGAATTTGCATTGGGATCTTTTTGTGGGCTTTTTAGCAATGCAGTCTGGGGAAGAAATGAATGGTAGATGCTGACTGTCTGTTATCTTTTTCTTCACTCTTCTGGCTGATTATTCTAGAAGATATTAATAATAGGACTGCACAGGGTCTGTATAGGTGAACCAGGATGCTGGCTAGTCTATCCTGTCTTCTCTTTGATTGTCCCAGAAATAGATATTTCATAAGAGGGTGTTATTTCTTGTGTTCACTGAAAGCCTGCATGCTTTAATTTGTGCCCATTATGTATAATTCTTAGCTGTTGGGGTTTTTTTACAGCACAAATTATTTTAGGTAAGCCAATGCTCATTTTAGGTTACCTGGATACTTTGTGGATTTACAGTTACACTGTTCCTGCTGCAGGAAAAGCAGCTTCCATGAGAGGCACAAGATGGATATTTGGGGACAACATCTATTTTGGCTTATCTCATTCACATCCACTCGTGTGTCTTAACACAAGTTGTACTAAAACCAGATTTCTCTAAGCTTGGGGATGAACTTCCTCAGCCTTGGAGGCAAACAAGGCTTTCCTATAGAAAGGAGTAGTTTATAATTAAAATTGGCCATACAGTCTCTTCCTCCAGGTTTGCTTTTACCTATGAAATCATTAAACACGGATTAAATTAACAGATGTGAATCTTTACATTAGCAAAAATAAATGGGTGGGGGGGAGGGAGGAGGAGAGCTGTGTTTTCTTTTCAAAGCACAAGTCTCATAAGGTGAGCAAAATTTACAGGAGCATTTTCATATGACAATTTCATGTTAATAGAAATGCAGCCATGGATAAGCCATGGGCTGCTCTACATTTATGTTCTCTCTAAAGTTTAGATTTACTCAGCAAATTTATCTTTTAAAAGTCTCTTTCAAGTTGTCTCTTCTCTTCTGCCAGTGTCATTTTAATTGTGGTTGCTTTTTTGTCTTCTTCATAGAAGTCATTGTACTTCACTGCATATTAAAAGGTCACCAGTAAGGTTTTGGTTTTTTTTTAAAGGAGCTTTCAAACCTAAATCTGGTTTCAGACCTAAGTATGGACCTTTGGGGATTATTAATTGATTCAGTGCAGTGTTTCTTAAACTATGGGGAAAAAATGAAGTTCAAAAGGGATTGTGAAATACTTAATTAGAGAAAAGAAAGTTGCACATCACTTTTGCCATGTGTGTAGACTAAGAATAGATATAGTTTCTGCAAGTACTGTCACTAGTAATAGCAGTATACTGAGACAATCCTGGCATCACTAGTCTAAATGTATGCAATATTAGTGAGCACCAGCATTGTTCAAGCAGTGATCAAGAAGGGGATATTGATGTCTCATTGTCTCACCGTACTGTGCTTCATTCTGGCTCCAGACTCTTGATTTGAGGCATTTAATTCTTAAGGGAAGGAAGGAAGAGAGAGGCACTTGCCTCCTTCCCACAAACCTGCAAATTTATATGAACTCTCACCCAGAAAGTGTAATGGTACTGCAGTATCTGGAGCTAGTGAAGATTTTTTTTTTGTATGAATATTGCTAAGATTTTCAATGTTATTGCACATCCTGAGTTTATAGTAAAGGGAAATGTCAGTGCCTTTAACAGCTGACAAGATAGCAGTTTCTTGAAGACAGAGGACTATGAAGCAGCTCATGGGGAGAGGAAAAGGAAAAAAAAAAAACAAAAAAACCCCACTGAGTTATAAAAACGTTCCCTGGCCTGGATTTGCAGCAGGAAAGGAGCAGCAGCTCCTTTCTGTCAGATGGGAGAAGGAGCCAGCGCTCAGGGCTGACCACTGCAGCTGTATCTCACCCATTCTGAGGGAGGATGTCAGTTGCTGCTGATGGAAGACTTGCCAAAGATGGATGAACCAAAAGGTGGCTACCTTTTCAAAAAGAGTTGAAAAATAGTTTGCTATCTTAAGCCAATTTGTTATAGGTAGGGCTTGCTTAAAATCATCGTTTAGGTGCCAAACAGATGCTTTTGGAATTTTATTGCTCCTTGTTGTACCTGTCATATTTCAGCTTCACAAAATTGAATATGAAGCTGTTCATGAAGCAGGTGCTGACCGACATATAAACATAGTGAAAATATTATTAATAGAGCTGGTAAAGAAATCTCATCTGTTATTTTTATGTGATTTTTCCCCATTTCCTTTGTTGGACTAAGGAAAGGTCTCAATTTTTTACTTTTATTTATTTTGTAAAAGCTGTTCAGCAGCAAGAATAACCTTGGAAACAATAATGCAAATTTTTTAGCGCACTAGATATAATTCAATGCACTGACACACTTGTATACATAGACAATGCTTTGTTAATATAATGAACCAACTGTTAAATGCAATGGAGTTTGAAAAATATGATTCCTTTTCTTACAGAACTGTGGCATTAAAGTAGTCATCATTAGAACTTCAGTTCTTTAATGTGGTGGCAGCCAGCCAGCAGGGATAAAACAGGCAATGTTGTTGTCACATGCTACATTTTATTAGTCTGGCTTGTCCAAAGCCACATTCCCACTGGTTGGCTGGATTCTTTCAAAGCTGCAAACTTACGTCCTGTGGTGTGTGTGGCTGGCACCTCATCACTGAAAAATACATAAAAACTCTGTCTTACTGCTTCTGTTTATTACAGAGGCAGCAGCAAGACCTAGTAGATGGAAGAGGTAATAGCTGTGCAGAAGGTTTAGACATTGTAAAAGAAAGGGAGTGGGAGAATAAATAGAAATGTTTTGTGAATTGCAGTCTAATGGATGCTATTTATGCTTTCTACTTGGTGCTATCTTCGAGGTTAAGAACCATAAGTTCAATGCAGTATACAGGGTTCTGTTGCTTGGCTGGTTGTTTTTCTTTTTATTAAATAGAAGTGCTAGTAGAGCCAGGATACACTTGAGGTCTACAGAACTAAATCCCTGGTGTTTCTGATCTCCAGCATAAAGGATGTTCAGAAAATAATATTTTAAGAAAGAGATCAAGCCCTTTTCTTTTATCCTCTCCTTGATTTTTGTGGGTTTGTGAGATTTTTTCTTTGGTGGGTTTGGTTTGACTATTTTAATGTCTGATTTTACTAGCTCTGGAATTCTTGCCAGAACCTCGCTGTCAGTCTGATTTTTGCTGCCTGCAGCTGATGGCATTTTCAAGATGAAGGCTTAAATATGACTTTAAGGTTGTTGCATCCATTAAATTTTTAAACTATCAGCAGGAGTCCCATCTCTTAAGTTAATTCTGCTCTTATTAAAGGGAAATGTGTAACGATGAGATTTCTGAAGTTATGGACAGTTGGAGTATCCAGGCACACTTTATTACTCAGTTATATTCTAGTTATAGACATATAGATTGTAATACAAAAGAAAATAATACCAAAAATCCCACAGTCTAAATTTTTTTTTGCCTTAATGGAAAAATTTCTGCCCTTGTAGGCCAGAAATGTGTCATTTAGCTGAAGGTTTTGAGTTTCTTCAGTCTGTCTTGAAAGGCATGCTCTCCTAATAGGTTGTGTGTAGAACCCCATCTTAAAACCCTGCTTTGTATTTAATAGTGTATTTTGGCTGTATTTTAAATATATGTGGCAAGAATGCTGCATGCAAACATGGTGAAATCCACAACTATGGGTCCCTAGGTGTTTTTTAACTTTTCAGTACTCTTGATTGAGAGTCTTTAGTGTTCCTACTTACACTTGAAAAAACAGGGAATGTTATGACTTGTTAGGAGACTAGATATGGAGTAAGAAGTATCTGCAAAATTCTGTTAATGGTTTTCTTTTCGGGATTGAGATTTTTTTCTGTTAACAACATTATATTTTGTTGTACAGTCAAATGTAACATCCTAAACATGTGATCTGTTAGTCAATGGTTAGATCAGGTGAAATGCAGACTTAGGAGTGAGGATCTCTTTGGAGGTGGGAAGGGAGTAACTGAGGAAGCTGCCGCTCAGAGTGAAGCGAGAGAGGACACGAATACCTGGGTTTCCCTAAGTCTTGTGTGCTCTGTGGAACTCCTAGTGCTAAATTTATACCAAGGTGTTGCCACTAACATGTCAAAACTATCACCTTAAGAGCTGTGAACTGAGCTGATAAAAGCTCTCTCCCATCAGCAGCAGCTGCACTTGTTGAGGGTTTTGCCCTGGGCTGTGCTGCTGTACCAGCACAACTGTGTGGTGTTGGCCTGGCCTTGGCTGGCTTTTATGGTCTCTTCTACTGTAGCACTGTGGAGTCCTTCAGGCATTCATTCTCTGGGGTGCTCCCCTTGGTTAGAGAAATCCTCCCTTTCATCTTTTACAGATGCCTGATAATAAGTTAACAAGTCTGGTCTCACCAGTGTTCCATTGTAGTCAAAGGTGTTGATTCCCAGAGGGGTTCAGAGCAGGTTGAGGAGGCTGAAGTCCAAAGCACTTCAGCATCTCCCCCTTTCAAAAGACCTTGTCTCTTTCACCACAGGAAACCAATGTTGAATTAGCGAGTCATGGATCCAGGAGTCCTTGAATCTGGTGTTTGCCACCAGTCCACTGCGGACCCTGGTGCATGATAGTAACAGGTAATGCCTCCACTGATTGTGGGGTGTTTTTCTGGTTTTTAATAGCCATAAAAACTACTTTAGCCCTGAAAGATTTATTAGTGTCACGATAGCATTAATTATAAGACAGAATGTTGTATTTACTGACTAGAAGTTCTGTTTTTTGACAGATGCACAGGTCAGCAACTGAGGTTTTTTCCTTAATGCTGTTTCGCACTAACAGATGTGCTGCATCTGCTATTTTTTTTCTGTGATAGGCTTAAAGACAGCAAAGTTAAGGGTTTTCTTGTTACTTCTGCAGTTAAAAGGTGTCAGACAGGGAGAGGAATATCCCAATCATTGTTCCCAAAAAAACCCCCAAAACCCAAAAACAAAACCAAAAAACAACAAGAAGAACCTAACAAATCAACCTAAGCAAAAAGAAAAAGCAATGAATCTCTGTCAGTCATGTGGAAAGGAAAGGTATTCAGATTTGGCCTATAAGAAACCTGTCTACAATTTTCTGGTATTGCACAAGGTATATCAGAATTGCACATGTAACACAAGTTTCCACCTGGATTTAGGCTTCTGTCCTCTTCACAGTTCACACATGCACACACACACACACACACACTTGCTGTTTGATTTGGAAGTGCTTTAAACCCAAATTGGAGTACTACTGATGGTTTGAACAGGACCTAGGGCATGGTCAGCATTGATATATTGGACATTCTTTGCTTGCTTTTGCTCATCCTATGATTTCTCTGGAACAAGTGGTCTGGATTAGACCACCTTACAGTCTTGCATGCCTGTGCTTAGAGTTCTTCTTGGTGTCTGCTTCCCTGTGAGTTCTCCACAGGAGTAGGCACAAAAGGATGAAACTGGTGAGGAAATTGGAGTGGGAAACCTCAGTCTGTGTTCTGCAAGTTACTTTGGAAGTGCTACCAAGCTCTGTACAAGTAGCAAGGGCAAGTACTCAAAAAGACTGGGTTGGGGATCTGTGTGCATCCCAGCACACAAAACCTGAAGACATGGCCGAGTCATGTGCAGGTGAGCTCAGAATAGGTGACCTGCCTGGTGGATGTCATTAGGGCTATGAATCTTGGACATCTGTGCTAACCAGTAAAGCAGATAGAGCTTTGCCAGGTGTGTAAATTCACATTGACTATAGAGCTGTCTGTGCTCTGTGTCATTGTCAGGATACTCCCCTTGTGTGCAGATCAGTAAGTCATGAGGCTATAATGCCCCAGTGTCACTTAACTTCAGCTGTCAATTTATATCTACCCTAGGAAAATACTTTTTTTCTAACCAATGTTTTCAGTGCAGATACTGTGATAAGTTAGCTAAGGGTGTTATCTCCTATAGGGAGCACAAAGTTTACTTTGATCTCTGTTATTTTGTACAATAAAGCAACAGCCTGATCTTCTTAGAGCTTTAAATGAGCATCTCAGCATGTGTAAAAGCTCACTTCATTTTTACAAGTCTAGGAGGAGACATAGAGACAAAAAAAAAAAAAAAAAAAAAAGGCACTAGCACAAAATACTCATTTCTATGAAGAAAAAACTTCAAAATATTTCTGGACTGATTGTAAGAAATTCTTTGAAGTACATGGACTAATAAGGTAAATTTGACTTTTTGGAACTGTAAATGCAGCAAAGGTAAGTAAATTTCCATAAATGGAATTTTATTAAGATTAAGGCAACAAAAACTTCCAGTCTGTGCTCTTTGACATTTGGCAGATATTTAAAGCCAGGGGCAAAAAAAAAAAAAAAATACTTTGAATGGCCTGCCAAGTAGAATTACTCTGCAGAGAATGGAAATAGACTTTTATCTCATTTTCCATCGTTAAAAAAAAATGAAAAAAACATAATAGCTTGCTTTCCTTTGTTTTCTAGTAGTGCTGTGGTCCTATACATGCAGTAGACAGTCATGTCCTGACACTGGTACCCAAACATATTTTCATATTTCGCAGACTGCAGCAGGATTCTGGGGGTGGCTGTAAGCCAGCTGGGAAGTGCAGTGGGAGCTGGGCACTCACCCACCTGCCTGTCACTCCCAGAGCAAGGCAGGGTTCTGCTGGCAAGGGGGCCTGGCTGTGCAGCAGGGTGGCAGGGCTGCTGCTCTGTGTGCTGCCTGCCAGAGTGTCCCTGCAGCAGCCTCCTGCCAGCCAGCCCCTGCCCCAGAGAGTGCACAGAGGCAGCCATGCAGCCCTCGCCTGCTTGCAGGGACACCCCTCTGGTGAGCAACCAGCTGGTGGCAATTTCTCTCCCAGCTAGGGAAGGGAAGGGAAAAGAATTTTTTCTGGAGACTTACACACAGGGGGAGTGCAGCCCAAGGGATTATTAGGAGCAGCAGCTTATTAGTATTGCTGGTACTTATTAATATTGCTGTGATGGTATTTATTTTACATTTATCAATTTGTAAAGTGATATTAAATTGCTAATTGCAAAACCTCCGTGTCCCAGAAGAGTTGCATTTTTTTTTTCATCTTGTTGCCTCTTTCAACATGAGTTGTGCTTAGTCACATCAGTGCTGTAGCAGTAGTGCTGCAGGAGGACCAAGCTGTACCATGAGAGGCTGGCTGTATAAATAATTTTTATTATTGAGGATACATTTCCTTTTTCTTTTAGCTGTACTTTACAGGTTCTAATTTATTTGTTGCAAGGTTTTTTTGTCCAAGTTTTTAGTTTCAGATTTTGTTATATAATAATGCAAAGGTGGTGTAGAATAGACAAAGGGAGTAGGAGGTAGGTGAATGGGATTGACAAAGGACATAAAAGTTAATGGTGTAGAGAACTTAGAAGTACCAAAATAATGATTTGAAAAGTAATTTAATCCAGACTTTACAGTTATTGCTAGTTTTTTCTTGTATTATTAATATATTATTGCTAATTTAGATTGTTAAATTGTTTTTTTATCATAGTTTCTAATGGGAAACTCTAGATATGGGAAATAATGGGAAGAAAAAGCAGTTACTCTTTTTGTCCTCCATTATATTGAATCTGCTAACTGGTTTCTGTTTACTTTGTAAGAGGAATTAATAACCCCGATGAAATTTTGTCAAAATATGGAAATACCAGAACAGGACCTACAGTAGCATCCCAACAGGTGAAGGGGATGCAGCATGCAGAGCTGTGCACTCTGCTTGGCAGCAGTGTGCCTACAGGCTGGCACATGTGTGCTGAAAGGCAAACTGAAGTTATCCAGCTGCACACTTAAAGTTGTGCTCCTCCTTCTGTCCCTCCACAAAAAAATACCGTTTTTTGGTGGACTTTTGTTTTTGTTTTTTTGTTTTGGTTTGGTTTTTTTTGGTGTGGTTGTTGTTGTTTCTTAAGAGGTAGAGGAAAGAAAGCAGTTGGATGCCAGGATTGCTCTTACAGGACTGCAGAAGCTGAAAAACCCTTCAGAGAGGTGGACATCAGGTCGAAGTCGTTGTACATAAGTGACACAGTTCCATGGACTGAGGAACTGATCAGTTCAAAAAACTGGGAGAGAATCCCACTTTTTCTATCTGACGTGATCTGCCTGTTCTGCTTCACAGCCTGGCTGCAGCTATGCAAAAAACTGAGCCAGTGCAACAGAGATGCTGCTGTGGAGAAAGAACCTGTTGCTGCTGCAGAATGGAGCAGTTTCCCTCTTCTGCCTTTTCTCCCATGTGCTGGTGTTTGCTGCTCATTTAGGTACATAGCCAGGCAGATGAGGAAATTGGTCCTGGGGAAAACTGTTTCCCCCCCTTCCCCCCTTCTCCAGCTTTTAGTTTGATTAACTTCCCTGGTGTGGATCATCTTGGGTGGTCATGTGAAAACAGAAATGGCAGTGAAAGAAGGAAGGAAACCAAGGACTGGGACAATATGGTAAGCAGGAACAGAATCCTTTCAGCAGGTGCTTTCATTCCTGTCTGATTAAAATGGTCTTGTGTTATGTTTCTGCCTGTTTATTAACTGGCATAGTTGACTGGACTGTTGAAATAATAAATCCTTCTCTGATCCTCACCTGGCCAAGGAGTCCTGTCTCTGGCTTTTTGTCTATGCAGTGGTGAATCACAGAAAATAAATTCAAGGGAATTTTTTTTTTCCTTCACATAATACACCCTGATACTGAGTTAATTTTTCCACTGATCATTTTCTATTAGAGGTAAAAAGCTTATTTTGACAATACCATTGAATTACTTGGGTGGGTTTATGGTGAGATTTCTGTATTTGTTTGTTTTGTTTCCTTTTTAGTAAACTCCTCACTAATTCAATGAACTGTCATTAGTGGAAGTAACTAGAGAGGGGGATCCTATGATATTTAGGTGATTTGGAAGTCTTTGTGAAGCAACAGATAAGTGACATTGTGTGATCACCCAGTACTGGGGAAAAAAGGCTCTGTAGTCACTCAGCTGGTGAAATTTAGCATCTGTCTTTCTGCTGTGCAATTTCATCTATGGTTTGGGACATAAAAAGGCATTTGGTCTTAGCCAGAAGTCTTCTAAAAACACTTGTGTGTGCACCCTGTGTTTATAACAACGTTCAAAGCATTGCAACATCTACAGGCTAGACTGTTTTCTTCTTTTCTATTTTGGGACCCAAAGCAGGAGAGCTGTTTTGAGTCAGTCCAATGCTGCTCTGCTCGCAGATGTAGAGAAAAAAGCAGAACTGAGACATCTGGGATTCTAACACCTTCCAGGTGGTGTTTTATCAGAGGGGAGCCTGCATGTATGCACTTAAGAGAGAGGATTACTGTCATCATATGGCCATCTCTGAAAGGAACAAAAGAAGGTTTAACATTTTTGAAGGTCTTCTGGTTTCAGATGTCATTCCCGGAAAATGCTTGTGTTGATATCTAAATCTTTTATTTCTGTTGGGTAATGAGATACAGTGGACACAAAAGACACTTGATTTCTCAGTAAAAACTGAGTTTGTTATATAGGCTAAGGTTGGCAAAAATAATGGATAATGTCATAATGCATATGTCTAGAATTGCTATCTTTATACCTTTATAAGACCAAAACAGCAGAAAATTTTGGGGTCCATTCACACTTGACATTAAATAAACGATGAAATGATACTAGGTTTGTTCTTTGCATTTACTGGCTTTAGAATCATATTCTTAGAGCTCTAGAGTTATTCTAGTTTGGTGATTTTGGTTTTTCTTTCTTTTTTTCATTTACCAGAAAAAGCCACTGTCCTCGATAATAAAAGAAGTCTGTGATGGGTAAGTTCTGCTATATAGTACATACTAGATACAGTGCTTTTTGGAGTATTAAGCCACCCTAGGAGATGATTTTTTCCAAAGAAAATCTAGATATCCTTATAACTAGTCATTAGTTTCTTAAATCTTTTTGTGCTAGCTTCAGATTTTTAAATTTGCAGTGCATTTTGGATCAGTTGCTTGCAAGATGAGGCTCCTAACAAGGCAGATCCATCATGTGGGTGACTCTCATTTTGACTGCTTCCTTCCTTTCTGCACAGAGGTGCATTTTACCGACTCACTTTGGCTTGTGGTCCCTGCTGTTCATTTGTTAAGGGACTAAAGCACTGCCTCTGCATCTGAATTTTGAGCACTGAGTCCAGTGGGTGCTGTAAGCTGGTTCAGTGAATGTGACTGTTAATATGAAACTGAAATGTTAATTGCAAATTCTATATTGTAGACTAATGATTGGCTAAGACAAATACCTAGATTTAACTTTAATGGATTAATTAAAAAAGCTGTTCTAAGCAAGTGCTACCATGCAGGAAAAACTAGCTATATTCATCAAACTGCTGCTTAGCTAAAAAGGTTATATTTTATGCCTAATGAAATATATCAACTTAATACTATATTCATTGTATATTGTATAAACTAGCATAAATTTCTGGTACTTTACATTTTTTTGGGGGTCAATTTTAGTGACTTAGTGATCTTGCTTACTGCAAAAAAAGATCGCTAGGACATATTTGTACAGAAGTTTTCCATTTGTTTTTAACTTAAACTTTAGAACTCATCATTGAAAGCTATGGAAAACTTTGAGAAGTATGAGAAATACATGGGAATGACAGATGCTTGTTAGGTCATACTAAAATTTTGTAAAGGGTAGTTTTTGAATTTTTAAGATTTCATTTTGTGATTAATTTATTTTCATATTTCTAAGGTGGTCTCTTGCAAATCATGACCAATTTGCACTGCAGCATGCTGATAGTTCTAATTTCTACATCACCGAGAAGGTGGGTAAATCGTTCAATGCAATTCTTGCATAGCCAATAAAAATACTTGCCACAATCACTTATTTTAAATTAAAATATATTAAAATGCACTTTTCACAATGCAGTGCCACTGAGAGGGTAGGTACTGGGAGACCTGATTCAATGACTTTTTAACTGATTTCTTCTGTTAGGAAAAGCAAATAAAAGTCCAAATGTGCAAAGTTCTTCATGTCAGTCGAGTTTGAGACTTGAGCACTGAGCCCTTCAACTTTGGTATTCTTGTGTGTTTAGTATTGTGCTAACAAGTTGTGTACAGGAAACTGAAATATTTAAAACATGAAGTGCTCTTTGAAGTGTGAGGAGACCTTCAGTGCGTGTCAGTTTCCTTTTTGGCTGAGCAGGTAGAAATGAGTTTCAGTGACTGGATAATATTTGCTTCTCTCTCCTGCCTGCTGTCTTGTCCTTACCCAGTTCTGTAAGTTCTGTTGGCTTACTTTTTTTTTGTCCCCATATAGCATGGCAATAGGTGATTAATCAAGTGATGCAATGATTTCAGCACAGAGTAATAAAAAGGCTATAGCTGTAATAAAAATGGAATGTCTAGTATAAATATATGGGACATGTTGATGTGAACAGGACCAAGTAGAACATTCATTCCTAGCATTACTGGTAAAATTGCTGAAATTAAAAAAAAAAAAAAAGAGATTATTTGGAAGAGTGCACGTGTAGTACTGCAGAGATACAATTTCTAAGCAATGGCACAAGGACACAGTTTAAAACCTGCTGAAGTCCACATGCAAATTCCGTCATCTTGGTGGATTCTGAGCTAAAGAGACCTGAGCTTAACTGCATAGATATAGATGCCTCTCACCTTGTTATCAGTTTAGTTTGGCTTGGTCTTAAGTGGAGGCATGTCTTGGTTCTGGTTTGTGTTTTACAGTTCTTTAGGGTTTGCTAATACTGAGACATGAACTAAGTTTTTTCTTGCTGTAATTCATACCCACACCCAAGAAATAAAGGAAACTTAGGCACAGTTAAGCATTTGGGAAGACTAAATTTAACAAGACAGCAAGAACAGTTGCTAATAAAATAATGCTGGTTTTATTTTGGTTATTTTTTTTCCTGTTTTGTTTTATTTTTGTTTGTTCATTTTGCTTGTTTTTTAACAGACCGGTTTCAGTTTTTCATTTAACTGCATGCTACCCTGGACACCTTCACTATATATCCCTTTTTTTTTTTTTTTGGATCTTCCACTTTTTTTGCTTGTGTGTTGTTTAGGGTTTTTCTTCCCTCTCCTTTCTTTTCAAGTTTCAATTGACAGACACTTCAAAGGCCACTACAAGGGAACCTGTTGAAGTAATTACTGACTTCAGTGTTTTGCCTCCATCAAATTAAATGTGAGATTGTTCTGCTAATTGCCCTCAATGGTGACACAATGTTTACCAATAAAGCAGACACAATTGAATTTGCCTGTTGGCATTTAAACTCCTTGCAGTGAGTATTTCCAGGAAGTGGGGATTGAGTGAATACTTCAGCTTTTTCAAGGTCTTTGTCCTGATGCAATTGGAGGGATATTTCAGGCTTTATCTCCACCTTTGGTGGATAGGATTCTGCAGCTTTGTTGTAAACTTTTCTGTTCCACATAAAAGAGAGCCTGATGGGTTTTGGCTGCCTTTAACTTGCAGTAAGGATGGAAAATTATGGTCTTCTAGGACACTTTGGATTGTACTGCAGAGAGGACTTTGAGTTTGTTTATTCCCTGCTGGAAATATGCAGAGTGTCTGACTCTGAGTCACATAAATAAGAGAGAAGAGCTCTAAATGCCACTAGAATTACTCAGATGTCTGTGACTTTCATTAGATATTGTTCACTGTTTATAGCTGATTGTTGGATAGTGGCTGTGAAGAGAGGCTTCTATAGGCCATCACCCCTTCCACATACTTTCCCTCATTTGTATTCAGTAAGACATTGTTGCGGTCTGAATTAAAACATGAAAATTACCAGGCATGAAGAAAAACACATGCACTTCAAGGAAGCTACAACACTTAATTGTTAAAATCCACATTGCTTTTATCTGACTTTTACTAATGGACATGAGCAGAGTTTTTTTTTGTGACAATGACAGCTGCTCATAGGAAATATTTTTCACGGCTCTTAAAGGTGAATTGTATGTCTGTATGTATGCAGATAACATTATCTATAGGTCATGTTTCTGCAGAAACTGCCTTCCAGGTAGAAATACCTCTTTAAAATATCACTGTGTTTAAAATTACCAGAAAGAGAAGCAATTAGTGAATTCTTGTATACAGTAGCAAGAAGCTTTGAAGTGAAAATGTCCCAAATGTTACATGGCTTACAACTGTAGTTCTGTTTTTGGTGGCAAACAGCCCATCTGTGTTTTGGCTGTCATATACAGAACTCTTTATCTTTTGTAGCTGGACCTATATCTCCCAATTATACCATGTATAAATAAAAACAACACCCAAGCAGTTCTGTCTCCTAATTTATTTATATTTTGGCTGTATTATTTGGAAAAATGCCTCAACAGATATAGCAATAACTCCTTCAGGCAGTGTAAGTGAGGTCTTCTAACAAAGTTTGATTCATCCAGGGTTCCTGCTAGAGATAGGGCTTTTATCACAGCAGATCCAGTTTTGGCTGCTGTGTCTGGGGTCATGGTATGGCTGTATCTATGCCCCTGAAACTGCAGTGAAAATTATTAATTATGTCTTTTAGCCTTTTTTTCTAAAAATTAGAGAAATAAGAGGGTATGTAGACAAGAAAACCAAGCACTCATAGTGCCTGAGCTAAAATCTGGCTGATGTTCTAATGTCAAAGTGTTTGATTTTTAATTAATTATTAATTTTCATAGTTGTGTGGTTTTTTTTAAAGGCTTTGATTATCATGAAGGAGAACTTCTCTGGTAGGTCAAATGTCTAAAAGCCTGGCTTCTGAGTCGGGATCTCATCATGCTAGATACTACAAGATAAGAATAAATAAGTCACCTTTGCTTCAGTCTATCCAGGCTATACCTGAATGTATGCTTGTGTACATCAGGTAAAATGATTCAGGAGTAGTGTAGCCTGGGGGAGCTCAGGTTTAGAAAAGAAAATGCTATATGAAGAGTAGAAAATGGCTGTATAATTTTGTGTGCTATGTGTGTTCCCTGGCTGAAAGCCACAGCTGAGATAATTGTTAGCTGTGCTCCTCTGCTGGCAGCAGGAGCAGTGCAGGGACAGACATTTGAGTGGCTGATGCTGCACCTTGGTGGGTATGGCTGGTCCCTCGTCACTGCTCACCCTTGGCCTTACAGACCATGGCCAGCTCCAGATCCATTTGTAGATCCTGTGTTTGCCTGGAGAAGGATGGTGTTCAAGCTGGTTTCACTGCTGGAGGCAGAATGTGGTCACTCTTAACCTTCCACCTGAGCAAATCTCAGAAATTAGGAGTTGGCTGCTGGTGCTGAGGGGTTTGTGAGCCAGCACTGAGCATGCAGAGGTGGCAGTGGTGACATTTTTTTTGTTATCTTTTAAATACAAGGGTGTTCCATTCATCTGTGTATTGAATACAACCCATTTTTATTGTCACAATTTTGTTGTGTTTGTTCTTTTTTACATCTGATGCATCAGAAGACTTCCCATGGGGTTTTTTTGCCTTCTTTCCTTTCCTACATTTCTCTGTCATTCTTATTGCTTGAAGTGGAAGGGAGCAGACACTGAGTTTATTCCATTAGTTTTGGGAGACTTTTAATTCTATTTTGCAAGAAGAGCTGCCCCACCTTCCTTTTGTTGTAATTATTCACCTCTGTGCTGTGTTTGAAGGTGGGACATCTTTCTAACCCCCATCTTCTCAGTGCTGGGAACCTGAGTGAAGTCTCTGGTGTTTGTTCTTTTTCAAAGGTGATTTTGCTCGTGACCTATTTTTCTGAACACAACCTGTAATTGTATATTCATGTGAAATTCCTCCATGCCATTATAGGCTCCCTGCGTGGGAGTGTATGCAAATAACAGGACAAGAAATGAGCCATTTGTACAGTTGGGGCTTTTTGAGTTTTTATGTTTTTCATATTCGTCTGTTTTCACTGATTAATTGAATTTCAGTGGATTTTAAGAAAACATTCTTAATAATGAAGGTTTCTGATTCACTGAAGGACCTGGTGCTTCTTAAGCAGCTGAGAATGAAAAGTAGCATGAAGAATGGGAACTGGAGAAGTGTATTAAGAGAGCTGTTTCATTTTCCATTTTGCATCACTCTTGATAATACTTTCATTAATAGTGCTACATAAATGCTAGATTGTAGATTTCACCTGGCTCAAACCATGCTCACCTTTCTCTTTTTTCTGCCACTTATAAGACGTGGTATTTCCCACATAGTCACAAGTTTCTTACTGTTTTGGGGCATCTGCACAGCCCTGCAGAAATTAAAGTAAGGGCAACATATGGCATCTGAGTGGTCATGCTCCTGCCTGCTTGATGGATGCTAGTAACACTGCCCTGTAGACTCCAGTAAAATCTTAGAGAACACTAGTATATTTTTCAAGTGAACAGAAGTAAAACATCCGTATATGTGTACTAAATCACTTTCAGTCCTCCTTCACTCAGGCTGATTGCAAGAACAGTGGTAATGGTTATCCTTCTTTTAGTTCTCTTAGGACTCTTTTTGTAGAATTTTTGGTCTATACTATATTTTCTAAAGAAAAGCATTATGTCCTGTCCACCTGGCCCCGCAGCACAAACGGCTTAATTCTTCTGTTTGCTTCCTATTAAAATATTTTTTATTACAATCTTCTGTTTAGTTCCTAGGCTCCATATCAAGGCTGATGAGATGGATCAAGTGTGGTGCTTTTTAAAAAAAGCTGCATAGATATTTTCCTGAATTAAGTTTGTAATTTTGCCTCACAATTAATCACCAGAGAGGAAAGGCTCTGAAAATGTTCAGCTTTTGGTTAGAGCAATTGAAGATGGGTATGGCATACCAGGGGCACAGTACAACTGCTTGGGTTCAGCTGATGGCAAACAGTTCTGTGTAAGAGTTGGCCAACAGAAAAATACTCTTTAATTCATCTTTATACTTAAAGAACAACCTATTTGGATGGGTAGTTTACCAAAGTGCAGTGAACAGACATAACAGGTCAGCGCTGAAAGAGGATGGTTCTGATTTCTTCTCCCCTTCCCCAGAAGATCTTTGCACTTAATTTTTTTTTTTTTTTTGATAATTTTTGAAGGTGGTGGCAAGGAGGGGATCATTTTGTGCTGTTTTAATTCATTAAATTTGCTTAGTAAAAAGGCTGCTTGATCTGATGGTGGGATGAAGCAGGACTCTTGAATCATGTCCAGGAATAGCCTGTAGACAACAAAGAAGTAAAGGAAAGATAGGAAGAAGAATGGAACTTTGCTTTTTTTAACAGCTGTGAGCTGTCCCTCAGTTGTTTCTGGAACTGACTTAAACTGACGTAGAACAAATTTTTGTCAAGCTCCAAGTGTAGTCAGAAATGGAAAAGGGATGTTTTACCTGCAGTCCTTCTATGAATGGGAGGAAGGGCACAGGAAGCATGTAGGATTAGGGTGTATGTCCTAGGGAAGCACAAACACCTGCAGGCTTCCCCTTAAACAAGTCTCGGTGTTGTAATTCCAAATGTGGTGCTTGAAAAGTGAGCTGGCCCACTTTTCCTGCTTATAATGTACTGCTTATTCTTGTCTTCTACTGTGCACACCAGGCAAACCCCAAAATGATAAAATTTTCATCTGGTTTAGTTCCCTTGTTGACTGATACAACTGCCTATGCCGCATATAACAGTAGTAGAGATGAGCAAGATGTTGAAAAATGCTATGTAGCAAACTGGGCAACTGTGCTTTGATTTGGCAAAAGTGAGCCACACTGTGTGAGCCACAGTCTGGGCTTCAATATTTACCTATTTTCTGAGCATCTACTGAAGGAGCCACTGCTGCTGTACTGACCCTCTGTGGTGCTATGCCTGTGTTGAAGAGCTGACTTCAATTTAATAATCCTTAATTGGGTTTGGTGCGTTTTTGTTCTGGGTTTTTTTTGTATCCATACCAGCCCTGTTCTGATTTCTCCACATCGTCTCACTAATAATAGCATGAGCATAGCTAAGTCAGTCATTTCCTGATGTTTATTTTTCAGGGCGCAGCTCTTCTGTTGGAACTTATCAGAGGATGATAGAGCTGCTTGTCATGGGCCCACCCCTTCCCTGTTGCTGGTACAACTGTGCTGTGTGTCTGTGTGGTTGCTTGAATTGGGGAACTGATCCAGGTTAAAAATAACTTGTGTGTAACTTCTTTCAATGGGTCAGAAGGATGTCTGCCCAAAGTGTAATACCACTGCTGCTCTGCAGAACAAGTGGTGCCTGGTAGTGATGTCCCTGTAGATCACTCCACTTGCAAATGGGTAAATCATTCAAAGTTTGGTCTTTTTTCTTAGGATATGGTTTAAGTGGCAGTCAAGTTGGTATTTCTGTGGATTGCTGGAGAAATAGGTAGTTGAGCATTCTTTTTCTACTCCACTGCTTCTTTCTCTTTGCTTCATTAACATCCTAGTGCCTGCTGCTGGATGGTGAGTTTGTTGAAGTCACAGATCTGACAGAAGAAAACTCTGGACTCTGGAATACTTTTTATTTTCCTTCCTTTTTGTGAATGAAGGGGAGAGGAAGTGTTAACTTTTTAAGGTCAGGTGGCTGACTGTGCTGCTGTGTGGTGGTAGGTCCAATGTAAGAGAAGTGTCCAGGGCCCATGCACTGGAGGGCTATGTGCAGAATTGTGCCTCCTGTAGGTTGTAGAATTTCACTGGCTAATGTACAGTCTGAAACTGCACCACTTGGTCTAACTTGGTTTATTTACCAGCTTCTGTAATCCTTGAATAGAGACAGATAAACAGCATGCAGAAAACATCCTCTTTTTAGAAACTTCAGACAAACTACTTATTTTTTTAAGGAAAATGTTATAATCAAATTATAACATGAAAAACCAGAAGACATTGTCCCTTCTTTTCAATAACTTCCCAGAAAGGAAATTTTCTGGGAAGTTATTGAAAAGAAGGGAAAATGTCTCTGGGAACTAGAAGACATTGTCTAGAATTTTCTAGAACTAGAATTTTCTGGAAACTAGATTAATTTCATCAGTATTTCTTCTAAAACAGTACAGTTCTGTCATGCCAAGTAATACACTGTTCATAACTACCTCTTTCACTTAGCTTACATCTTACTAAATATTTTGGTGACTAAAAATAAACTTAAGAAATTCCCTACTAAGTCAGCCAAATGAAATCCCACCTCATAGTCTGTCTACAGCTTTAACAGTAGCAAATGATGTTCAGGGTAGTGGTCTGATAGTGACTTTCACTCTCTTTATGCCTCCTCAGTATTCACATTTGTTGTACTACAGACTTTGGAGGCTACACCTACACTTAGTCTATTTAATATCCTGCATAAAGGTGATGCCACTCTTTCATCTCTTCTTGAACCTGCTGGTACAGCCTGCTTCCATAATCTCTGACAGCAAGTTTGAAGAGTTTACTGCCTTCTGAATGCAGAGGTCTAACTGTTTTAAACTTACTTCCTACCGATGACATCAAGTGCCCCTAAGTTCTCATACTGCAAGGTTTCATAAAAACATTCTTATGATCCACTACATTTTTTCCTGTGTCCTTTGTCCCTCCAAACTGAGGAGGCAGCTGCTGAAACCCATTGGACACTTGCCTTCCTCTGCATTTTCTCAGAAACTACTGTGCCCTTCCTAAGATGTGAAGACCAAAACTGCACTCAGTGCCCTGTATGTGGGTACATGGAATTCTGTGTTGTGGCAAAGTGATGCCCTCTGTCTTGCTCATGGTGCCACCTCTGATGACACCCAGTGTTTACTGGGTCCTGTAGCACACTGAATCCGTGCTATAAGGGAGAACTTGAGTGGTTAACTTAGTAATGAACTCTATAACTCTAATATTCTGTCATTTTGTCCTCATTTACAATTTGCACAAACTCATCCTTGTGGAAATGTAATGGAGTCATAAAGTGTATTTCACAGCTCTAATTTTCTGTTGTTATGTCCATTTGGAGGAAGGTGCAACAAACTAACAGCAGTATGGAACTAGGGATGAATTATTACTAAAGTAATAAACACAAGAAGAATTTTAGATTTTTTTGGCTGTTATTGTCTAGGGTAGTTAGAGAAGTCTGAAGAAAGCTGTTTGGTCAAGGTTAAAGAATAGGCTGAGTGAGCTATAACCATGGGAACCAATGCTTCTAGGTCTTCCTCAAATATGTTAAGAAAACATTCCGTTCCAACCAGTTAGAGTGAGCTGAATCTTGAGGCATTTTGCTGGTATAACAGATCATTAAAATGATAAGACACATGTGTAGCAAAATAGCCTGTTTTACCTGATAAATTTTCCAGTGTCACTGCAGTAAAGCTCTGAATAAACAGCTTCACTCTTTTGATAGGATTTTTTTTTTAAGTGAATTTGCTTACCTTCATCCCTCTGCATGGTTTGGTGGACTCTGCGAATGCTTGAGGCCTGCTTTCTAGATGCAAGTCTCCTGCATGTGTTTTGGGCAAAGTAGTGGCACAGAAAAGCAGAGCTTTGAGAATCTGCAGAATCTGCTGGCAGATAGTCGCAGAAACATAGAATTGTTTAGGTTGGAAAGACCTTCTAAGATAATCAAGTCCAACTATTAATGCAGCACTGCCAAGTCCACCACTAAACTGTGTCCCCAAGTGCCACATCTTTTAAATGCTTCCAGGGACAGTGACTCAACCACTTCCCTGGACAGACTGTTCCAGTGCTTGGTAACCCTTTCTGTGAAGAATTTTTCCTGCTACTGAATCTAAACCAACCCTGGTGCAACCTGAGGGCATTTCCTCTTATCCTATTGATTGTTACTTAAAAAGAGACTGACCTCCACCTTGCTGAGCTCTGGGGACCACCACTGGTGACCAGCTGCTAGATATAACCAGCTGGATGTAACTCCACTTGTCACCACCCTTTGGGTTTGGCAATCAAGCCAGTTTTTTACCCAGCAATGCACCTGTCCAAGCCATGAGCAGCCAGTTTCTCCAGGAGAATGCTGTGGAAACCGTGTCAAAGGCCTTACTAAAGCCCAGGTGAACAACATCCATAGCCTTTCCCTGATCCACTGAGCAGGTCACTTTTGCATAGGAGACCTGCTTGGTCAAGCGGGGCTTGCCTTGGTTGTCCTGTTTGTGCCTCATGATGCCACTCAAGGTGATCTGTTCTGTGACTTCCCCTGGCACTGAGGTCAGACTGATGAGCCTGCAGCTCTCCAGATTAAGTTCTAGTTGAGCTTTGGCCCTTCTCATTTTCTCCCTGCATAACCTCACAGCACCCCAGTAGCCCTCCTGAGTATGCTGCACCTTCTCCCAAAGCTTGTAATCTCTCTTCTTTTTCCTTACTTCCAGCCAAAGGTTTGTGCTCAGCCAGGCTGGTGTTTCCCACTGCTTGTCTTGCATTGGCCTGCTTCTGTGCTTTTAAGATTTCCTTCATGCAGGATGTCCAGCCTTCCTCCACTCCTTTGACCCTCAGGATTGCCTCCCGATGGGTTGTGGATTCTGTCAACCAGGCTCCTAAACAGGTGCAAATCTTCCCTCCAGAATTCCAGGATAGCAGTTCTGCTGAGCCCCTCCTTACTTCTCTGAAAATGGAAAACTCTCCAACATACAGGGCTACCCCACTGCCTCTCCTTCCTTGCTTCTCCTGCCTTTTGAAACATTTATGGTCATTTAGGTTCACATTGCTCCAGCTGGTGAAATTAGAAGGCAGAGGATCCTAAAACTGAATGCAAGATGAACTTCCAGGTGTCCCCTGATGTCTTACGTTCTTTGTGTGTCTTCAGGAAAGTATTTAGGCTGATTGAAATCTCATATTGGAAATACTACCTACCCCAATAGAAAAAAAATAATCTTGTGATATATTGTATCTTGCTAGATAAAATACTGAAGTGGGAGTTTATTTGTCCTTGATATAACTGCTGTCTTTGTCCTGGATAACATTTATAACAGATCTATTTTCCTACTGTGGAGTTTTTTAGGGACATTTTGGTTAGTACTATTTCCTTCATTGCATAGTACTAGTTCCTTCATTGCTCGGGATGAAGTTTTTCTAATACAGGTCAACACCATGAAAAATATCTACCAACTTCACATACTCTTGAGAAACAGGTCAGGAATATCTTGGAAAAGATATTTTTTTGTTTTGCCCTTTTCCTGTTTTTTTTTTTTTTTTTTTAAATTTTTTTTTTTTGTCTACCATAGGTGGGGGTGAGTTCTGTCCTGAATAGCAGTGATGCCTTTAAGTAAGACTGCCAAAGCTGGGCTGATGTAATGATGTTCTGTTATCTTGGAAAAGAAATCCACAGGATGCTATCCTTAATACTAAGAGGATTAACTGTGTGTAAATGTTGCAATTAAAATTAACTGGCATGCCGACTACTGCATCATGCAGTTAATGTAGGAAAGCCTCTTGGCTTAATTGTACTCTTACATGCTGTTTCCTGGTATGTGATTAAGCCAATATTTAGAATGACTAAACAAAACTATATTTTTTTAATTGGGTAACTTCTAACTTTTCCAAATTTTGGCTAGCTTGCTATACTAGAGATTTTATGCTTTGAATACTTTCAGAGATAAGGCATAGGCAGTTTTTCTTAAGCCTTTTTCAAAACAAGGATTTGAAGATGAGCTTTCTGTTGTGATACCATGATTGAATTTACAGTATAGGGCAGATAGACACACCTTGCTCTGAGTCAGACATAATGAAAGGTCCATGGGCTTGTGTGCTGTGGGCTCTGACAACCATTACACCTTTGGGTCTGAAAGCTTTGGTGTTTTAGATTCATCTTCATGATTAAACAGACTCCAAAGAAAATATCCAGTGATGCTTTTAATTACTCTGTGTGTTCTTCTGTGTTACCTCTGTTCCTCCTCTTGTCTCTGGAGATCACCATTCTGGAGAGAATCTGCAGAATCTGCTGGCACATAGTCACAGAAACATAGATTATGTGCTATGCCCAGTACCTCTTGTTTGCAGTGGACTAAGAGTGTTTGCAGAGATGCTTATTGTGGCCCAGATGAAGTGACTTAACTTGTCACAAATAAACCACAAACTCATTTGTACATCTGATTTGATAGTTCATGTTAACTGCAGCAGGAAACATGAGAAACTAAGCCTAAATTTTTGCTGCTTAAAAAAATAATCCTCTCTTTGTGCTTTTATTTATGTTTAAGAGCAGTCTGCTTCTAAGCTCCAGTGTTTTTATAAATATGTCAGTGAACTTTAACTTCTGAATGTGATTAGTACAGTTCAAGTTGTTTAAATCTTGTTGATTTTCTGGTCTTCATATTTGCTGCATGCCTTCCAAGTAAAACTGATGGAGCCTTGTGTATGTGTACATGCAAAAGCTCTGGCCTAATGCAGCTGAAGCCCAGTAGCTTAGTCTAAGCTGCTGATGGATGTAGATACAGCCTATGCTAATTGTCTGTCCCAAAGCAATTACTTTTATTCAGCTCCACAAATCCAGGAGGTGGTAACAATTTTAGCAACCACAACTGTTTGTGAAGTGAGTTTGTTTTCAGCACTGATTGAGATTAAACCACATAAATGCACTATGGCCACTTCACACAGATTCCTTAGACATGATGAAATGTGGCTGGGTCTGGTGCTGTTCCACTAAAAGTGGCAAATTCTGGCATTTTGTTAGTGTTGTGGGAAGTTGCCCAGTATTTAGCTGCTCACCCTTCTGTGCCCCTCTTTTGAGTGTAGCCTGGCTGGCCTCCCTGAGGCTGTTCTGGCAGGAGGAGGCTGCTGAGGGCTGAGAGAGTCGCTGCTTATGTAGGCAAAGATGCTGTAAGAAAGCTTCTCTCTTGTAGCCCCTGTGTTGTCTGGCACTTCATTTATTTCAGTTAGAGTGAAAAAGTCTTTGTGGGTGGAGAGTGATCTTTGAGGTAGCTAGAACCAATCCCACAGATGATTTGGATACCAAGAATGAGACAATGTACTGGAGTTTTATTTTGGGACTACTTGACCTGGTTTCAGGCAAGATTTATCTGGTTTTTAGCATTTTGGATTTGAGATATATCAGAATGGGAACAAGAAAGATGAAATAAATTTTGGAAGAACTGCCAGAGGAGAAAGACACCTTCATATATTTTCTTGGCTAAACACCAGTCTGCAGAAAGCCTGCAATGTGGTCTTCAGTACAAAATTAGCTCTTCTCTCTCAAACTGTTAGGGATTCCTCCAATTCCTCTGACAGATTAGGGTGTGAGCTCATGAACAAGCTACTGAACCATGACTGGCATTGTGACTGTGCATTGTGCTGCACACAGCCAGTGCCTGTCAGCATGTTCATTGCTGTAGGTACTTTATTTTCCTACCCTGTAGTGGATAGAAGGTAGTTATTGAAAGAGGGCAAGCTTTGCACGTGGGCTTTGACCACAAGGTTGTAGGGATGCTGTAAGCGTACACCATAGTTTATGCCATGGCTGTGTGAGCTTAACCAAAAGAAAACGTTAAATGCTCTCTCTTTCTGACAGCTGGGCAAGGAGAAGGACTTCTGGCATGTTTGAACTTTGCTAGCAGTGATGCTTTTTTCATTTTGAGGGAGAATGCAAAGTTGTGGTGGCAGAGCTCAGTGGTAGGTTCCAGTGGTTTAAGTCAGCATGTTCTTGTTATAGAAAATAAAGATCCAGTGGGATGAATTCTAAATCCTGCAGATGCTTAATGACAGGTTTCAGCAAACTTACAAACTCCTCAAGTATGTGCAATACCAGAGCCAGACACCATGGACAGCATATTTCAAAATAATATTTACAAGTTGCCAGTGGAAGCTAAATTTTGAAAAACATGAAGTCATTCTTGAAAGAGTTCAGGTTGGTTAAATGTCATTTGCATTCAGCCTATTTATTGAAGCTAATGCCTCAGTGAGGAAAATAGATGCTAGCTTACATCTGAAAGGGGGAAGCTTTTGCATGCAGACAAGGGAACACACTGTTGCAGGTTTAGCATGACATTCTGCTCAATCCATATTTCATCTTTTTATGTGAGTGAATTTTAAGTAAAGCCTTTGGTTTTTTCTCTTTCAGAATCGTAATGAAATAAAAAATGGAGCCATCCTTCGATTAACAACATCTCCGGTGAGTCGGTGTTCTTTTCTTCTCTTCCTTCAAAGTGAAAATTCAATTAGTAAATAATTGTGAACTAATGTGTGTACTTTTAAGCTTTATCCACAATGTATCACACAGTCCTTCAGGAGCAAAGGTTAGGAGTTATGGAGGCAGGAGTAATAACTCTGAGTGACATTTGGTGATACTGTTGGCAGAATTGGCTGGGTTTTTGTGTCTCACTTCCACTGGGGGCATTTTTCACATACAAGATATCCCTGCTTCCCTGCTGACATTGCAGCCTCCCTCAAGTTGCTCTTTTTCTGCCTCAGAACTCAAAACCAGGAAGCCAGGGGGAAGGTCAGGAATTTGAATTATGGAGAGCTCTGCTGGGTGGCTCAGGTCAGAGCTTTCCTGATCTCTGGTTTTGTGTTGAGTGAGTAGCAAATGTAATGTTGACATTTTACTGGGGTTTCTTTCTTGATGGCTTTTTTTTCCCCTACACCATCTCTTTGCTAGCTCCTAAAAAGCATGGCAGAGTTGCTGGTTACCCTGTAATGGCTTGTTTTCCTGCTGAGTTGAGCAGTGCTGCTGCCACATGCTGAAAGCCACTATTAGTCCTGGAAGATGTATGTCTAAGGCAGCAGCAATCCAATTTCTTTGCTGACAAATGTAGTTAGTGTACCATTAAAATGGTTTACATCTTCATGACAGTGTTCTAGCCTCTGCAGGTTTGAAGCATTCTTATCCCCAAACTCTGCCACCTGGTAGCTTCTCAACAGAAAGCACTTCTCAGCAGCCAGCTAGGCAAAGACAAGAGGTTTCCATTAGCCTTTATCGTATTTTTCAATGGTCATTATATTCAAAGCTTTATAGACATAAATAAATAAATAAGCAGCAGTTTAAGACCATTGCTCTGTCAGGATTTGTGTGATTCCAGAGTCTCTTGGCATATATCACCAAAACAGCCCTGTGCATGGAAAACTACTTCTGGTAGAATAAACCCCATTTGATGGAAATTCAGAAACAGACAGTCCCAGCAGCAGCTCCTCTAACCTTTGTGACTTCTTAATAACAAATATCCACTCCAGTACTGCCCAGGCTTGGGATCTCTTGAAATCAAAACAGAATCTGTGGTTCGTCAAAAACCAATGTAGTCCAAATGCAGTGTGTCTTGTTTTGATGTGACCACAACATTAAATAACTGCATAAGATAACTCATGGAATTCTCCCATCTCAAAATCCACAACCAGTTGGACCGTGAAACCTCACTGAAGAGATGTTGTGCTGTGACTGATCTGTGGAGATGGCTGGCTGGCTTTATGATCACTTGTGAAATTGGAAATGGGACCTGCAAACACAAAAGACAAATCTTGGGTATACAACACTTTCTGCTACTACCAATGGTCAGGAAGGTGGGGCTTTTCACAGGAGAATTATCTAGTTCTGTTTCTTTGGGGATTTGCCTTAGGGTCAGTTAATCAAGTTAGGAGTCCTTAGGACATTGCCTGTTACCTAACAAATTACGGACTGCTTTAGCACTGGCCTGCAGTTATGGGTGACTCAGCCATCCTGTTTTAAGATAGAAGGCTGGTCTACTCTCTGTCCTCTAGTAGTGATTTTTATGTATGAACCAGTGCTTATTTTCGTATTTCCTGATGTTTTAAAATTTTACATTAACTTTTCCCAGAATCAGAGAGGTATCTTGGAAGGAGGAACAGATTGGTTTTTGTCAGATTAGCAAATATTTCTATAAATAGGTAAAAATTGAAGTTCTGCATGTCCTCATTCTACAATAGTCTCTTTGCTTTGTAAGGTACTGTCAAAGTAGTTATCATAGCAGTACCTAATATAGATAAAGGCCTCCAGGTTCTTAAGCTGGTGACCCACACAATGATTGTCATTCACCCTGAAAAATATGTTGCCATATTTCCTCTGAAATTCTGTATGAGAGCAACAGTAGTTGGAAGAGATAATGTGAAGAACAGGCTGCATGATACACTCCTACAAAATGAGAAAGATGCTTTCCTAGCTGTTAGTGCTGGGTGAGAAATGTTTTTCTCATCATATGAAAACATCAAGATTCTGAATTCCCCCTGCCCCCCCTGTTTCTTCTATCCTACACAGGATAAAGCTGAAACTCTCTTTCCTCTTCCCTCCACAAAAACAAAAATCATACTAAAAAAAAAAAAAGCTTTATGAAAAGGTAGATGATTTAGGAAAGGAGAGAAAGATTGAGAGAAATTAAGAGAAGCCACATACGGATTATGCAGTTTCTGGGATGTGTCCCTCTAGTTTCACAGAGGCCTGAGCTGCCTACTTTTTGACTGTTGTGGGGAAAAAAAAAATTGTCCTGAACTTTACAAGCCTTTTGAGGAAACCTTTTTCCTTGAAGAGTTGAGGAGTTGTGTTGACCAATTCTGAAGGCAGCATGACCTTAAAATGCTTTTCTAGTCCTTAATATTTATGCAGGTTATAACTGTGACAGCCAGTAGACTGGCTGTACTCTTTAGGGTTGCATGGCCCATGTCATAGATAATTGGGTGAGAAGGATGAGATGCAATCTTTTTGAGTTTTGTTGCTATTAGCCTCAAATTATTTATTGCTCATATACCCAGAGTAGCTACTATTAAAGATTTAAAAGAGAGATGAAAGAAAGGTAGTTTTATCTAGAAATAGTAAACCAGCATTTTTGGGCTGACTTTTTTAAAATGAGGATTTGAAATCTAACTCCATTAATATAAATGTTAAATACTTTCTCTTTTTAAATCTTGAATTTAGATTATTTTGTATGCCTATACAGGGACCTTTATCTGAAAACCATTGTTAATACTGCAGGGGTAGAACTGCAGTTATGGTGTGCTGCTAAATCCATTATAAGTGCTTGCCTTGAGAGATTTACAATGTGCCTATTTTAAATTTCTTTGAGTTAAAAGTTTGCAAACGCCAGTCGTTAGGCCTGGTGGGAATTTGAACTGCTTCTTTGTTTCCATAGGTCTGTTTGCTAAGTTTGTGAGATTCTCTGAAAGACTGTTTTTTTCTGAAACAATGCTATTTTTTTCCTCTATAAACTGCTCACCACACAGACACTCTGTTTCCTAGGTAACTTGAGTGCAGATTGAATTTCTCCCATATTATCTTTGTTCCTATATCATCTTTCTTATTTATTTTAACCTCTCTGATCATCTTTCTTGCCAATTCTTTGGGCTATTGTGTGTTTTTGCAGTTTTCTGTGACCTGTTTTCCCCCTTTGTCCATTTGCATTTTTGAAGGGATGCATGCAAAAGTTTCTTATGCAACATTTCTTTGTATTTGAACATATGTGACAATTGAAATGCTGTAATGCTACTATCTCTTTTGTGATAACCATATTCCAGTGCATGGTGGGTAGGTGTATAAATGAACTGTAATTGCTCCCGAGTGAGGCTGATCTGAAAGGACTTCTGTGTCCTGCAATGCAGCAAGCAAAGTCCAACATTTTAGTGTGTGAAACTGCAGGATTCCTTCAGGCAGATCCTGCAAATCCTTTTTCAAATGACTAATCATTTTAAAGAGATGTTAAAATACTGGGAAAATTAAATTGAAGGAGCTAGTGTAGTTTATTTAATTTAATGGTTTTCAAACAGAACTGATTATTTGAGCACTTACTGTTTATTAAAAGCAGTTTCTTGGGCACTTACAAAAAAGGCCTTGCTTATGAGGTATTTACCTTAAAACCTGGGTAAAGTGGGTTTTTCTGATGTGGTGTTTGTGGAGCCTGACAATTTGCTTTTGTCATGGTTTTGCCTTTTTTTTGGGTTTTTTTTGAGTGGGTTTTTTTTTTTTTTTTGATCCCCAGGTCAGAAATCAGTTGAGTTCTCAAACCTGTCACTCATTTGTAAGCAGATGTACAGTGAGCAATCGTGTAAATAAAGGTGTTCAGTGATAGCCATCATAGTATTTTCTCTGAATGCTTCTACAGATGTGAGGAATGTGTTCTTTATATGTGATCTAAATGGGCTAGGAAGTATAAAGAGGTTTTTAATCTATTTTTGCTTATACATCTGAATCCTGTAAGTAAAACTTTGAGGATCTGGTTTAGAATTTTTGATCTACAATTGCTTGAATATGTATTTGAAGTTCTGTAAATGCACAACTTTTTGCAGTTCTAGCCTGTAATTGTGGTTATGTTTATCATGTAATGGTAAATTAGTTGTTAAATAAACCTTATACCAGAACCACGGGGGTCAATTAGCCACCTTTATATTTTTCTGCTCATAGTAGATTTGAGAAGCAGAGCTGGGGTTTGTCTATTCATAGATAAAGATTTAGTCGGATGTTTTCATGTTTCAGAAGGTACGTTTTAAATAGTAAGTGAAAGAGATTGTTTCCAATGCAGATAAAAAATGCAGAAGAAAAAATGCTTATAAAGCATTGAGAAGTGGGTAGTGGTTGTACATGCCTTATTTTAAGGCATATTTATGTAATACTTTTGGCTATGCATCTGTAATGCTTTTGTCATTGGTTTAGTGTAAGACTCTAGAGATAACTATTTCCCTTTTCTGCCTCCTTAATTGCCTGTAATGATTCCCCAGAACCTCTCACAGGACCTCTCTGTGTATCACATCTGTACAGGGCTTTAGATGTACAAACTGTGCTTCAGAGTTCATGCCAAAAATGTTGATCATTAATGCATGTATTGATTAAAATAGATTCTCATTGTTTACCCGTCATCAGTTGCTAGTCAGCCTTGGTGGGTCTGCTGAATGTGTATGTGTAACATGATGGTTGTGTAATGTATCCACACTTCCATTGCTCTCTGACATATATGCAGTTGTAGGTGAAATGGCAATAACAATCCAGGAAAAGGCACACTTAAAGCCACCATGGTGTTTCAACACTGAATGATTTAAATGAAACTACAGAAATGCATGTGTTTGATGAGGACAAAGCTGTATTTGGTAGTTACTGATGGTCTCTATGCTCTTTTTCTAGCAACATATTGACTAATGTGACTAAATCTACAGGGTAGATCACAATACTCTTATTTTATTTGCTTTTTATAAAGGATAAAGAAGACAACTGATTATGTAATGGAAAATCAGCTATTTAAATCAATGGTCCAACTTTCTTCCATGGTACATTCATGTTTGATAGTGGCTGCATTTGGATCTGTGTCTTCCCTCTTGTCCTTACTTGTTGCATTTTGTGTCCTGTACAGAAGCCCTGTGTATGCATGGTTAATAAGTTGCTTTCAAAAATTTTGCACAAAGTATTCAGTGGCAAAGAAATGATCATTTGATCAGTAGAATCCCTTGTTAGGATGATCTTGAGATTCTTAACCTCTGAATGGCTATTTGAGTCTCTAAGAGAGTCACATCCTGGATTTAGGTCATTAGTTTTCTCTTTAAGCTGACAATCTCATCAAGCTGCTCCTTTTAAGCACTACTACTCCCTAAGGACAACCTTTCTGGATGTCCTTGGAGCAAGTAATTTAAGACTAGACATGTGGCTTATGCCACTTGACACCCTTTTGAAATGCTGAGACTTCAACAGCACGTTTTACAAGCTTCCCATCTTACTTCCTTCCTTTCTAAAGAGGAGAGCAGTTAATTTTGCCTTGCATTTCCTTGAGCAGCCATATTTCTGTTGATTCCCTCTAATGATTCTCAGTTGCAAAGGTTTATATATTTACATTTACTCCTACCTGCATGATATTTCAGTAAGAATATAGACATGGCAGCCAGCTCTGCTATTGCTTTAATGAGCTGTGCTTTCTGTCCATCCACGGATGGCTTGCAAATCATTAAAATAGCTCCCTGGTAAGCACTTGGAGCATATTTCATCCGGGTTTCATTTTTTAATGCAGTCATAAATGAGCTGTACATTGCATAAGCATGTGTGAGTGCTATGGCAACAAGAATTAGAAGGCTTGTGAGAACTGCATGGTGTTAACCAAGGCGATATTTCCACGCGCCAGGCATTTGGGATGACAACAGACAATATGACTTTTGTCCATGATGCCAGTGAGACGTGTGCCAGCACTCTTGCTGAGACAAATATATGTTTACCCCCTTAATCAAGATCTCCTCTGCCATTTGTCTGTTCTTTTCTCATCTAAGAGTAGAAGGAGCAAGATTTATTGGATGTAGTGTCTTGCAAAACTTGTTTAATGTAAGAAAACTGCAACTGTGTGTAAACTTTGGTGACGGAACACTGGCATAGTCAGATAAAGCCTAGATGTTAGTAAGCACTCTTATGTGCTTAAAACATGCCTGAACCACTTTTGTAGTGTGGATTTTTGGGCTCTGTAGAGGGTTCCAACCTGTCTCTGATCAAAAACAATATTTTGGTTTTAGTCTGGTGAATTTCAAAGCTCTCACTCTCTGCAGAGGAAAGAGGATTAACATACCTCAGTTGATAGGTTGGTCCTGCTCATGCTGGTGTTGTGCAGTGTAGCTGAGATGATAATGTACATCCTTTTCCTGGTGTTCTCAGGTTTGGTGAGAGGGACTTCTTTCCGTGCTTGGTGTGGATACACAGTAGATGTGTTACGCAAGTCTGACTGGCTGACTGCAGCAGTTCACCAGCCCCAGGTGTTTCTGCTGGGGGCAGGACAGAACTCTGTCCTCAAGAGGAAGGGTGAACCCAACCATAAATAATCTATTGTCAATATGTATGAAAACAAAGCATTGTTTACACAGCGCAGTGTGTTGTGGAGGGGTTTGAAGGAGAATGTTCTCCTGGCTCTGCTCACATGTTTTTCTTGCTTGCTATTGTGATACACAGGCAATTACAATCTCCATCTCTTTGGCCACAGCTCTACTGCCTAAGGTTTGCCCATTCAGACTTATTGGTAGAGCAGCTCAGGAGAGCTGCTTGGTCACTGTGAATCAGTTGTTTTGTTCACATTTCTTATTTGTTCCATTTTCACTGAATCCAGGAGCTTTTAGAAGACTGGGTTCCCGTGGAAAGCTGGAAGACCTTCCAGTTCAGTAGAACTTCCTTCAGTGGGCAGATAGTGGGAGTGGTAACTTTCAAGAACTATGACAGGTTGGAGAAAGCCATGTGCACAGATTTAATAGGTTTAAGGTTTAATCTGAGCAATCATTTCCAAAGTTCGGGCAATGCAGCTGCCGTTGCAGTATTGAAGTTTTTTCAGCATGTTTCTTTCCTGAGATGGGCAGGAGTTCAGACATTACATGTATTCAGGGAAACAGTAATATTTAGAGGATATTTTGCATCTCTGAGTCTTCCTGGGTTGCTGTAGTGGGGAGCTTAGCATTAGGAATGGCTCCATGAAGGACCTTTGATAAGGTAGGAGTTGAATGTTGAACTTCTGGTTCAGGTAATAACAGAGGTGAATTTTTTTAGCTGATTATAGAAGAGTACTTTAGAAAAGCTTTTTTTCCCACCCCTCTGATGAAAGGGCTGAGGGAAGTACTCAGTAGTTATCCTGGAAGCTGAAAGTAAGTAGTATCCATTTTTACTTCTTCTATGGGCTTCAGCAGATGATTTATCCTATCACGTGCTTAAGCTTGAGAGAATAGTCTTTTAGTTTCCATTTGGACAGCCATTGCCATTACAGAGAGACTGTATAAACCATTGTTTCCCCATTACAGCTCAAATCCATTGATAGAGTAGGTAACCTTCAGTGGCAGAAAGATCTTTTGCATGACAGGATTCTGCCTTTTTATAGGTAATGGAACTGCAATGGCTGCATTACCCTATAGTTAAAGCATAAAAAAAACCTCAGGACTAAAGATACTCCATTTCTTTTCAATACTATGTTAACCACAGCCACACTAACTAGAAAACATTTCTCCCACATACACGCTCCTTACTGCATTTGTTCTGATCAAATGCTGACTGGAGACTATACATTTGCCACCACTATTGTAAACACAAGAAGTAACCAATCTTGCTGATATTGGAGGAGATTGGGACATTTAATTTATTCATATTTTTGAAGCAATCAAAGTTTTGTAGCTAGGCAGCTATATCTGTAACAACACTATGCTAGGTATTTTTCTGGGCTGCTGGTTTAAATGTTTACTTGCACTAAAAACGACTGCTTTCTCAGAATCTTTATCTTCAGAAATGACCATCTCTGTGAAGAGCAGATTCGTTACTTGAACAGAAAAGGAATTGTCTGTCAGCAGAGCCCTTTCTTCTCTATTTTTCTCCAGCTGAGAAAGAATAAACATAATCTCAGAGAAAATAACTCTCAACCGAATTTACATTTGTTTCCCTAATGACACATAGCCTCTCATTCACCTTTCCTTGGGTGCAAGTAAGAAATGGATTTTAGGAAACAGAGTTTTGCAAATCTCTCTATATGTAGGGAGGAGAATTATTTTTCTAAGAAAAGTATGACCTATCTAGCTATTAACTGAAGATTTTGGGTATTCTGTTCAGGTAAGTGAAAGCATCAAATTGAAAATGTATTTTAAAGTATTTGTACGGCTAAAGAGACAGGAAATTTAATATGCATTATTTAAGTATTTCATTAGCTTTGTATCATCAGTGTCCATTTTGAATTTCACTAACTTATCCTCTATTTGAAACATTAATGGCCAGAATAACCTAACACAAGGATATTGAAGAGGCAAAAAGATGTATGACAGATAATATAATAGTGTTATGTGGGAAGTAATTATTCTGCACTCCTTGTTAAGAGGGTTTGTGAGTGTTTGAACTGACTGTGAACAAAAGAAAAAAGGGAGGAAGGAGCAGAAGGTCTGAAGTTGGTCTCTCTTGATGTAACATCATTAGGACAATATGTGGCCTTTGCTGCTAAAGGTGATGAGAAGCGTGTAACCTGAGTAAGCATTGACAGGAAAAGAAGTGCCACTATTATTTTACTGAGATTGTCTGATACAGTTTGTTTTATTTTTATTTCTTCTTTATTGATGTGACACATAAGTTCTTCAAGCCAAAGGCTGTTGTTTGTAATGCTCACATTTTGCCTGAGACAATGGGACATCTATCCATTGCTCAGCTAATGATTCTGCAAGAGTCCAAATAATTATAGGTAATAATGGAGTAATACACGAGTAATATACTTTTGCAAAATTAATTTGTATTTGAGCTACTTAATATTTTCTGAGCGTGGAAGTTAAATATCATTAATATTAAACATGGCCATTGTTCCTGCTTACACTGACATTTTACTCATGATTTTCATTGTAACGAAAGCTGTTTTGTTGTTTTTGTTTTGTGTGTTTTGTTTTTGTCGTAGGCTCAAAATGCACAGCAGCTCCATGAGAGGATCCAGTCGTCTAGTATGGATGCAAAGTTAGAAGCACTGAAAGACTTAGCTAACTACTCACGAGATGTTACATTTGCACAAGAATTTATAAACTTGGATGGCATTTCCCTCCTAACACAAATGGTTGAAAGTGGCACAGAGTGAGTATTCTGCTTAAACTCTGGCATTCCTTCTGTGTGAAGTGATTTCATGCTCTCTTTCTGAGTTGAGAAATTAAATATCTCAAGAAGTCTAGACTTCTGGGATAGTATATTAATTATCAATGAGATACTGTTTTTTTTAAATTTCCCCTAGCAATGGGCTGGGCAGGACTGGGGATGAGCAAAGTAGGAAGTCACAAGTGTTGCCTATACCATAAAGTTTGGGGAGACTGGGATCCTAGTTTATTCTCTATTCGATAAACCATTGAAAGTATATTTAAAGGCTGCTATTTAAGTGATATAACTTAAAAACTGTGTTTTAAATTTCATGCTACTGAGAACATGTGTGGTAATACCCAAATGTAAAAAATTCTTTATGTCCATTTTTTATTGTTTTGATTTTGAATGGGATTTTTCTCATACCAGTTGGGTTTTTTGACATAAAAATGAAAGCTGACCTCTGAAAATACACTCATTCTTTACCAGAATGCCTTATCAAATTTCATCATTGGTGAAATTCAGGACCAAAGTCCTGAGTAATTGTCCATTGGCTTAATGTGTAGTGTGCAGCAGAAAAGTGTCAACTGGACTGTTGCACTATTAAATGATGCTCTAACAGTAAGCACTGGATTTCAAGTAAGAGGTTTGCACTCAGTGTCAAGCTCTACTACACAGGAATAAGTCAACAGTACTCAACACCATTTCCTGAGAGAAAGGAAACTGAAATCAGATCATGTCTCCTCACAAATGTGCTTGTGTTCCCTTGGCTTCAAGGAGCTAAATAGTATTAGGAGGTAGAGCAAAAGTAGTAAGTGGTCTTTGAAGTGGAACACAACTGGTCTCTGAGGCTCTTGTACAAGATATACTGTGTATTTTCCACAGAAAAATTAACTACTTTCCAGAATCCAGTAGTCCATATATTGTGTAGTGTAAAAACAACTGTGTGGTTAATGGCTTTTGGAACTCCAAATCTGTATTTTCTAACTACAGCTATATACTAAATTTCTAAAAGTTTGTGGTTTAATCTTCAGCATTTTGGGGTTATAGTCTTTATTTTTTACAATGATGTGATCTGTGGCACACATCACGTTATGCCACTTTAAAAATAAATACTTCAAATTACCAAAATTTTCAACTTACCTTTTATTCATGTGGTATTTGTTGTTTATGGACCAACTTAAGTTTAAAAGGAAAAACAAGTTTAAGTTGATATAAACATATGCATGCAGTTGCTGTACTAATGAAAGGTATTCTAAATGGACAGGCTCATATATGCCTGTGAAGATCAGATCACAGGAAAATTAACAGTCACTACCCTTGTGGTTTATTTTGTTTTGACATTATTCATGTTTAATGGTTTAACTTACTCCACTGCAGAAAGTATTTAAATGAAAGCATTTAATTTTCAGTTGAAACAGGCAAGGAGCATTCACATTTTTTATAATCTTTTCTTTTGGCTGCACTGAGAGTAAAGCAAGTGCCCTCCTCACCCTTCAGATATATGTGTACTGCTGTTTTGTAGCTGTGGGATGACCCAAACTGGTCTGGATTAAAAATAACTGTCTGGGAGGGAAACTACTGAAGGCAACACTGCTGTTGAAAGAACTGCAAATTATACCCTGTAATAAGTCCTGACTGAAGGTATAAGTTTCCAAACCACACAGCAGGCTTGTAAACTGAACATATGAGCAGAGTTTACTCCCTTTTTCTTTTTTATTATTTTATTTTATTTTTTAAGTGTCTGAATTTTGAGGCATGTAAATTTTTTTCCTTTTTAGCTGATGTAATGTGTCATCAAACATGCATTGATTGATCTACCTGTCTAATGTATTTATCAGTATTTCTGTCTGTGGGGAGAAATACTCTTGAGTTTGGCCATTGGACAAAGACACAGACTGTAAGAGTTTCCAGCCACTTCACGTGTTGATGAGCTCTTGGTACTCACTGCAGTCTTTCATGTTCAGCAGCCTAGACATTCTGCAGCTCCTGAGGGTGTGAGCAGGTCAGGTTTTTCCAAGTCTGATTTTGCAAAGGGAGTCGTAAAGCAGAACATCTGTGCTATGCTGTACATTCCCTTCTGCTTTTATACTGTGCATCACTGGCTGATGAGTGCATATTTAACAGAACTTGGGATTTGATGAAAGGAGCAAACATACAGAGGCACAGCAGCCTAAGCCTGCCATGGTGCTTCTGCTTTCCTTTCTCATCTCACTTCAAGGTATTGAATCTGTTCCCTCACATCAGGGTCTGTCACTCACTGCTGTGTCAACACGCTGAGCAAACAGACAAACTACTTCCTCAAAAGAAAGAAAATAAACTTTTTTTTTTTTTCATTCAGTGCCCTAAGCTGTCAAAGAAAGGCAGCTGGAATCAGTCAGTTGTCCTCTTATGATCTGTTCTTGTTTTAGCTTGGACTCTCTGCACTACTGTTTAAAAGAGGTCCCACACAAGATGCTCACTGAACAGATAAATCAAATTGAAGGCCTCCTTGCCATTGCTGCATTATAGTGTAATTGTAATTATATTAATTATATTAATATATATTTTATTAATATAGTGTAATTACATTATAGTGTAATTGTAATTGTAAGCAGGGGCCAGGTATTGGAGGAAGAATGAGGAGCCAGGAATTTCGGGGTGGGGCAGAAACTTCTTTCATGGCCCAGTGTTAGAAGACAACGTATTTTATAAAAATGCATTTAAGGTATATCTTCACTATGGAGTTATCTTAGCCACCTTGATGCTACTCCTGTAGAGCCAGCCTTGTTTGAATGGGGCTGTGAGTCACCCCTACAGCTGGGACAAACCTAATGTCTTTGTGCTGCTGAGAGGTGATCCAGCTCCCTGTGTTCTTCTCCTATTTCTTGTGTTAACCCTTGTTCTTCAGCCTAGTCCTGCTTTTTTTCCAGGAGCTGGTTCCAGGAGTTGGTTCCAGTGTCTGTGTGCTTCACAAAGCCTATCCAGCCTGTTAACTTTTTTGCAAAGTACACAATTCTGTGAGAAATCTAACTCTCTAAAGTTAGTTTTCTGCTCAGTTAGGGACTCGAAGAAGCAAGAGAGGAGCTGGTCATGAGTGGATGCAGAAAAGGCCCTTTTTTGTGGCAATAGACCTTAGGTGTGTCACTGAGCCACAACCTGAGAGCAGATGTGCTGTGAAATAGTGTGAGGGTGTTGGCTGTCTCTGCTCTTGTATTGCACCCTGGGGACTGGCACTGAGGCTCTGGGAGAGCAGGAATGGGACATACCCTTTGGGGTGGCTGCTGGTGTTCTGCAGGGATCCTCTCTGTGGGCTGTGCCAGCTGCCCGTGGGTTGGTGCAGCTGGGAACAGCCCTACATCTGTAAGCCCAGGCTGAGTGGCTCCTCTGTTCACCGTGTGCTGCAGCTGTGCTAGAAATCGATGAATTTTGTTAATTCAAGCTTTATTCTCTATTTTCCCTGAGGGGCCAGGCAGTGCTTATTAGAAGTGCCATCGTGCTCAGTGCAAAGTTGCTCTGAGGTTTTCTTTGCACATGAATTTCATGTTAGAGGCAGCTCTTAAGTTATAATTTGAGTGTGTAATTAAGTTTTACTGGGTAGTCTCTGGAAAACAAGACTCCATCTTTTTATGTAACTTTCACTGAGGAAGAGGCCTATGTTTTATTTATAGTTGGCTTTGTTTATTGTGCTACTTAGTAATTATTTCAGTGAAGGTGATGACTATTAAAGTACAGTGACCAGAGTAAGAGAATGTAAATCCCTAGATTTCTACCTGCTTCTTTTTCATTTCCCAGGTGATGAAAAGTGGTAGTGTAAAAAGTTGGCAAGAAATAACAGTGTTTCCTAGTTAGTTTTTTATATGTTATATTCCTGAATATTGAAGAAAATTAGAATGTGTTAGAGAATAGAGAGCTGTGGGCACAGTGTGTGCAAGCACAAAGCTGTAGGGGTTGGTGGTAGGGTGCATGGGCCCTAGTGAAACTGAGAGTGCATCTTGTCAATATGAATATCTTTATATCAGCAGAAATGCAATGTCTCAGAAGCTGTCCACATGTATCTTGATCTTGTTGATTGAGATGACTTGTTTTTCCTTCAGGCACATTCTTACTTCCACAGCATTGCTGCGAATCTTATTAACTGAAAAAGGAAAAAAAAATAGTTTTATGTTTGTTTTTTATGGTTTGGGTGACCTATAAATTATAGAAAAGACTGCAAGACAAGTCATGATGAACAAGCAAATGCTGATTCCAATCTGTAATTATCAACGATGTCCAATCATTTCTCTGTGTGTGTGTGTATCACCAAAGAGTGGGGTGGAGTGTGCAGGCAGCTATTTTTCTTTTTTGAGATTTTTCAAAAAGTGATTTCTACAGCACTCCTAATGCTAAACTTTTTGTTCAGAAGCCAGTCCATGCCTAGTTAAGAGGAGCTGACTGTGCAGTCCATCTGCTTAGGTGTACAGACTGTGTAAAGGGGAAGTGTAAGGATGTGCTGCTTCCACTCCCCCTCAGAATGCAATGCCCTAAAATGGGGCAGAAAATGAGCAATGCTGCTGAGTCATAGGTGTTCTAATGACTGATAAAAAATATTTTCAGGAACCAAGGTGGAAGAAGGAGTCATGTCTTCTTGATACATCAACTGTGATAACATATTTCTCTCATTGAGAGCTGTATTCGGTAGTCGAGCCTAGAACTTGTGTTTCAGAAAATCATGTCTGCACAGATAATATTTCTGATGCAGCAGAAGACTGTTAAAATTGTAGGATTTTTTACTTGATGTATCAGAATAGCTGTGTGACTGGAACAGACTCTCAGCCTTCCTTAGATGGAAAAAACTTCCTCATAATGCCTTATAAAGCAAGAAATGGAAAATGTTAATTCACACACTGTAAATACTTAAAGGCCAAATAGTTTATAAAGGATTCTATATTTATTTTTGTTATTACTAGTAATAATAGTAAGGGTGGTCTCATGGGAGAGAAAGGAGAAAGGCCTATGCAGAATTTTTACCTTTTTTAAAATTGGCATTATCCTGATCTCTATGACTTTTTCAGCCATTTGGCTGAAATAACAGACAGTTTCTGAAAAAAAAAAAAAAAAAAAAAAAAAAAGAGACACTATGCTAAGCCTAGCTGTCTTGACAGTAACCAGAACAGAATTGTTTATGCTGCTGTTGAGAAGATTGTTCTCCAGACATCTGCTTCGTTGATGAGGCTGTGCTGAGCAGCTTTATTGTCATACTGCCATGGCACAGGAACATGCTAGTTGATGCTGCTAAGACAAGGGAGCAGATAGCAGATTGGGAAAAAAAAACACCTTGCTTTTAACTTTAATTGTTAAATTTTGCCATCTTCCTATTTGAAATGATAAATGCAGTTAGATCAAATTCATGTAAGCTTCTAAATAAATGTATATTTGTATGGGTTTTGTGTCTTGACAAAGAGGAGCCTTCTATTGAACACATACAGTTCCAAAGTTGGCTGCTGTACAGCTGGAAGTCTCTGAGAGATCAACTGTGCATGGTTTAAGGACAAATTGCATTGTTCAGTGAAATTCTAGCTCTTGGCTTGTCTTACAGAGATAATACTGTATACCAGCCCAGTGGAAAACTGAAGACAGATTTGTTTGGAGTTGTTCCGACTTTAGCACACTTTTTGGGACAGTTGCTCAAATACCTGCTGGTGATTTTTTCCATCCCAGTCTGATGAGTATTTCAGCAGTGCTGTCAAAACGTTTAGGCTGCCCTTGCTTATAGTAACTTGTTCCTGTCCTGCTTCATCTGGAGACTTATACCAGTATTGTTTCGACAAAGCTGGACTGGGAAACTGGTCTAGGTTATGAAAAGTGACATTAGAGGCTACTTTTAATACAATATTCCTTAACCCAGTTTAGTTCCCTGATTGAACTCACGACATTGCCCCAGAAAACAGTTGTGAAAGCCTAACTCGTTAGATAAATGGAAAATGAATTTTCAGAAGATAGGAACAATACTAAGCTAGTAGATTTGCACTATATAAAGTAGTCCTTTACCACCCTTCCTGGCTACTGGCTGTGTTGTACCTGCTCCCTCTCTTGATCAGCTCCAATGCTTATTTTACTCCTCAGTGATGCAATTCAATTTGCTAAACTGTCAGAAACTCAGCCAATGGAGGGAGGAAATTAATTTGTATTTTTGACAGCACAGAGTATTAAACAGGCTCAACTATTCCTGTGAAGCTTCACCTGGCAGCATAGATTACTTAATCTGACATTGCTGCCAAAATCAATTCCTGTCCAGCAGGGGTTTTACGTAATCTTAATTTCTTAGTGCTTCTGTAATGTCGGGAGAGGGTGACTATTGTCTGTGAGGCAGAAATCCAAAGGAGTGTATAAAATCAGGTAATCCTACTATACCACTGTGGAGATGGTAATGGCAGGAGAATGAGAAAGGGCTGCAGCTTCATCTTTCCGTGCAGTTTCCATAAAGAAATAAGGAGGTGTAGGATTTTTTTCTGGAGTGGCTTTTTTTTTGTTGGTTTACTTTTCTCCTGCTTGTTCTATTTTGGGTTTGTTTCCCCATCAGTCTTCAGGCTTGGATTACACCCTCCCTCTCAGCACACACAAGTACAATTTTTCTTACATCTTTTACATATGCAAAGCACACACTGTGGGCTTTAGATAAAAATCACAAAATCGTCTCACTTGGAAGGGACCCAGAAGGATCATTGAGTCCAACTCTTGAGTGAATGGCCCCTACAGAGATTGAACCCACAGCCTCTGTGTTATTAACCCCGTGCTTTAACTAACTGAGCCAATCCCAAGGTCATCTGAAGGTGGAACTGTCAAAGATCACATTTTGGAGGGAAGAGAGGGAAAGTTGCTGGTCCTTCCATCCTAAATGCTATTTCTCCAGGCTTGATTTTTTTTAAACTTTGCCTGTGTTTGGGAATCCTAGCATTTAAATGACCCCATTTAAATGGTGATATCAACACCCTGTTGACAGGAAGAGGGATGAGGAGAGGAGACAGTTTTACTGGGTCTTCTTTGGCAACCACTTTTGTAAAATGTTATAAAAAGAGTAATTCCAGCAGTAGATTTATATTTCCAAATATTCTCCAGAGTATGAAGGTGGGCAAAATGAATTTTTAATTTGTTAACTCCAGACAAAACTGTAGTATTTGAAAAACCAAGAAAAATAAGGGGAAGAGCTTAAAATCTCCACTTCTGCAACTTTCCAGGATGTTTTTGTCTTTTGGACTGTGTATAGCTGTGGGATGTTGTGGTGGCTATGAGGAGCCTGAGGGCTGCTGTGTAACTTAATAGTAATAGTAATTTTGTAGCTTATTCCAAGTCAAAGTGTTCCCCAGATTTCATATGCTTATGATAGCCACACCTGTTACAAACAGAAGCCAGAAATTTGTCCTCTTGAATTTTTCTTATCATATTCCTAAACACTGCCTGTTATCTAGAATGTGTGTTATCCTTGTGTTTGCTTGAAAAACATTAGCCAAATGGTGCTTTAATGTGGATGGCAGGTCATTCATTCATCATCCCATCAGTGTTTCTATAGAGGAGGAAGTTTTTGTGAACATCTTCCACCTTTGGTAACAGTGGCCTGTCTGAGGTCATACTACATGAAAAGCTTTTATCCTCAGTGGTTCTCTTACACAGTGTTGCTCATGTTCAAACAGTGCAGGCTCAGAAACAATTGTTGTGCTGAAGTGGTGTGACTGCTTAAGGTCTTGGTATCCAGCTACAGTAGCTCCACACTGTCTCCCTTAATAGGATGTTTTAGTTTTTTTCCCCAGTTCAGACAAGGCCTTCCTGTGCACTGTGTGTTACTCCAGCTGGGGTTTAGGTTTGGGGTATCTTTAGTCTTTGTACAACAGTTTTGGCACATGGACAGATAGGCGTTGATTTAGTCAGGTCCCAATGAAGCTGGTCTGTGTTGGAAGCTGCTCAAGGTGTAACCTGCAGTATTTGAGCAAGTAGTAAGTCTGTGTGCTTGAGAAAGTCCAAAGAGAACTCACTGCTGCTCCTTGGGATTCATTTAGAAGTGTATCACAAAGTTCCTTTGAGGCCAGACAGGAAACATATTATGGTAGAAAAATGTCTAACCTGGTAACTTGTCATTCATGTTATTTTGCATTAGATTGGCATCTATTTTGAGATTACTGCCGGTGTAAAAATCTCTGGTTTTGTCTTTCACCGCTATAGAATCTCAGCCTTTTACAATTGCTATTTAATTTGCTCTTATGACATTTGCTTTTTGGCCAAAGTTTTGTTCCCATCTCTGCAAGTGCTATTGAAGGATGCTTTCTTTAGGGAAAAAAAAAAAAAAAGAAAAAAAGATAAATATAAGTATTGAGCTAATTACAGTGTCTAGAAGAGTAAGGCTTTCAGCATTTTTGACCCTACCTTGGTAACTCACCAAGGAGGGCTCTACAGAGCTGTTTGGTTGCTACCACAGAGTCAGCCCTCTGGAGAAAAAAAACAAACTATGTATATATAGAAAGGGGAAAGCTGACGGCAATGGCAGACTGTACTTAGTTTCTTTCCAGGCTGACTTGCTGGAAGAATCAGCTTGGCTCCTCCTTGGTGACTTTTGCTTGGTCTGTGGGTAAATATGAAAGGAGCTCCTGCTCATGCCAGTTCCTTCTCTATTATGATTGGGTTTGATGATAGATGAAAATAGCATGTGTTGCTTTAGAGAACAGCCTTCATCCACATCTTCAGTGGTAAAAGTCAATTTATAATCATGTGTTGCTGCAACATTTGATGTCCTAGATTGATTGCTGCTCTAGTCACACCAAAGCAAGAGAAGTCAGTGGAAATTGTTTGATTTACTACAATGGCTATCTGTCCTCTGAAGTCAAAATTTTGTCTTTGTATTGCTTCACCAGAAGTGTCTTATATAATTCAATTATTTCTGCACATTATTCTAAATTTATATTTTCTTTTACTTTGCATACTTTTTGATTTCAGATTAACTGATAGCTAATTAACTAAGGATGGACAAGAGTTCTGTAAATGCTGAGAGTTGCTGTCTGAATGTTTTGTTTTAGGACTCAGATGTTTGCTCTGTAATCCCTTTCTCAGTCATGGACAAAATGTCCTGATTAGAGCCTTTGTGAGAAATCTCTGGCAAAACAGAGTCCGTGCTTTGAAGTGCTACCAGTTTGCAAACATCATACTTGTTTCTCTGTCAGAAAAACACACCCCTAATTTGAAGTTTTTTTGCTGCTTAGCCAAAGTCAGCACCTGGAAGAAAGCAGCTATTTTGTAAACTTGCCTGGGAAGAGCTCTATGACGTTTGTCTGACATGCTGCAGAAAGTTGCAAGAACCCATGCACATTTGGGAGATGACAAAACCCATTTGTTGTGGCAATTGGTCTTGGTGGTTTAGCAGAAGCTGCCACAGCATGGCAGCACTTAGTTTGCAGAAGCACAGGAGTGACATTCTGCTGAAGCTTGGGTCTCCTACTGTGGAAACGGTTTTGAATTTTACTGCTCATAAAAGCATGTTGAGGGTATTTTGCCCCACTTGTTAAGGCTGTCTGATCATCAGGATGTTTTTTGTTTATTCATTATTACTGGCTACACAGATATATGTTGTTGCATAAAAGAACCAGGGGCGTGAAATCCAAGGAGAAAATCTTGTCACTTATCTGATTTGACTTAGGCTGTAGCCCGGTCTGAATTTGGATACGTGGTAAACTGTGCCAGCACTATCTTCAGGCATGAGTATTACAGCTCACAGCTGGCAGAGAAGGACTTCAAACCACTGTTCCCGTGATGTTCTCTGTGTTTTCTCCACTGATATTCACACAAGCCAGCCCAAAAACTACCCTCCTTGAGGCTGGTTCCTCTTGAAAAGGTGGGAGGAATTACTGCTTTACCAAAAGGGAAAAAAGCCCCAAAACTGTAGGTACCTGCTGGGAGAGAATTAGAGAATTGAATCAGTGATTGGAGAGCCTGTAGTCCTAGAGCTCTTCTGAGCTGAATGACTGAATGACACTGCTATGCAGCTTGCTGTGAGGGAAAGTGCAAAGGGGAAGACGTGGGGAGAAGATGCAGAAAGGAAAGAGGGACCTGTTTTTTGTCCTTTTTACACTCACCTGCCCACTATGGAACTGCAGTCAAGCCTCTGAAATAAAACTATGAAATAGATTTAGGAGGCACAATAAATGGTTAAGTAAGAGATGAATTGGGTTTTTTTAATTTCTTTCTGGCTCTGTTTTTTTTTAAATATGTTTAAGTGGTGTTAATTTTTATATGTTTAAAGTAGTGTTTATCTTTGGTGCCATTTATCATCCTAGCTACACAACTTTCAACAATGCTGATGACTCTGACATGAGTATTAGTGGTGGAGACTGCGAGTAAAAGAGTTCTCCCGGCAATGGGTTACATGTCATTGAAACAGGACGGAAGATGCTTAATGTATAAACCTTTATTGTTTTGTATCAAAGGCTTTTTACACAAATGTTTTACTAAATTAGAATGTCTAGATATGTTTTTTTCCTAACAGAAGTTAACACAAGTGTTCTGAACAAACATTTGAAATTGGAGTGTTCATTACCAGTTACTGAACTGTTTCTGTTCACAGCAAATTGTTACCAATTTACTGCCTCTTATTGTATGCATGTCTATGAATTTTATGGCTCAAGTACGGGGGGTTGTATGCAGTAAATAGAGTACAGATGTTTTAAAGTGTTTTTCCTCACCTGCAAGTTTTAATTTTGCAGACGATATCAGAAATTGCAGAAGATAATGAAGCCCTGGTAAGAACTTGATTAGATGATCACCTTGCATACTACCTCTTCTTTTGCATGACTGAGTTCAAGCCCTTGTGCTAATCTTTATATGTAAATACAACTGTGCATATGCATCAGCAAGTCTTCAATCTTCTCTGTTTTCTGCTCTTTGATGCCTGTTAAAATTTTCTGATTAAGCCTTTTTTTGCTTTGCCTATGGAGTGAGTGCTTCATTTCTGTAACTTCAGCAGGGGCTCTTAACTATTTCTGAAGTAAAGCTTTTGTTTTCTTTTCTAATTTCAGCAAAAAATTAATTTCCCCACCTTTCCCAATTCCTCTTTTGAATTTCATTGGCTTGTGTGGTTGATAGTTGGCAATTGTAATGGTCTGTGTTAGTGAGATGCAAAGTAAGGACATTTTCCTAGTTTTAATTCCTTTTATTTGCTGGTCCAGGTAATCTAGTTGTTGCACATAGCTGTATAAAGGAAAAATGTAAAATAGTAAATGGCCTCATATCAGAATTTCCCTGCGTATTTCCCCAATGACTTGGAACAGAATACTTCTGTTTGCTCAGAGTTAAGCATAGGCTTTGTTTGATAAATTCAGATCCCAGTAGATGTTCTAATATCTTGACTGGCTTGCAAATTTGTCATGTCAAGTATAGCTAAAACCCAAGGAAGCAAAAAAATAATCAATTAAGCATATGTCTGTAATTCTGAGAGCTTGAAGTGATTTGTCGTGCAGGAAATGCAGCTCCCCATCCAAACCTGTGCTAAATCATACTTTCACAAATCTGCTGTAAACCAAGCTCCAAAACATTTATTTTTAAATCATTGCCTAATAAATAAATAAATTATACAGTAAGAATAAATTCGGCAGGAAAATGAAATCCTTCTGCTAAGTTCACTTTCTTAACCTAATACAAAGTAACTTGTTTCATAACAGAAAAGTTTAGATTATGAGGAAAATTGGTAAAATGACATGAAGCTTATGGAATTCTTGGCAGCATCCACTTGGCAGCATGACCTGAAGGCTCTGCTGCCATTCAGCAAGCCTATGAAAGGCTGGACAACTGGGTAGAGAGAAATCTAATGAGGTTCAAATAAGTGAAGTATATGGTCCTGCACTGGGGGAGAAATACCCCAAGCACCAGTACATGTTGGGGACTGACCGAGTAGAGAGAAGCTCTGGAGAGAAAGATCTGGGAGTCCTGGAGGATGACAACTTGACCATGAGCTGGCAATGCCCTTGGGGCCAGGAGGGCCAATGATATCCCGAGAAGACTGAGGCCAGCAGGTTGAGGGAGGTGATCCTCCACCTCTGCTGTGCTCTAGTGAAGCCACATCTGCAGTGCTGTGTCCATTCTGGCCCCTCAGTACCAGAAAGGCGTGGAGTTCCTGGGACAGGTCCACTGGAAGGCCATGGGGATAATTAGGGGTCTGGGGCGTCTCAAGAGGAGCTGAGCCTGCTTAGTGTGGAGAAGACTGAGACAGGATCTCATTCATGCAGATAAATAACTCAAAGGGAAGTGCCAAGAGGATGATGCCAGACTCTTTCCCATGGTTTCCAGCAACAGGACAAGAAGCAGTGGCTGTAAACTAAAACACAAGAAATTTCACCTCAACATGAGGAAAAAGTTTACATTGAGGGCAGCAGAGCGCTGGATCAGGCTACCCAGGGAGTTCATGGAGCCTCCCTCTCTGGAGACATTCCAACCCCACCTGGATGTGTTCCTGAGTAACCTGCTCCAGGTGACCCTGCCTTGGCAGGTTGGACCAGATGATCTTCAGAAATCCCTTCCAACCCTAAAAATTCTGTGATTCTGTGATCATCCCTGGTGAGACAAAGTGTCTCCTGTCCTTTTAGACGGCATTTCCTTACTGGTGTGAAAATAGTTCTTTGTGGAAGAATAGTTAAAGTTTTTCAGCACCTCTCTGTTTCCAAATTCTATTACACAGTATGCTTCTATGAATTAAGTTTGTCCTCAGGACAGTACTGAAATACTGTTGCTTTTGCACCCTGGTTTTTAGACCTGATCCGACTGATGACCTGAAATTTTTTTTACACAGTTTAGCTTTGTTGACTCATGAGAACAAGGTTTTATCCACTTGATCCTTATTAAGATACTTATTAAGAGGATCCTTAGTGGTCAATGTAGATACATCACATCAGTGAACACAGTAGTAAAGAACATGTCTGTGACTAAAGTTCATCCTAGCTTTGGAAATTAAACCCTGCCAGTAGAAACTTCAGTTTATATGGAGGTACTCAGATATTAATATTTTGATTTTCTCAAGATTGATATTTTAATTTCCAGCAGTAGTACGTGAGATAATACAATTAAGTAACAAAAATTATTGAATTTGGGAACTGTACTGAAAAAGATACCAGAGCCATTATTGAGTATGTGAAACCAATAGTTCTGGAATCTGGTTTGCCCGTATGTTTTGAAGATAAAGTGTTTACAATAGTGTTCTATGAGTGTAGTTATCCAATATCCTGACTATTTTTCCCCCACGTATTAATGGGAAAAGATCTAGTGAAATTAGAACGATAAAATACCCCACAGATCTTGATATCATGAATTAAACTATAACACTTCTCAGCATCCACTTCCTCTCATCTTGGTTAAAGACACTTAAAGGAACCAAATGCTAATTTAAAAAAACAAGTTACTTTGGATGTACAGGATGACATAATAAATTTTTAAAATCCCATTAAATGACTCTATTAATTGACTTCTGCATTGAAGTGATAAATTGTAGTCAAACCAAACTGATTGAAGAGTGGTGTTTTGCCTGGACTTTTAGGAAGAGTAGTCCATTTGAGGAAGTTGCCATGATATGAACAAAACCAGGAATTTAAAGAATGGGGAATAAGAAAAAAAGGTAATTCTAATAACATCTTGAGTTTGTAAGAGTTCCTCTGGGCTAGTTTCATATGCTTAATGTACCTTTAAGTGGATTTAGTCATACTCCATAGTAAGAGTATCTACACTTGGATTTGTTCAAGAATATTTACAGTTATGTTTAAAATTCACACCTTGTTTTTATTTAATGAAAATTAGTTTTCAAACATAGTGGAACCCTGATACTAAGGTTACAAAGCTATTTTTTGTTCTTGGAATGCAAGGGATTTGAAATCAGTAAGGCTGCCCCTTTTAATGATGCAGTGAAACTGTACCACAAAGAAATATTTTAGTAGTGCTTGGCTAGCACAATGAAAAAGAAAAAATCTGTGTCAGTTGCTGTGTAGCAGTTAAGTGCATTTTCTGTAATCATCTAGAAAAATAGGGGCAGCTACTACACAGATTGTTCCATCATTTTCATCTATACTCAGTACCAAGTAGGTGTGATTTGCTCCTGCTTTGATTTGACAGTGGCTTAGTTCTACCCTAGGAAAGGTTGCTTGAAGAAACAGGGCAGTCTAGAAGCAGTGAAGAAGAGCCATAGCAATATAAAGTTCACACTGTGCTGGCAAAGCATCCTGCTACATCATCAGTCTTCATTTCAGATTCTGGCCCCCATGGCTTTTCCAGAGCTCTTGTCTTCTGATGATTAGATATATTCTGTTCCCCTGTTTAAATTTATTCATGGTCATTTATCCTTGACAGCTCCAATTTAAAAAGCTGTTCATACCCTTTGATGTTGACCTCAGTGATGTCAGGCCTTTCAGCTGCCCAGTATTAGGCTGTGAGCCCAGATAAGGGACTTAGTTAACCACTCCTGCATTTAGCAGTAGGCTGCTACTCTCCTATTACCTCCTGCCCAATTAAATTGTTTTTTACTGCTTTCCCTTGGAAAATTAGAGTTCAGCTTCAGTTCTGTTTCGCCCATGAAAGGTGCACATTCTTTGGCTTCTAGTCCCAGTGGGCTGGTGGCTATACACTCATTGCAAGACAGGTAACAATTAATTTCCAGATTCCACTACACAAAGGTATTTTTCATGTACAGCACAAGATACTCCATCTTGGTAAAAGCTTGTATTTCTTTTTTTGTTACCTGATGACAGTTGAGCCTGACTAATTATCTTGATTTACATAATAATTTGAGCAGCCAAGTATTTTTCCCTCCATAATAGTGATAAAATGTTCATTTTGTTATGTGTTTGAAACATGGATTGAGATTTTTAAAATTTCTTTTTAAAAAACATCTAGGAGATTTGGGTGCTAAACTGCCATTAATTTGTTTAGAAAAGTAATCCAAGTTGCTGTAGGCATCTTTCAAAACAAGTACATAGGATAAAAAGATGGTTTAGCCTGTAGAAATGATACTAGGAAGGCATGTGAGAGACTGGTGTGGTAATCAGGATCATAAGCACATTCCTGTTATTTTTATTTTCGGGAAAGAAAAGCTAGCATCAAAATGTGTGGAATGGTTTGGGTTTGCTTTTTTTTCCTTCACAGTTTCCTAAGGTAAGAATGCAGAGAATTCTTAGGAATTTAAATGAACAGGTTTGACCTGGAATTTCTCTAAAGCCTAGAGATGCAGAAAGCGGCTGTTGCCTTAATCTTCGGACAGCTTTGTCAGAGAGGTTGAGGACCCACAGGCTGTATTTTAGAGCGTGGCCATCCTCTGGAATGGCTCATGCTAGGACAGCTGATGGCAATTCAAACCTCATCTTTCTGCTGCCTAACAGGCTTTTGCCAGGACCTGCTGTGGGAGAGGAGATGCTTCATGTCCAGCTCTCACAATGGGGGTTAGAAGAGGAGAGCTAGCAAAGAATAGTGAAATTTCATCAGTTGTCCCAATGCAAGGCATCCAAGAACCAGAGCCAGAGCAGCATTCAGGAGAGCTTGTAGAAGTAGCTTGCCTGAGAGCAAAGGTTATTAAGATGTCAGTATTAATGAGATATGAAATTGCAATTACACAGTGCATCTTTCTGATCATTTTTCCCCTCTTGCTGCATTAAAAAGCCCCTTCATTAGGAATTGTCCTCAAACTTTTAAGTAATTTAGCATAAGCAGCAAGAGTTTGATAGTTACAGAACTGTTGTGCCTTGTGCTATGGATTATTCTAAAAAAATTTTATGGAGAAAGAGGCCCCATTATTTTTTGGACTTTTTGTATGATCAAAACCCTTACAAAGGCCTTGAGTTAAATAGCTCCTACCATTTTTTTAAAAATATTGCTAATTTTATAAACCAGCTCTGATTACCTTGAAATTTCTAGCCTCTGTCTGCCACTCTTAATAGTGTGTGTCTGTGTGTGTTTGCTGTTTTGAAACTAATTACTTGAAAGTCTATTTCTACCTATCCGCTTGTGTTTAAGCACTTAACAATAAATCAACACCCTTCCCCTCCCCCCTGCAGATGCTTTAATTCTTATCTTGCCCTAGTTACCCTGCAGATTGCTTTCATCTTTAGCTGTGCTACTCCTAATGCTTATCCCTTAAGCCTGGCTTTTGACTTTTGCAATGGCACTTGGTGTATACGTGCGTGGGCAGGTGCATGTGTATAGCCATATATTTTAGAGGGACGTAGTGTGTATGTGTAGTGCCGCATAATAATGAGCTGAAGTATTTCTTGCTGCTTGATTAGTCCCAGTGTTGCACTTCTTCAGTCATTAATTATTTGAAGCAGAGTTGCTGGAGTGACATCTGATGAGATGTCTGAACATTTTAAATTGAAAAGTGCTTTCACCTTCTGTATCCCAAATGGTTGTATCACTGTCAGATCTACTAAAACTAGGTTTATACATTCAAACCAGAATTGTCAGCTCCATTAGCCCAGCTTGTTCCCCAGAGCTGTGGAGGAGCATGGATTAATCAGTATTAATCTGATAGGATTGATCAATAGTTTTGATGAGAAGACTTAATGAGACTGGTGAATCCAGGTTTGATCCCTTTACATTCCAGCCACTGCAGTTCTGAAGATGAATATCCATGCACAAGTTTAATGCAGTTTAAGTAAGCCCTCTAAACTTTACGCTTGTTGATGGGGATTAGTTTTCATGTACAATTTGTTTATTGAAAAGCATTGATATACTAAATACAGGTTAACTGGCTAAATTTTAAAACAATAGATGAGAAAATTTATCTCTGCCAGATTATGTGCTTAATTTAATGCTGGGAGAGATTTTTATCTACTTTTCAACTTATATGGCCTACCTTTTTAATAAAAAAAAATTTGAAACTTAATTAGTTTTAATTAATAATAATATTATTAATATTCCTTATATTTGTAGAAGTATTCTGTCATGAAGATGCATTAGGATTTGGTGCAAGCTTTTAGAAGAAAGCCTTTCCTTGGGTTGCTGTTTTATTTGTGGGTTCATAAATAACTATATTATGCAAAAGGAATTAATTGGGGAATGTGACAGGACCAGAGCTGATTAAATTTCCTTCAGAGTCTTATTGTAATCTAAGTATGAAATCCTTGGATATTTGGAATGCTAATGATGACATTTTAAATCTAATGTAGCTCTTAAATGATTTGCAGTATTAAAGAAAGCCCAAACAAACAAACCAATTATAACAAGGAAAAAAAAGGCAAAAGAGCATTCTCTGCTCTCCAAAGCAAAACCCAGAACTTCTAGACTGTTTCTTTGATGAAGAACGTATTCCCTGTGAAATTACAGTGAATTTTTAGAGACATTATTTTTTTTGTTTGCTCTTTGGTGTAGGTTTTTCATTTTGTCATAAGTAATCAGAGCCACTGTGCATACCTCTATTTACTGAAGGGAAAGGTGTTCTGGTGTTTTTTTGGGTTTTGCTCACAAAATGTCAGGAATGGCAAGGGTATTTTCGGTGTAGGGAATCTCAGGAGGTCTGGCAAAATGTCCTTTCTTAGATGAAGTGGCCATGAAAGGCTGCATCTTGCCATCAGGTATCCCTAAATGGCAGATTAAACCAAGTCCAGCTAGTGGAGTTGCTGTATTGAAGCAGATTTGTCTGCCTTATTCCTCTGTACTGCTGTAAATGCCTTCCATTGAGTGGATGTTCGCTTTTTTTGGTTGGGTTCATGCAGAACAGTAGGATAAACCACAGATCAAGGAACACCAATTCATTACATTGATTAACTAGGGCTGTACTATTGGTCTCAGATTTTCAGCATCCTAACTTTTGCAGTTCCAGTCTGACAGAGGATTTTTTTTTATTCTATATTTTTATTAGGTATAAGCTGTTGTATTAAAATCACTGGGACTATTCATGCTGTTTGATTGTATACAATTTTTTCTTTTTAATGGCTCACTGGCAGAGTATGTTCAGGCATTTTGACATGCCCTGAAAGGTAACACCCTTTCAGGATCTCTGCACTGCTGTTTGTACTGAGTAGTTCCTTCATGGAAGGGTTTCACTGAAATCCTTGTGGCTGCTGACTGTGTATAGAAATTAAGCCAGTCTTTAAAAGTTGTGGTTTAATATGAAGAATTCCTGTGCATCTAGCCATATTATCCCTAATGAGTTTAAACTCATTTTGAATTTACTTGAGTTCATACAAAGATGTGTTGACTTTCAATTTTACAGGTGTAAAATGCAGGGTAGTGGCCTGCAAAACCTAAATAATTTGAACTGCACACTTTGTAATTTGGTGCTCATAGATAAAGTAAAAGAGATGCATCTCCAGGTTTAAAGAAAGAAATCAAGGCATTAACTGTTAGAAAATTGCTGCTCAAGATATATAGTCTTTTCTGCTGCATTTTTAAAATATATTTACTTCATTGTAAGAGAAGGAGTAAACAATCCTCTAACTTCCCACCAATTTGCTTGATGCAGAGGTACCAAAACATGACAAACATGACACCTCTACGTGACCTTCAATTAGGAGAATTTGATAAGTGCTAAGGAAAAAGTGAACTTCTTTCCTCTGTTAGATCTAAATCTAAATTTATGAGAGAAGTTTAAACTGAACTGACTGATTTCTTTTTGAGCATTGCATGCAGTGTTCTCCTGGGGATTACTTCTCTTACAACTGCTTTCCTCCAGTAGCCTGTTCTTGTTATCCATGCTAAATTGTTTTGGAGACTACCTATAGCGCAGCCTCTCTTGCTCTTCTGCTGCCTCTTAGTCCATAATTGGCTTCATTTTCCTGCCTTTCTGAAAGCTTCCTGCTGCTTTATTCCCTTGGTCCTTGCCCTGCTGCATTACTGGTAAATGTTGTCACGACTCCTGTCTCTTGCAGCTTTGGAGATATGTTGTCCTTTACACTGACTGCATTTGTTGAGCTGATGGATCATGGGATTGTATCGTGGGATACATTCTCTGTGGCATTCATTAAAAAGGTAAATTTGTAATCAATGCTATCTGTTCTATACCAGTTTAAATATTTGAGGTGAGTTGTGATTTGGGTTTGTTTCTTTTCCCTCCTTTGTTTTTTTCCCAGGTACATTATTTAGGTCATTGCTCAAAAAAGGTACATGAAAGTGGGATTAGAGTGCTGTCTCAAACTATGAATATTTGTACTGCAGGATCTGGTTCAACTTCTGTGGAAATCAGTTGGAGTGAATTGGGATCAACAGTAATAGGCTTGTTACATGAGAAATTGCTTATTCAATTACATTGTGACCTCCCAGTGCAGATAAAATACAGTTAAAGCAAAATATTAATATGTTGATGTAATGTAAACTAAAATGAGCAATGTCATATTTCTAGGAAAAAAAAACAAACCAGCACTGAAATGTTTCCTCTGGGGTATTGGAATAAGAGAAATGAGTTAGTTTACAATTTGAAATTAGGATGATATCTGAGTTAATCAAGATGAACTTTGCCCTTCTGAATCTTCCAGTTGAGGTATGTGGTTTTGAAACAGATCTGTTCATGATTTGCAACATATCCTTTACTTACATGTCAGAGATGCACAAAAGCAGCAGAAACATAGTAGTACTCTTTAGGTACAGAGATTTACAAGACTTCAGAAAAAAAATTTGTTACTGATTCAACATTTCTCATTTACTGGAGAAGAAAAACCCCAAAACTACATAATTATTTTTTGCAAAGAATTTTCAAACCTGAATGAATTTATCACATTTTAAAGTATATTTGTACAGGTTCAAAAGGTATCAGTTACTTCAGTAAAATAATATCAGAAGCAGTAGTTAAATGACTATAATCTGTGGCAGAAAAACCTTCATTTTAGCAGAGTGTGTCAGAGCAAGGACTTCAAATTTCATTAGAAAATTGCTACCATCAAAGTAAAGCAGAAATTTACTTTTGTTGCCAAAATTGAAAGAAAGATCAACTCTGAAAAAAATAATTAGATACTTTAGATACCAAACCTCAGTTTTGGTCATAATAAAAAAATAGTGTAGCTGATCTGAGTTTTGGTCTGGTTTTTAAATTTTTTTTTCCAATCTCACAGTCCAGGTAGGTTGTGATGACAATTGTTGTTATCTTTTAATGGCAAAGGAAATTCTTCAATTGATTTTAACTGACTGCAGGAGACACAAAGTCCAGAATGCCTTACTTTCTAGGGGAGCCTACTGTGGAGCATGTGAAGAAACTTGCTAAAGTTAGTTTAGAGCATTTACTTTGTTACTGGCTGAAAACAAATGTCTTTTTCCGACTTTTGCCCTGTGAATTTTATTGTAACAATAATAAACAATAGAAGAAATTGTTGTGTTCCCCTTGTTAATGGCTCATCTCTTCTGTCAGGCCCTTTTACAGGTTTTCCCTGGATAATGACCCAATTAAAAAAAAACCAAAAACAAAACCAAAGACACAAACAAAAGCATTTTCACAAAGTACCTATATAAACCAAAACTGGCAGGTAAAACTGGAAGTGAAACTGTTGAGCAAAAAAGGGACCAAGGAGAATGATAGGAGAGTGTGGTGGGTCTAATGCTGGCCAAATGCCAGTGCACCTACTAGAAATATTTATTCATTTTCTGCTGTGGGATAAGAATTAGGAGGAGAGCAAAGCAGGATCAAAACTTTAAAAGAGTATAAAGAAAACTTTATTAACATAACTGAAAGAAAGAAGAATAAGAATCAGAATAAAACCTTCAGAATACTTATCCCCTCACACCCTGTTTTTTTTCCCCACTAACAACGTAAAGAGACAAAACCTGGCGCTTTCAGTCAGTTTACCACCTCTAGAATAGTCTTCTTCAGTTCTCTTAGGGAGAGGAGTCTCTCTTGCTATGCTATGGAGACTTCTCCACAAGAAACAGTTCTCTTGTGGATTCAGTGTCACAGTGAATCAGCCACCTGGGAAAGGGAAATCTGTTCACAGTGTGAATATCCCTCCCATGTTTTGCAGCTTTCCCACAGCTGCTTTCCTGGGCCATATTAACTTATGGGGTGCTATTTTAAGGATGAGCTGTTCTAGCATGAAAGCAAAAGTTCTCTTCATCCATCTCTGGGAAGCAGAGGTTTTCTTCTTCTCTTCCTGGGGCAAGGTTTTTCATCTCTCTCATTTCTCTCTGTTCGAATTTCTCATTAGATCACAGAGAGTTAGAAGAGAAACAGAGGACAGAGAATAAGGAAAGAGGCTTAGGCGTGTTCTGACCTGCATGCGGTTGGAAGCCAGAAAGGCAGAGCCCTCAGTGGTGCAGTGTGGGCATGGGACAAACCTAGCAGAGCACCTTTGGACCATGTCTCATCTCTGTGGCTACAATCTGCAGCTTCATCCTCACTTGTCTGATGCTGGCTTTTGACAGGCCACTTGAGGTACTCGATGGGCCTGCTCAAGTGACTGACAGGATGGATAAGGGAGCTGATAAGTTTCTGCTGTGGGGAATCTTGCAATCAAGTGCTTCTGCCTTTTGAAGCTTTCATGTTAAATGAAAGCTAAACTTGAATGGGGCTGAATTAGTCTGAATTTTTTCTGGAGTAGGTTTTAACTTTAAAATGTAGAAGGTGAAGGAGACCTCAAGGGGAGCCCCTGACTCCTTCTAATGAATAAGTGCTTGGTATTGGATGCAGGTGCTCTCCCACCCTTTGGGTACCTAAAGACTGCTATTCCAACTGCAGCAAGTAAGATTGATGCTTTCAAGGAGAACTTTGTTCATTATTTTAAGGGAAAATAGCATCATTGGAAAAACTTCCTTATGATACGCAAAGTTCTCGCAAGACCTTTTTCTTGCGTATGATGATATATAGTTCATTTCCAGATTTCCTAGTTGCCTAAAGGATTTGGACTCCTAGTTCTTAGAAAAAGTCACGATTTTTGGTTATCAAAATTGTCCTGGTCTGGCCAGGACAGAGTTAATTTTTGCAGTGTAGAGGAGTGGGCATGGCTAGGACTCGGATGTTGTTCTATACCACCTCACATCATTTTCTGGGGACAGGGGAAGGGTTCCTTCTGGGTGGGGGTAGCATGGCAGTGATTCAGATATTCCCAGTTTCCATGCTGTAAGCATTTGCTTGTAAATCGTTCATCTGTCTCATGCCCTCTGTTATTGATGGCGTTGCTATTACTGTTCTTTTTCTTGCTTCATTGCTGTTTCCAGTAAATTATTCTTATCTCAACCCATGATGTTTAACTTTAGTGCCTCCAATTCTCCTCAGGCCTGCCACAGGGGAGTGAGTGAGTGACACATTGTTTGGGGTGTTCAATGGGAGCACTAAACTGGGAAATACCATTTCTAAACCATGACAAAAATGCACTACACAAATTTAATACTTCCATCTTTAGTTCCTACAAGAGGATTAATAAAGTTTGTAGCACTGTTTGAGATATTTAAAAAAAATATTTTAAAATTACTTACATAATTGCTGTTTCATAAGTGTATGATGCAGAGCCTTAATGTTGACAAATTGTTCACCTTCTAAAATATATTGTGTAGAAAACAGGGTGACAGCCAGAGAAGTATTTCCTGTGTGCCACAACTGTCAGTAGTCAAGTGCAGCTCTAGTTCCTTTTTCTGTAGTCAAGTGCAGCTCTAGTTCCTTACTTTAAAATTATATGCACCCTTTAAAATTTTACTATGCATTAAATTTTAACAGAGACCACAACTTGGACAGATTTTTCTGTACATTTCTGACAACAGGATACTGCAGGCAAATAACTAATGAATGTGCATAATGAAAATCAGATCTGTTTCTTTCACTGTTTTTCCCCTATGTGTTCTTTTCCTGGTGCAGCTTTTAAATAGTAATAATAATAAATATTAATAGTATATAACAACTTTTTGTTTAACTTTTGAATTCTCTCTTGTGCTTTAAGTGATGCTGAACCAGGAGGAGAACTCAAATGATGTAGTTTAGTTTGCTATAGGTTTTTCATCTACTCTCAGTTTACATATTTAGCTCCTATTTCAAAAGAGCGTGAATGTGTAAATTCATGGTCTGATTCCTAATTTCCCTTGAAATTGATAGGAAGTTAAGCACCCAGACTCTTTTATGTCCCAAGAGGATTATGCAGATTTTAAGGTTACAGGTATTTTACTGAAGAAATAATTTTATTCTTAATAAGGAACACCCATGTGACAGGTTTTCACGTGGCAGTGCAAAGCGATCAGGTTGCTTCTTTCTGGAAAAGATGTAGTATTTTGCTGAGCTTGCATTATTTTAATCATCAGAAAGTTTGATAAATGAATGCAGGATTATTTTTGGATGTTAAAAGCCCTCTCTCTGTGTGGTGCTTAATAAACAGAAACAGCAAATAACACAAATTTGAACTACTGTTGATTCCTGTCTCTTCTAAAGAAGGACCACTTTTTTTTCCCACCAGAACTTCAAATGTGGGAATAGAATTTTTTTTAACACAGTTTTATTCTCCCTGGAACTTGCATGACTTATTTTTCAAGGTAGACAAGCCTATTATTTCTGGCCAGACTTCATGCTTCAGCAAGGTGGGTATGAATACACACAGCTTGACATGCAAGTTACCCAGCATATGTTTTGCATCTATGTTCAGTGTGATATGTCTTTTTAAACACACAAGACAGCTTTATACCTTGTGTTTGTGTTTATGATTAAAAGATGTTATGGTCCAAGGTCAGGAGAATAAATGAGACTGAGGCAGCCTTTCCTAGGCAGAGGTTCCAGTTATCTATAGTGCTACACTTCTGCAGGTTCCTGATATGAAAATATTATATCCCAGTGAATTGCCACCTGAAGGAGCTGCTGCACCAAGAATAATTCATAAATGTTAGGCTTCTAAAGAGGTGACAAAAATCTGGCAATCTGGAACAAAGTCTGGACACATGGTTTTCCTGCTGCACAAGGAATCCATGGATGTCTGAAAACTGAGGCATCCAGGGGGCACTTGGTTTAATGTGTGAGCAGTGCAGAGTTGCTGTGTGCATACACTGCCCCTGTCGTGGGCCTTGTGGGGAGATCTGGCAGTTCTGGTTGCAGTGCATCAAAACACATCTGGATTACCATTAACAGATGTGGGGTAGCACAGTGCTTCTGACATGCAGATTGTTGCTCTAAAAAGCACATTGTGCTTTGTATACTATTGTAAATATTATTTGGCTCAGGACTTATTGGGAGAAGATACTGAGAGTCCAAAACAGAAAAAGGCTAATTGAATTGCCTCTCTCCTCCTGTTTTCTATGCATTCATGGCTTGGTTATTTACAGAAAGTAAAGTAAATGTATATTCACTGAATTGAATTTTGTTTGGTGTAGGATGTTCCTGCTGTGGTAATGCAAACCAACTAGCATAGCAAACAGCAAAAAGAAAAGTGCTGTAATAGATTAGAAAAAGGAAATCTGTCCCTCTTTCTTTCTTGTCTCCAGCCAAAGTTGGGTGTTTTCTCCTTCAGTACTATTTATAATGTCACAAGTGCAAAACTATGCCGTTGTCCATGTGTCAACATTTTTAATGTGATTTTTATAGGCAGCTGGACATCTTTTTCAAGCATAGGACTGGCCTTTCTTCCTCCTAAAGGGAAACAATTCTTAGGTCTCAGCAAGCATCCAGAATTAGAAACAGTCTATGACTACAGTAGTGGCTTGTAGCAGGAATACTGAAGAGATGTGTGAAATTTTCTGGAAGGAACATATCAGACTTGAGACAGGGCCACTGTAGTCTGTTACTTGGCTGTAGAGAGCACGTAACTGTGTTCACACTACATTTCTGTCTGTGCTTTCTTGGTGCCTTTCATTTTGTCTGTGTTGGTGTATTTGAAGACAACCCCTGCAGTTCTCGCTCTCTGCATCAGCAGAAGGCAGGTTTCTTCCCAGGAAGCAGGGTGCATGGGCTGGGCAGCATGCTGGAGAGCACATGTTGCCACATCGTACTGCACAGCTGTGTTAACTCTGCAGATGGGTGTGCTGCTTGTCATTGCCACACTGCAAAATAGCAGAGGTCAAACTTGGTTTTAATTAATGTGCCATTTGCTTGTGGTAGCTTGTAGTGAAAGGGAAGGTTATTAACAAAGAGCTCAACTCTAGACAGTTATGGAACCAGTTTTCCTGATCATCAACAGAGTTTTAATTGGGAACCTGGAAAGAGCTTTCAGAATTATTGGTAACAGCAAACAGAAGAAAAACGCATGTTTTTCTAGATTGTGTTTTGCCAGAAAGCTAGATTATAAGTTTCTCTTTTGAAACATTTGCCTTAAGCCTAGATATTTTTAGCTGATACCAGTTTTTTTCTGGAGAAAATGAGAACTTGTTTCCTTGTTTTTTCCAAAGTTTTCTACACAAAAATTAGAATTGCTTAATTTTTTAATACTAAGCTATCATGTTTGTAGTGTAATGATGAAACATATATTTTAGTCATGTGAATATTGACCATAACCTTTGGTGACTTGAGCCAGCTGTAGAACCTGTGCTACTGTACTCTTTGATGGTATATGCTGTGCCTGGTTGATTATTTTCAGGTATTCACTTATAACTGGAATGTGGACAAGACTACCTTTTATCCTAATGTCTTTCTGAACCACACTGATGGTTTTCTTTCTTACCTTTCACTGTTTTCGTGACAAGATGCAAATTCTCTTAATGATTGTATTTGTAGATAGCAAGCTATGTGAACAAATTTGCCTCGGACATCTCTATCTTGCAACGGTCGCTGGCAATCCTGGAATCAATGGTGCTCAACAGCCATGACCTGTACCAGAAGGTAGCACAGGAGATCACAATTGGGCAGCTAATCCCACATCTGCAGGGGTGAGTGTTTGACTACTGCTTGATATGGTACATATTTTTTTCCCCCGAAAATTTGGAGAAAAGCCAGTAGCATAAACACCAGCAACCTCCTTTATGATTCCTGCCTCCACTACAAGTGACTGCATAATGGTTAGCAATCTTTCTGGAGTTGCCTGGTCATTAGGTTTTAGGGGATGTTTTATTTTTGTTTGTTTGTTTGTTTTTCTATAAGCTACCTATGTATTTGGAAGTGGGAAATGGAGAGAAGAGCACCCTGTGGTAATGAAATACTTAATTAGCATACATATGGGGTTGTCTTGGTTGCCAGACTCTGGGAAGTGTGGAAGACAAAAGTTGCTCAACTTCTGCTGAATGTATATTTGAAAAGGGAAGGGCTTTTTTCTAAATAGTGATGTGAAGTGCGTAAATGGATGGAAGCTGCCTGTTGTAGCATAGAGTAACATACTGTGCATAGTTATGCTAGTCTCCCACCTGGGACATTTTCAATGCACCTGAAAAGCTTTAATACCAGCAGGTTCATTTCCAGAAGTCTTTAGGGAAGATTCCTCTTCCTATCTCCAGCTGTTGTGCACCTGACAGAAACTGGTTATCAGACTCTTGCTATCAGTGGAGGGTCAATGGCAGTTCAGGGAGTAGTTCATTCTACCTTTTCTGAATTCTGAGTCTCCCTTTGGGACATCATCTCTCTCTCAGTAATGAAGAAAGCCTGGTCATGACCAGCCTTGGTTACCTAACTTACATGGTTAACATGAAGAGCAAGCAGCTCCTCCACTTCTACCTGCAGAAATGCAGCTGGAAGATCAATTTCTGCAGCTCATATGCATTTGTATTCTTCTCTCATGTTTACAACATTGTTCCAAACAGGACAGACCAAGAAATCCAGACGTACACCATTGCAGTAATAAATGCACTCTTCCTTAAAGCACCAGATGATAAGAGGCAGGTAAGTTGATGGGGGTTGTATACCTGTGCATTTGTAGGAGAAAAAGTGTTTCATATTCATACCTGAAGTTGTCTCATCACACTTTTCCTGCAGTTAATTCAAACGGAAACTAGTTCTGTTTTTTCTTGCTGGGATATAATTCATTTTAATGGAACTACCTCCATCTTGCACCAGTATTAGGAGGGATTAAGCATTCTTCCATGCTTTTGTAGTTCCCTGTGACCTCATGTGAACCATATTGACTGTGGCTGACTGTAGTATTTATTGTACTGAACTCTTTGCCAGCACAGCTTGTAAACTCAGGCTATGTTTTGGTACCATGTTTTTCCCCCAGATTTTTTATTAAAAGGTTTGTTTTTTTTTGAAAACAAAAATATCTTGCTGTGTAAGCATTTCATGACTTTTATAGTGTGCTATTTTAGTGCCAGATATCAAGAAATATTTCAAGATTGCTACTTGATGTTAAGTGGGGATGGAATGTGAAGTGTTATGAAATAGTGAAGTTTTATCCATGTTTATGAAGTTACTAGCCTGTGTCAAAACAGATTTAGGCATTTATTTATTTAACATTTCTGTCACCGGGAACAGTGATGATAATTCTTGTAGTGACATACTGTTACTGTCCAGAACAAGTTCACTGAGACTTGCTGATCAGTTCTGACAGGACTTTCCTTAGATTTATTTACATTTTTAAATACTGGTGACTGTTTAAACAAACACCAAAGCCCTAATGAGGGTTTTTCAGGGGGGTTTGGTTGGTATTGGGTTTTGTTTCTTGTTCTTAAAAATATTTTTAACACTGAAAACAGGGAAAAGAGTAACCATGATTTAATTAGGAAAAAAAAGCTCTTCCACCCCTCACCCTCTCTTTTTTTCCTTCTTCCTCCAATACAGTCTTCTATAACTAGTCACATAATAACTAAAAATTAAAATAAAATATTTTCTTTCAATCTCGGCATAAATTTATAATATATTCTTGTAAGAAACCAAAATATTTTGGGTTTTGCATTTGTGAATAGTTGCTGCTGTGTTTCTGTGAAAAGTATTAATCAGTGGGCTTGTGTTCCTTGAATGACAGACAGTACCACAGTGTATTGCCAGCAAGCAAAACTGTATCTTGCCAACAGTGTAACCACCTAGTGAGGCTGACAGTGAGCCAGACAGACTTCACCTGTGGTACCTGCTGCTATGACACAGAACTCTTAGTCACTGAGTTTATGATCATCAGGAGATAATGATCTGCTTTGGCTTTGAAGGGTAATAGCTCTGACACTTGCAGAAATTTTTCCTCAGCCTTTAATAACCCAGAACCTGCAGTCAGAATGTGTTAGGTTTCTCTTTATGTCTGTCTTGTGGTTAATTAGTAAACCATACAATAGAGAAGGTAGGTGTCCATTGCCTTCCAAATAGCATTAACAGATGGCACTTACTGAACTCTGTCTTTCTAAGACAATGAACTGAGGTGATGTAGTCTCATGCAATTATCTGGTGATGGGCACTCAAAAGTTAATGTTCAGCACTCATTACTTAATATGGTTAGAAGTGAGAAGCTGCAACAAAACTCATATGACTCTGGGAACTTTGGCACCCTCTCTGCTGCTGGCTTACAGGCATGATGTGGATGGCTGCTCTGCAATTAAGGAAGGGATTTAAATTGGCACTGCTGTCTGAATTTTTTCCCCTCACTTTTTTTTTTCTGTCTCTCTGTTTCTGTAATGTAAAACCCAAGAAGTCCAAGATTTTTCTTTTTAATGAGGACTCCCTGGTTGCTTTGCTTGCTCTGCTTCTTCTGCCCCTGTCAAGGACCAAATCATCTAGAGAAACCTAGGTTATTAATAAAAAAAAAAAAAAAAGAAGTCTATTGGGAAAGAGCTGAGAGCTTGAGCATTGGAATGATACTGTGAATGTTTGAAACACTTCCTTCTCATTTGTCTGCATTTTTTGCAGAGATGTTGCTATGGGAAATGAGATGGCAAACTTGGTCAGATAATTCCTTTTCTCATCAGCTAGGACAGTACTTATATTAGAAGAGGCAGCTTATTAGCTGCTAATATAGCCTTTTTGAAAACAAAGTTAATTTTGTCGCAATAATAGGTTTTTTAATGCTTGTTGCTTCAATCAATTTTAGTTCAATGACAACCTAGTATCTCGATAACAGCTTTTAAAATGATAGCTATAAGAAAGAAATAACAATTTGATAATCTTCTAAAATGTAATTAGAATAGTTTGGTTTTTATCATTTTCTTTGCATTGAATGCAGAAATACCATCTTATATTCTGTACCTGTTAATCTTTTGGCAGTGGATACATAGTTTGACAAAAATCCAAACAGTCTGTTCCAAGCAACACTGAAGTATATCATGTGCCTGGCACTCCCCCTACAGCTCACTTGCGCATTTCTGGGAGAGGTGGAACCATCTATATCATCCATTCGTTTGCTCCTTTGCTGTTATGTGAAATTGAAACCTGTGCAGCCAGAAAAGGCTTGAAACCTGAAGCTGAGTTTCTCTTGTCTTTGGTCCCTTGCTCCTTCTTTATCACTGCCATGTTCTGTTGCAGAACCCTTTACCTGCTACAAAGAAAAGAGTTCAACATCTCTGCCTCCCATCTCACAATGAGAGTTATTTTCTTTTTCCGAGCAAGTTCTTGCATAACACTTGCTTTATTTACACTGTTTCAGGTGTGTTTTGGTCATTCATCCTTTGTATGTTTAATGTTATACTCTCAGTTTTCCTGTCTTCTGGGGGATTTTTTAATATATAAAAGTGACTAGTATTTATTCTACATTAGTCTTCATCACTCACAAAGTTCAGCAGGAATGCACTGCATGTGCAAGCATATCTCTAATACACACAGACACACACATTTCTATAGTAATGGAAAAGCTCATGGAACTTAAAAATAAGGCATGCTCTTGTAGGTGTGGTTAAGATTAGACTCATGCTTGGTGAGTGCAAAATATTCCCTCCTATGCATTGTAGGACGGTTTGCAGCATGGACAGTTGGGATTAGCTGCTTAAGCATTAAAGGAAAAACATATTCACCTCGATAGTGATTTCAGACAGGTCTAGAAAAACAAGTTAATTTAAAACAAAAGAGTGGACCAATGCCAACATTGCTACTAAAATACAGGGGAGAATTATCATTTGTTATAATGAAACACTACTAAGTTGTAGGTTGATTTATTGAATGGAAGTTAGAGCACTTGATTTTAAAACAACTGAAATATCAAAGTAAACAAGCATTTAATTTGACATCTTGTTTTAAAGTCCTGGCTGGCTTCCAGTCCATGCTTCCATCTGTATTGTTTATGGGGGATAGCTGTGCTTGAAGAAGCGTGTAAATACTCTCTTGATCCCACAGAGGTCTCTTCTGAAGTCTTTCACTGTGGGTTATGGATCACCAAAGCCCTCAGCTTGTGACGTACTATCTTGGTCTCTCTTCTCATGGTATTCTGACTTTGTGATCCCCCAAATAATACATACAGTCATAATGCTGATATGCTACTTCCTTTCATTTATAAGTAACAATGTAGAAATGTAAGACCTTTTAGGCCAGTGTGTTTTTCTAGCTATGGCATTAAAATACCTGCTTCTGGCTATTTTTAATTTTTTTTTTTTTTTTTTTTTTTTACTAAATCAGGAAATGGCAAACATTTTGGCACAAAAGCAGCTTCGTTCCATCATCTTAACTGTAAGTATATGGTTTTCAAAGTTACTGTCGAGTAGGGGAGAGCAAAGGTGACTCCATTTTTGGTTTTCATAAGTCTTGTCTTAATATATTTTAACGGCCTTTGTATTTTGATATGTTTTGAAGCCTTGTAATATAGAAGATAAGATTTGAATGGTTGATGAATGGGTTCAAAACTGCTTTTTGAAAGGGTTATTTTCTAAGTCAGAAATTGTGGATTCTTCATGATTCTTTTGATTATTCTGTCTTGACTGACAAAATTCATCATGACTTGCACACAAGAAGAATGAATTAAATCTAATGAAACAGTTAATGTATATTATATTGAAGACCTGCATCTGCTATCATAGAAAATCAGGGATTTTGCCTTTGATGTTGGAGTAGATTACGTCTTCAATGGAATGAGGGAAAAACTTTCTCTCTAGTGAGTGTAAAACAAACTGAACAACAAACAACCCGTCACACTTTCTCATTTGCTATCATAATTTCACTGATGCATATAAAACCCCCAGATTTTATTTCAGAAGGCATGTTTTTACACTGGGTGAGTTCTTAAGAAGTTTGGAAAGATCATAAGGATAATATTCTTAGGTGTTTATTTATTGTCATAAAATGCTCCAGTGCCTTTTGGCAGACAGATTATTTAATTCTCTGGAACTGTACAACATCTGTTGACATATCCAGCTCTCACTTGATGACTCTTTCCTTATGTCCTTTGCTGTGTTTAGAGGCCTGGGTCTGTTTCCCATATAAAACTGCTTGGTGTTTTTGGCACAGCAGGGATTTTTAAATTGTCCGTTAATATTGTGTTTGCTTTCTGAATGGGATAAATCTGCACATATAGGGCATCATATACTAATGTATTTCTAAGCAGTCTTCCTCATACAGATTGGAGTTGTCTAGTAGAGGCAGGATTGTGGTGTGATGCTGACTCTCTCTTGAGCCCTGCTATTCTCTGGCTGTCTTTGCAGCCCGAATACTTTTCTGCTCAGACACCTACTTTCTTAAATATTATCTTAATATAATATCTTAGAAAAAAATAAATAAAATGCAGATCTTTATTTTTTTGAAGTGACTTCTTAGCACTGTTTTTTTTTAATGCTACTTCTCAGTATAGGCACAGACCCTAGCTAGTATAAAGTCCTTTCTCCTTAAATTATTTAAACAGTATCTCAGTCGGTAGTGCTAGTCCTGGTTTGATTTTCAGGGTTGGAGGTGGGTGTGTGTTTGAGGTTCTTTTGGCTGTTTGGGTTTGGGTTTTTTTTCATTTCTAAAATAAGTAGCAAACATTACTGCATAGCAAGCACATACATAGGAATTAAAACACCTGACTGCACGTACTGCCATTTTGTGATTCACCAAAGTCAGTCTCTTTTTCTTTGCAGCATGTTATCAGGGCGCAGAGGGCCATCAATAATGAAATGGCACACCAGCTATATGTTCTGCAAGTACTTACCTTTAACCTTCTGGAAGACAGAATGATGACAAAAATGGATCCACAAGATCAGGTAAGTATCTAGCATGATCTGGTCTTAGCAGGATGACAATAACTCCTCACTGATGTACCTAAAGCTCTTCATGGAGGAAAAAAACCACTTGCTAGGAACCTAAGTCATTCATTTCCTCCATCTGTGAAGTTGGGTTATGTTTTCTGGTTGTAAGAAGATGCACTATTTCATTCCTTGTGCAAAAGTACAACAAAATGGCCAGGCAATTCGCCTTAGCATGTAGTTCCATGAACTGAATTTTCTGTCTTGAGCAGAAACTGAGCAGCTGTCCAGCATTTGTTTCCTTTGTGCCCCTCTCAGAAGCACTAGACATGTATGGTCCTTTCTAAAAGTACTTCTGTAGAGCTAAATTAAATGTTTGCATTAAAACTATCTGGCATTCTAGAGTTGATGTTAAATTGTGTAACAGTAAACCCTGGTTTTGTTACTAGGAACCTATAAAATAGTTCATTTGTTTATTGCTCACTGTGTGCAGAGGTTGACTTTAATATTGTTCATTGTGCAAAAAGTAACACTCCCCGAAGATATTAAAGAGATTTAAATATAGGGTTCATGTGTCATAGGGATAATGTGTTTTGTTTCTTTAATTTTTGTGGCCTTCATTTAGGCCCTGTACAAGGAGGAACCTGATTTTAAGCTGAAGTTATCTTAAGACTTGCTAATAAGTTGGAGAAGAGAAGGTGGAAGAGTGAGATAGTTACAAATATAAGTAACATCATGCTGTCAGATTTTATGCTTCCAAAGTTTGAGATAGAAGAGTTTGACTCTTGGGAATATACATGCAGTCAATTAGTGCATATCTCAATAGAGAGTGACTACCACAGTGTTGTTAATATTTCTGGGAAGGTGGTTATCACTATCTTGAGACATTTTCATCTGCAGAAATTCCTCTCTTACCTATTTCTGTGGTAACAAAAATGGATAGTTACCAAAACAAATGCAGAGTGATGAGTCATTTTGTGTTCGTCCAGCAAGGTGCTTAAGTACCAGCTTAATTTGAAATGTGTATGATCTCTTGGCTTCTGTGGTTAAAACTGTGTAATCAGAGGCCTTGCTGTCATAGGTCCTGCTTCTGGAAGTCAACACTTAAGTACCTATGTGTGAATCTCATAAATATGAGGACTTTCAAAAGTGGGAACCACGAAATCATTCTTGTTGACTGTCTCTGCAAGTATGAAGTAGGGAATTTAGACAAAAACTTTGGGCAGTGGGCAGGAATACTGTGTTTTGAAACGCTTTTTATGGTATTGTTTAATTAAGTGAGAAATCAGTCATTTTAACCAATTTTTTTAACCTTGTTTTAACATAGGCTCAGCGGGATATCATATTTGAACTCAGAAGAATTGCATTTGATGCCGAATCTGAACCTAACAACAGCAGTGGCAGTATGGAGAAACGGAAATCTATGTATACTCGAGACTATAAAAAACTTGGGTTTATTGTGAGTATTTTTGTGTGATAGTCCATTGAAAGTGAGTGCATGCATCCATTATAGTCCATCTTTTCATTAGTCTCTTCTCTTACTTGGTCTTCTGGCTATTTCCTCAAAGGGAATAACTCTCCTGCCCTTCCCCAGAAACCCTGCAAACTCCAAGTGACAGCTTTAGCAGAAGTGAAGGTGTTGGAATGGAGGCTATAAATTCTTTATATGGGATAGGCAAGGAAGTAGAGGTAGTGGTGTGGCCCTGTATGTTAGGGAGTGTTTTGACTGCCCTGAGCTTGGTAATGGTGACAATAGGATTGACTGTTTATGGGTAAGGACAAGGAAGAAGGTCGGTGAGGTAGATTTCATGATGGGAGTCTGTTATAGGCCACCCAACAAGGATAAAGAAACAGGCAAAATATTCCACAAGCATCTGGGAGAGGTATCAAGGTCTCTAAGCCTTGTTCTCACAGGGTACTTTGACCTTACCAGCTGTCAGCTGGAAATATGATACAGCAGAGAGGAAACATTCTAGGAGATACTTGGAGTGTGTGGAGGATAATTGAGGCCAAGTGTATGAGGTTAAGTAAGGCAAAGTGCTGGGTCCTGCAACCCCAGCAATGATCCAAACCTGGGGAAGTGTATCTGGAAAGCTGCTCAAAGGGAAAGATCCTGGGGTTGCTGGTCAACAGCTAGCTGAAGTTGAACCACAGTGTGTGCCCAAATGGCCAAAAAGGCCAATGGTATCCTGGCCTGGATCAGCAGTAGTGTGGCCAGCAGGACCAGCGCAGTGATTGTGCCCCTGTACTCAGCACTGGTGAGGCCATACCTCGAGTACTGTGCTCAGTAACAAAGATACACTGAGGTGCTGGAATTTGTCCAGAGAAGGGTAACAAAGCAGGTGAAGGGTCTGGAACACAAGGCTGATGAGGAGCAGCTGAGGTTGTTGGGGGTATTTAGCCTGGAGAAAAGCAGGCTCAGGTGAGACCTCATTGCTCCCTACAACTCCATGGAAGGAGTGTAGTAGCCCTCTGGGGGTCAGTCTCTTCTCCCAGGTAACAAGTTGCAGGACAAGATAGTTTTAGATTGGATATTCCATAAAATTTCTTAATGGAAAGAATTGTCAAGCATTGGAGCAGGCTGCCCAAGGAAGTGGTTGAGTCATGGACCCTGGAGGTGTTTAATAGATGTGTGGATGTGGCTCTTAGGGACGTAGATTAGTGGTGATCATAGCACAGTTGGAATCAGTTATCTCAGAGGTCTTTTCCAACCTAAACAATTCCATGATTCTAGCTTAAAGAAGTAACTACCTGAAGTTTAAGCATATAGTTTTGCATGACATGCCACCATTAGATTCTAACTTTTAATGATATCTTGGATGAACAGGCATTGCCTAATGGATCTGTGACAGCCCTATAAAGTCCCTGTAGTTTGTTAGCAATCATATGGACTTATGAACATAATAAATCTGAGGTATGAGTCTATGGACTCCCTTATAGGACCTTGTGTTTTGTTTGCTTAAAGTCCTTCAATCTGTGAGTAGGGGATGAACAATCTCTTCTACCCTGACTTAATCAGATGAATTGGAGTTCTGGGCTTGCCTGAAACCATGCTGGGGAGCAGAACACGATCTGGATGAACTGTTGCACACATTTATATTAACTAATAATGTGTATTTTTTCCCTTCTGGAAACAGAGTGTGCACACATAGTGTGAATTAATATCTGGATTTATTGCTTACCCTAGGTTAGTATGCAGTTTTCTTTCTCCTTAGGTAAAATGGTATGCTTCATATCTCTTGTGATTCATTACCATCCTGTTGGCCTAGCAGATATACACTGAATATTGTACAGTAGCCAAAATTACAAAGAAGTTTTCAGCACTCTTGGTGCAAACTAGAGCTTGCTGTGCAGCTTGAGTGCTGTGCCCAGCTGTGTGGCGTAGGGCTCAATTCTCCCAAAACCACAAAGGAACTAAGTAGAGCTTTTCTGTGTTCTCCTAGCTGTTTTCATTACTGATGAATGAGGAAAAAATTACCACTGGATCAGTGCTGTTCTATCTGTAAGAAGTAATCAAGTAAATAGTTCCTCAAGGGAGGAACTTGGCACTTTGGGGTTACAAGCATGATAGCAAAACTAGTGCTTTGAAGGAGCCTTTGAAGCTCGGTGTGAGATTTTTTTTTTTCATGTTGACTCATCCCTCAGCTTCATTACTCCTAAGCTATTCATTGGGAAGCCTACTGAAAACACTCTGGCAGTTGTCAAGGGTGACTGCAGCACTGTTTACAGTTTGATTATGATAGCTTTTCAAAAGGGGATTGGGAGCAAAGTTTAGGAGGAAATGGGAACTGGGATTAAAGCCATGAAGAAAATGTAGGGAAGCATAGTGGGAGATAAGAAGCAATATGTGAAAGGAAACTGTGAAAGAAACATCATAGCAAGAGTCTTAATGGGAGACAGGCTATTCTATTAGCAGTATGATGGGGCAAAGTACAAATAATAAAAATGTCAACAGTGAATTGTGAGGAGAGTGTTTCTATTCTTGTACAGAAGCTTTACTTTGAGTTAAGAGTCCAGGTGGGTACAAATCTTTTTAACACCTGAAGAGAAGTATTACCTTCCTCACAGGGCTGGGAAAGGGAGCAGGACTCTTGTGAAACCTGGCTGCTCATCCCCAGCCTCTTACATGGGCAGTGTTCTGACTCCCAGCTGCCCTCACCCAATCTGCTTCTTTCCAACAAAATGTCTTCCGTGCTTTCTCCAGCTGCAGGTAGAGGGTTACATTAGCAAACTGATCATGATCAGTGTGAGGTTTGTCTCCTGTCTGCTTCAGCCTTGTGTGGCACAAGGAACCTGCCAAAAAGAGTCTGACTAGGAATGCTGTCTCATTCCACTGGTGCTGATGGTCAGGAAGCCAATTTCTTGAGCTGATTAAATATTAATTTCAAGGGAGAGAGTAAAGCCATGTCTGGCTATTAAGTTGTTCCTGGACTGCTTGTTCTCATTTTGTATGGGAAATGAAAGAATTCTGTTTATTTTTCTCAGCCGCATCAAAAAGCCTTGCACCACTACAAATGTAATATCAAAAAAAAGACAACGTCCAGACGTGGTTTCAGAAGCTTACAATGTAATTTGTAAAACTGCATAGTTAGAAACCTACATTCAGCTAAAGCAACCACAGGATCTCACCAGATAGTTGTGATGACCGAGTAAAGAGATTTTCAGATGAGATAATTGTGAGAATTATTGAAATGATGATGAATGTAACAAAAATGATGACCCAATTAGGAGATCTGGGATACACTCCACCCTGTTGAATTATTTATTATTTTCTGAGTCAATTGCAAATTAAATAGCCTGAATACTCCCCCTTGTATTTGAGTAAGCTTAATTCATATAATTGAGGTGGAAAATAATTACAAAAACCCTCATAATCCTGTATATTTTCATCATAATTCTTTAAAAGGTACTACTGTCATTGAGATGTTGTAATGAATGTGTTTATAGGCAGCTCTGAACAAATGATAAGAAACTTAACATATTGGAAAAAGCATCCAATAATCACATCCTAGAATGGTTTTTCTTAAGTTTTCAGTGTGTAGAGCTTCTGAGGATTTTTGTTTGTTTTGTTTTGATTTTTTAAAAATTAAATAGAAATGGTTTGTATAAATGCAAAATGCCAACATGGAAAGTGAGTGATTTCTTAATTTTGCTGTGCTATACTGGAATTTGCTAGTGTAGCAAAATAAAATGCGGGTTAATAAAGGAGATAAGAAATAAGTAAGGAACTGTCTGATAAAAGGTAACAGTTTAAAGGCAAATTGAGAATGGTGGGATGTTCTCTAAAAGACAGCCATGGGCTTAACTTTCAGGATATTGGTGGTGGCATGAGAAAGTTAACATATGCTGAAGAAATCTCATGATGAAACAAACATTGGAAGCAGTGATGGAAGAATCACCAAGTCATTCACAAAGTAAATGACTTTTTGGATTACACAAACAGAATTAATGTAATTTTATGCAGTCATACAAAGAGAAATGGTGTTCATTTAGGACCCCTGGCAAGAATTTAATCTTCATTTCATATTTTGTCTGTTGGTGAAAATAAGAGAGATTATGTGAGGTAGCCACTAAAAAAGTTAAATGTTAAGCTAGGATTTATCTGGAAAAATATTTTCAGAATATATGAACTGTTGAGGCAATTTTTTGCATTTTTAGGTATCATATAGAACACTATTATTTCAGGAAACTCTGCAATGGCTTGTGGACTGAATGAATGCAGGTTGTGTGCAGAGGATGAGGCTCCTGCAGTGATGAGGGAGATGTCTTACAAAAGCTGACTTTAAAAGATTGCCTTTTTAGCCAATCAGCTTGAACATTGTGGAAATCTCAAGTGTGTGTGCCAATGCTGAGAGGGAGGAGATCATGTGTAAGGTAAAAGGCAGTGATGGCATTTCATTTATAGGAGAGATACTTAATTGGAATGATGGGGACAAAATTTGCAACAGCTTTAAAGATGGAGGTCAATTCATTATGGAAATAATGAATATATTTCATTATTATTATTATGTGACATTTTTTATATTTCACAATGGTGAGTCCAGGAAACAAAGCACGTGAGGATTGTGTGAAAGAAAAAAAAAAAAACCACCAAAAATCAAGGTTGCTTAGAGCAGTCTGAAGTAAGACATGAATAATTAGATGGATGACTTAAGTCGCCGCATAGTTGATTTGTTAGACATTGCAAAAACTTTCTAATATGAGGAGAAGCACACCAGCACAGATACTTGGAGGATTTGTCCAAAAAGTGTTAGAAAGAAGCTTCAGAAACAGTTGAGAGTTAGCTAAAGCATGCCTAAGGCAAAATATAGACCTCGGGAGCTTCTGAGATTTCTTTCAGACTTGTATTTTTTTCTCTTCTGTGTGTCCCAGATGAGTGGCTACTTTGTTATATCTTAAGTTACTTATCTTTAATCTACTTATCTTAAGTCTTTTATCTTTAACTTTTTCAAAAATCCCTTGTTGTACAGCACAGTATCCAAGTAGCACAAGTAGCAGATAAAAAACTAAGAGTTTTCTCATAGGTTCTTCAGTAGTTCTTCTCATTGTCTCTTAGAATAGCTCATTATCTGACTGTCCACAGTAAACTCCTTGACATCCTGATATAGTCCCCAGATGGAGCCCCTTGACTCTGCTGAAAGGAGGTTATCCAGAAAATAATTTGCAATAATGTAATTAATACCTCGTAATCATTACCTACAAGAGGGACAAACTCAAATGACTCCAGCCTTTAACTACTGACCTCTTCAACCTACCTAGTAGAGCTCTGGTGTGTGTAATTTCCTTATGCTCACTTGGGATCTTCTTTTCCCCCCTTTCTCATATTCATGGCATTCTCTGTGTCCCGCCCCTGCCCCAGGATTCGAGGGTGAAGGATTAAGTTTAAGCTTTGGGAAAACATGGGGGAATGGTGTTGTTCTAGTGTTTGTTTTCACTTTTCAAATCTCTTTTAATTGGCAGTGAATTGAATTGACTTTAGAGAAGTCAAGTCTGTTTTGCCCATGATGGAACAGTCTCCCTGTCCTTATCTTGGCCAGTGAGCTTTTTCATCCTTTTCCCACCTTTGCTCTGTTGAAGAGAGGAGTAGGCAAGCAGTTGGGTGGGTGCATAGCTGCTGGCCAAGGCTAACACACCGCACCTCCTTTCTTTATTTTGCTGACTCTTTCTTTAGGCTGTTTCTGGGTTTATTCACTGAGCTTTGATAGTTTGAAGGCTCCCTGTGCTGTGCTATCATGCTTTTCTTTCCAACTTCTTAGGTTCTCTGGCCTTTCTCTCTCAATTTCTTTCCCTGGTCTTTGGTTTTGCATTCCCACTCCCCTTGGGCTCTTTGTTCCATTTTGATATCCAGGTGGATCTATCTCCTTCCAGCATATCTGATCACTCATCATTCATTCATTCACTCATTCACTCATTCTCCCTGAATTTTCTTTTTTACATCCTCATTCCCTCCTTGTGAGGTGGTTCTCCTCTGGATTTTCCCTAGTGTCCCTCTCTCCACCTCTTCCTCTAACCCTCTTTGTTCCTCCATCAGTATGAAGCCTGATCAGTCATTTCCAACTTTTGCACTGAAAGTTGTCAGGACTTTCTAACACAGACATAAATTTAATTTCTCCTGTATTTTATTTTCAGAAATGAATGGACTAGGTTGAGGCACATGGACCAAATATTAATCTTTGTCTCAGTGGGAAAATTTCACTTGCCTAAGAAGTGCTGTCCAAGCCATTGAAAACTGGGAACAGCATCTAGAAACAGGAAGTGTTGGCCATTATAATAATAGTCAGCACAACGAGCCCCACCTCTTAACTGATCTATAGGCAAAACACTTTTTTTTTTTTTTTGCCATAAGCTGTGAGGTTCTGACTTGAATAGTTCAACTACAGTTTGATTCTTGTTTTCTAAAAATAGGCTGCTAGCTTTTGCTTGTTATTCTAGGCTGTGAAGTAGTTGCAGCCTAGTTTTGAACAATTTAACTTCAACTGTTGATATATTGCAGCCTATTATTTATGATAAATGATTTGACTGAAGATTTGAGTCACAGGTTTACTGGTGATGATCTGCGTATTTGAAGAAAGTTCAGATTTGCAGTGACAGAAAGTGAGTAGATAAAAAATTAGGTTGTTGTGTGATGATCAGTCACCCTTTATTATTGACTGACAAAAAATAAAGAATCAAAGTGAAGTCATGCAGTGAAACGGCAGTGCACAATTCTAGGAAATTTGCATGGTGTGGATGAGTGGTAGTCAATTAAACAGTAGATTGAGTTGGACTCTAAAAAGTTAACACAGGGTAACACTGGAATGGAGTCGGGATGCCAAACCCTGCAGGAGTATGAATGGTCCTTAAATTTTATGGAGTTACTAATGTCAGCTGGATCTCTGATGTCCCCTTGTTCCAGGCTGGTCATCTGGATTAATGGTACCAGTTTGCCTGGCTAGGGAGGAAGAACTTTCCTAGGAGAGTGGGTGAGAGGGAGATGGATAGAAGCAAACACCCTGTGATGCATTTACGTAGCTATTCTTGTTGAAGACCTGAGGATGGTCATCCTTTTTCTTCCTAAAAAAAGGAAGGCCTGAATATTTGAAGTCTTACAATGTTATGAGTTGCAGGACTGTGAAAGCCCTGAACAGGAAGCTGAAAGTTTATATTTGAGACTGAAATCTGGAACTGGTCTAAAATGCTGAAAAACTTATCACAAAGATTGTGAGCTGTCATCTACAGCTATTTAGTTCTCATCTCCCTGTTATTTGGTAGATGATACTCTGCAGTCATCGTAGGTTTTTATTATTTGGGAAAGCTTTTCAACTGTAATAAAAGCAATGAATCCTTACATTTAGATTTTCTTGTTGGCTTTGGCAGTGGAGGGGGAACATTTTTAGAGCAATGCTACATATGTGCCAAACTAGATCTGATCTTGTTAAAATTTAGACCTGATCATTTTTAAATTTTAGATTGATAAGATTTAATCACTGGCTTAATGGTAGAACAGCATAGATGACATATTGTCTGTACTACTGAAAGCTATTAGTAGTTTTTTATCCTCCTCCACTCTTTCTACTCCTACAACCCTCTCTTTTTCTATCTACTATTTCAAAACTTGTGAAATCACTTGTTGCTGTGGAGAAAACCCAACTCTGAAAAGATCTTGTTTTGCTGAGGTAGTATGCAGTGCCAGACCTTCAGGTCAGTTGCCATATTTCTTTATGTAAATATGGCTCCTTCTAAAGTAAAACCCTTTGTCATTTAGTAGTGGCAGCTAATAGTTAAGCATCTTTCAGCACAGTAAAATCCATATTTTAGAGCACTCTGCCAGAAAGGAGATTCTTCTTCTCCTCTCATTTCATTGTAATACATAGTTTTCATAAGATTTGAGTATCCTTTTATTTAGCAGAGTTAAATTTGCAGATGGTACGTCCAGGTAAAAAAAAAACCAAAACCAAGAAAAACCACATTCTGCCCTTTGCCACTGAAATACCTCTAATGTTGGACCAGGGGATAAGTTAGGACTGTACATGGGATTTCTCTTCTCATTTTTACCTTTACAACCACCAGAGGTTGCTCTTCTCCGCTGTTCACGAGCTTCATTCTCCTGTCATTTCGTTTTGAAGCTAAATTTTTTCAGTGGCTATCTTATAAATAAGCTATCGCTGATAAATTCTTCCAGTATTTGATAATCTTTTAAGTAGAGAGACAGTTTCATATGACTGTATTTACATTCATAAACACTTACTTGGAAGTGTTTGAGACAAACCACATCTTGAGGATGAGTTCTGTCATTTCTGTTTTCACATAGTAATATTTACCTGTGTAAATACAAGAACAAGATATAATCACTGGGTATGACAGTCCATGACCACAAGTAATATTGACCTTGAAGCAGTGAAAACATCTAAGCTGATGTGAATGTTTGAAATGCTTGTGAATTTTATTAATATTGTGTGCACTGTCTTGCTTTCTGCCCTAGTACTCCTGCACTTCTTCTAAGCGCTTTCAGGCACGAATACGACACTCACCTCTCACTATTCTCTGTAGCCTTCTACTTGCCCTCTCTTTCTACTCCACTCCTGGTTTGCTTCTTATCTCTAAGCATGAAAGGTGGGGCCAGGGAATACTCAAGAGAGGCAACATGTTCAGAAAAAGCATGTTCCAAAGAGATTTGTTAAATTCAGTTAATCCAAAGCATGTATAATGCAACAAAACACAGCCCATGTTCAAAAGGAATTTCAAGACTTACACAAGAGCAAGTCTTGGAAGTTTTCCTTGAATATAATGAGTGGGCTTGGATTTGACAAACAATTATGTAAAAATTTATTTAGTTAGAGCAATGCAGTGCTTAATAAAACATTCCTAAAAATGGTCAAATAATTGCTAAAACTTGCTAAGGCTTTTGCACAGAAAGAAAATGCTAGGTATTCTATTGTAACACTTAAAATAATTTTAAAGTATCTGAAATTAAAGCTTAATAACAGAAAGTGACATACAAGTTGAACTGCAAGTGTCACAGATATTGAGATATTTTCCTCAAGTTTCCCTTTTCTTTTGACATCTTGCTTTCTTGATGTTTCTGTGAACGTTGCTGCTTGATAGAGCTGAGGCAGAGCAATCACAAGAAAGCTGCTCAAGGTTGTGTGAGAAAGGTGAGCAAAATACATGAAGTACAGGAAAAGAAAAAGAGAATGGAAGAGTAAGGATATAGTAATGAACTGATGATGATACTAAAGATGTAACTAATGATTTTATTAGTCTATACTGGCATTTGGAGGAGCTGCAATCTGCAAGCCAGTTGTTTATTTTACAGTTAATTTTTCTGAATCTATATGGAGATAATTCAGTCTGAATATTGACTTTTTAAGATTTATTTCCTAAAAATAAAAAGAAAACCAAAACCAAACCCATAAAGGCTCAATTTCACTTGTTGAAGTCTTTACTCTGCTTTTTGAAAAATAAATGAATGTTTTAATTTATTATATGACTTTTTTAGATTGTTTTACAATATGAAGTGCAATGTGGAAATCCCACAGAATGTTTTCTAACAGAGTGCTTAGATCTTCTCTCTACAGTAATACTGAATGTCTGTCAGGATTTTTTTTTATTTTTAATTCACCTACAGATAGAAATACGTGGTTTCCCCGCTGTATATGGCTTGATATTATTTGGAGTACATCGGAATCTCATTTTAAATGAAAGCTGGTAACTGAAGTGTAATATTTGGCAGCAGAGGGCACCAGTGTCACACCAGATGTCAGTTGCTCACCAAAGTTTTTCAACACCTCACTTTCATGGATGCATTCCTGTCAGCCTTAGTTCTGGCTGTAAATTCCCATTTCTCGGTTGAATGCCAGCAGATATTTGATGTTTGGGCTAAATGATACCTCTGTGGGTTACTTAATTTGGCTTGCATGTTATGGTTTGTTATACAGTGCACTGTAAATATTTTCCTTTCTGGTACTTAGTGGTGAGATATTTTATCCTCTAAAACAACATTTTGTTCCTGTGTTCTCAGTGGTTTTTAGCCTTGTGTAGGTCCTGTGGCAGGGACGCTTTCTTGCAGTCTAGGATTTTTTGTTTTGGTTGTTTTTTTGGTTGTTTTTACCTGCCAGGAGTTTCTACAAATCTGTAAAAGACAGGATTTTGTAAATGTAGTTATAGATCTAATCAGAAAAACTTACATTTGATGCTAACTCAGACTATGCTCTGCAAATGTGAGCATTAGCAGCAAATCTCCTTACAAATCTGAGAGGCAGAAATCCAGATATTCCTCAAGTTTACTGCCATGCTTAGTGCTGTTAGGAACTCCCTGGTGTGTGACCTATTGTGATCTTTCCCATAAGCATAGTTCTAAGCTACTGTTTGCCATAAAAAAAGCATTCCACGGTTCCATGCCATGGCATGTATTTGTTGGTAGGTTGTGGAAATGGAGGGCTGTGCTGAAAAGAGGAATCCTGCAGGTAGAACGGAGCACTTGGCAATGTTCGTGCTGAAACTCTGCTCTTCACATGGACACTTGGATGTGCTGAGATGTTCAAGTCAGTGTGTGGTGGTGGGAGACATCTCCTCTGGTATAACTTGGAGCAGGGTAGGCCCCAGGGTTGATGTTTGAGCCACCAATCTCTTCATTGAGCCCCTGGACCACTGTGAGCAGTGCAAGGATGTTTGGGCAGATGCCTGTCTGCCACAAGCAGGTAGCAGCTTGGTTGCCCTGTATGTGAGTGAGAGTGCAACCACACCAAGAGAGGGGTGATCTCCTCTGGCCACAGGGGCAGATGCTATTGAGGGACATCACATATTCCCAGCCAAGTGTGATTGCAGTGTGGGATAAATACACGAGAATGACAAAAAATGAGATGGATGGTGAAAACTGAGAATTATCTGTAAATCCCAAAGATAGTGCCATTTTTCTTCATTGTCAGACTGCTGTCTGCTGATCCTGGGTGCTAACATAAGAATGCAAGAGAATCACTGCTGTTTGGAGGCATGAGATTTTAAAAGGCTTGGAGAAAACTTGAGAAACTTTTTTCTTATTAAGGAAAATGGTTAATGTAGTAACCAGAAAAAGCAGACCTGATGACATCTGTGCGGTAGAGAATCTACTAATTTTGTATAAACTTGATGCTGTTCATCTGAGCTAGTATGCACAGGATGAGGTCCCTGGGTCAGATGCAGTTTTATAGTGACCAATATAGAGACCACAAAATCCATATGTTAAAGCTGCTGTTGTTGTTTACCATGCAGCTGCATGTGATTTCCCAGGACTATTTGTCCAGATCTATGGGCATGTAGCAACTTGAACATTGGTAAAATTAATAAACCAGCCTTTTACCATATGCAGCTGAATTCATTTTGTAGTCCTTCCAGAGGAGAACAGATTTAAAAGAAAGGAAAAAAAAATCTTGATGAGCCACTGAGCTTCTTTGACCTTTCAGTATCACTTCAACAATTAAGTTAATACTAACCAGAATGAAGTATCTGTGCTTGTGTGTCTGTGTGGCTCTGTGTAACATCATTCCTTTTGTGTTTTGAGTTTTGAATTCTTTATATCATGGTTTTATGCTTATTATAAGTATTAGTTGAAGGAATTATCCTTTAAAACAGTTTCTTTGTGAAGATAGTTGTTTTGAGAGGGGGACTATAAGGCTAGCATATTAATATTTCTACCTTTTCCAGTATTTTCAATTGTGAACTTGTAACATAAAAATATTAAACTGTGTGATTTGAAAAAGCTTCTCTTGAAGATAATCCACTAACAAGCGTAAATGTGCTAATTTAAAGTTAGTCACAGTGGAGTACTGCATTTCTGTTGGTTTTTGTTTTGTTGGTTATTTTTTTGTGGTTTATTTTTTTATATATACTATTTATATTTCACTGAATAATTTTCTTTGGCATGTGCATCCCAGTTGTGAACTCGTGAGGGCAGGCAAGCTCCATCTATTTGAATGTAGTTGGGCTGAATAGTTTGTTTCGAGTTTGTTTCATAACAGAAGAATTATTTTCTGACCCCTTCACTGAGAGATGGATGGATCTTGGAAGTCTTTTTCTGGATATTATTTACCACATGTCTCAGAATTTGCACACGCACACAAAAAAAAAAAAAAAAAAAAAAAAAAAAAAAAAAGAAGTATCCCCTACTGTCAGACATAATGACATCTCGGTCTCAATTCTTTTGTTGTGTAGTCTTCATCTGTTTCACAAGACTTGGCTTGGGTAGATGATTCTAGACAAACCCTTGCCCGATATTAAATGAAGATAGTTTTGTGAAGCCGTGTAAATTCAATTTAATGTTAATTACAGCAAATTTAGGTTTATGAAATTTTTCAATGTATGCATGCAAACAGGTGAGTTACTTACATATGCATATTGCTTTTTGCCTCCTTATCTCATTCCTCTTGGGGTTTCTTTGCATGTTGTAATATTTAAAGAACAGTAAATGGCATAGCACACAAAATATTTAGATTTTCTTCAGTTACAAAGCGTTACAAACATTATTTTTGAATATAAGATTTCATTAACTGAGGCCTGAAAATAAATTCAAAGACAAGGGAAGAAAGGCACCTTATTTTTAAATAACCAGTTCATTTCCCCAAATTAAAAACACGGTCATATCTGAATTCTGAATATTTTGGTACTTAAATGCAGTCCACTTGTTACACAACCCCCACATAAAATCACAGAATAGTAGAGATATGTCTTCTTTTAAAAATTCTTTTAAAAATATTAAAAAAATATCTTCCTGCATTTTGGTGCAGCTCTATCCTCTTTATGACATTTGTATGGAGGAGACTGAAGGCAGAGCAGAACAGTACCCACACATGCAATACATATCAGCATTTTTCAGAGCCCAGCTCTAGTCAGAAGATCTTCACATTCCTGGAGAGGGAGGCAAAGAAAAATGGAAGCCAATGGAACTGAAATTGTCTAGTGAATGGATCCAGTGTTTTTTAATCTTTGTGGTTTGTTTTGGGGATTTTTTGGTTGTATTATTTTTATTACCTCGCTATTGAGGACAGATGAGAGTATCCTACAGGACGGGCACAGGTTATTGTTGAGTTAAGACAGAATATGGACTCAAAAGTTTTAGGAGAGATTGGTCCTGTATTTAAAACTTGTCCCTGACATCTACAGAGCTTGGCTGTTTGTACTCCAGCAGGGGAAAGATTTGACTGTAGAACTGGTAATTTTGTTCTTGGGAATGTCCATCCAAAGGTAGCTAATCACATATGTTGACATCCCCTTTGATGTAGATTAGTTTTCATCTTATCCTCTGGGATTATTAGAAGCTTGACCTGGTCACAGGTAATAAAAGAAATGTCAGTGGGTGAACCACAGAGCTCCTAAATGGTAGCTGGCTTTTCCACCCAGTTCTGCAGGTCCATATGCCTGGCTGCAAATGCCACTCCAGTTCTGTTTTCCTGAGCTCTGGGACAGAATTTTCCATTTTAAATTTGGACAGCTGTTGTATCTGGCTGTCAGGCAGTCAGTAGATTCACATGGATGATTCATTTTGAACTGGAGTTTTCTCAGACATAGGACTGACTTCTCTCCACTGTATTTGAACTAAACACAGCCTGGCCCCTTCCTTTTGCACATGACAGAGGTTTTAGCCAGCTTGCTTGAAAAAGAAAATCACAAAACCTTTCTACAGAAATATCTAAAGGGAGAGCAGGATCTATCCCAGCTTACCTCGTGATGCTTGGCATTGAGTTTAGGTTTCCTTCCAAGCTCACTGTTCTCAAAGCAGCACGGATTGTAAAGATGCAGGAATGTTCCCAGCCACCGCTGTCAGTGGTAGTCATGAAATTCCAGGAGAACTATAATTCACTGCTCAAGTGGAGTGTCACTCCTCTTGTTCTGTGCTTGTGCCTACCACAGTACACAAGCACCATATCCTTTACTGGAGATGATAGTTGCTGCAGCAGGAAGGATCCCATTCAGAATTTCAGTCTTCAGTGATGTCATAGGAGGGAGTCCACTAAAGCAGTAAAGTGGCTGCTTCACATGTGGCCTCCCTGTAACTTCACATCCTCAGGAAATAGTCATCCTATAATGATTTAAGTAATTTTTCTTTAAAAGGGAATAAAACTGAAAGTTGTTTTAATTAATGCACCTTAAATTTCAGAAGCAAATGTTGTGTCAAAAAAGTTTAGATAAAACTGCCTGGAGTGTAACTAAAACAATCAAATATATGCTCTCATAGTACTCTAAGGCTCAGAAAATTCCAATTCAAGCAGCCCAATATTTGGCACAATTTGGTTTTGAGTTTTTCATTTTTACTCAATAAAAAGGTACAGAGAGTTTTCTTTATTCCTTATTGATAGGCGATGTAACTCATTTGTTTGGAGCTTATGCTGAAATATATATGTACACATTAACTATTTTGCATCTTTTCCTTAGGTTTTGTAAAAAATGTCTGTTGAGGTCTGAATTTCTCCTTAATTATGGAGGCCTTATGCTTGAATAATGAGTGGAAGTCACAATCTACCTTACTGAACAGGCATGAAACTTTCCTAAACTCAAAAAAAGCTTTTCGTTACAAGATTTGACTTAGGAACACTAATTGACACATTTGATAGGAATCACAGAGATAAAATCGCTGAGGTAGATTTTGAGTCCTGTGGGCATGACTTCTGTCTAGTAGCAAACATTTAATCCCTGTTTATTTGCAGTATTCAAGTGTAGATGGATTAATTTCTTTGGCTTGCTGTTCCTGCTAGCACTGTTCACATTGTTTTCTCACATAACTGTCTTCTTGCTAGCTTGATATTTTTCCTGCTGGGCAGGATGAGAATTCATGCTTTAATTTCTATCTGTATAGAGAGGGCAAACTGCTTTAATGACATTGGTAAAATTAAATGTCATCTCCCAACACATTCCAAAGTCCTAAAAAAGAACAGGAGTTCTTTTGAGGTTGGGGGTACTATGTGCCAGTTCTTCCCAGTGTACTTCATGAGTGTTGTAGTTCAAACAAAAGAAAAGTGGCTTGCTGGCCAGGACTTGGGTAATATATTCCATTGTGATTTTGTAAGAGCTGGAGCTTTCTGAAAAGCTGTAGCCCTTGGTTGCTCTCCAGAAGCCCTGGCTGGAGGGACGCTTGCTTCACACTCTTGCAGCTGAGCCTCTAGAAAATCTCGTGGGAAGGGTCCCTAATTCCTTGCAGTGAAAGCCATCTGGATTAGCTCACATCTCATCTGGCAGCTGTTTAATCTAAAGTGGACTGACTTTGCCCTAAAAGTTGGGGTAGACAGGAAATGTGGAAGGGTCTGTCTGTGAATGATCTGGTAATCTCAGTAAATAAACTGTATGGCTTTTAGTTTTTTGACCCAGTCCCAACTATATCTGCAACTGGATGTTTGACTGCTTATTCCATTTTTCTGCAAGCGTAGTGGATATGGTGAGATATCTGGAAGTAATTTTCCATGCTGAAAAAATTTAATTGAAATGACCAAATCTCATTGATTCATTTCATATATCCCTGAAAGAGTACATGACGTGTTACTGCTTGATAACTGCATTTGCCCAGTAAACTTTACTTCAGTAGTAAGAAGTCAATAATATGGGAAGTACTACACATGCATCTAACTTTAAAATCTGCCCTTATTAACTAAAATAAAACCTGAAAGGTGGCTCACATTTTTCATGCATTGGACAAGATGTGATCATTTGAGTTACAGCAGTCATTTTGGATTCTTTCAAATTATTGACAGCCTGTAGGGCTTAAGATTTTGGAATCCAAAGCATTAGCTCCATGTAATATAGGCATGTGTAAAATACAAAGAATTACGCAAGAGCTTTTTGTGTTGCTTTATAATGTGTAATTTATTCATAACTGCAAGTATGTAGTGCTTTTGACATGCCTGTTATGGTCTATTTAGTGATTTTTAGGTGATTTAATTGCACCTCCTTAACATTTAGATTTTTACAATTTTTACCACTGTAGCATCTTTACATGACTGGGACAGATTTCTGGTGGTGACTTACATAGAACTCTATTATTCTTTACATTAGATTACATAGTACCTCAATGAATTAAGACTATATGGTAGTCAAATTACTGCTTTTTTATCTTTTGTAGGGCAAATGATAAGCAGATTGTACAGAAATTAAAATTTCTTTGCTATTGAGAGGATTGGATTTATATTGGTGAGGTCAAACTTGATCCAGCAAGTCTGTTGCTTAACAGGCTTAACATGTTATCTGAATAGGAATGTGTTTCCTTTTTGGAGGATAACATTTGTAGTCTACTAATACATATCTCAAAGCAGTTGCAACAATAACAACAAAAAAGAAAAACCTCCAAATTTCTACCTGCTAGTAGAAATGGACAAATATTTGCCAAAACACAAAGCTAAAAAGACTGAGAAATTAGTTCAAGGAAAAACCACCATCACTGTATGCAGATATAATTTGTAAATCTTCATTAAAATTATATCCAGTGCAAATATAGTGGAGTTCTTTATATGTGGTGGAATAGTGGGGATGTGTTTTAAATGACTTGCACTGAAAGTATCTTGGATTATTTTCTTCATATTCTTTCAAATATATAGCAGTTACTGAGCTTTGGATACTTCTCACTTGCATTAGAGTGTGGGTTTTTTGTGGTTTTGTTTGTAGGTTTTTCTTTTTTGTTTTTTTTTTTTTAATTCAGGAATCCTCCAGATACATTTTCATTCTAGCACTGAGTTCTGTTGTAAAGTAAAAAAATAGGCTTTGGAAGAAAAAAACCCCCACATTTACATATTTAAATAGTTATCAAGAGAAAAATAAATCTGCTAGTTCTTGCTTTCATTGATTACATAGAGGCTGAAAATTCCCAAGTCACTGTTATATCTCATTAAGTGTGATGATGGAAGTGGTGTGCAACATCATCATCTCTTTGAATACAATGCTGTTAAATAAAAAGACAAAAATATTTCTTCATTAAGAATTTTAGCTGACTACCTCTTCAGAAATGTTGGTTTAATGTAGTATTTTTCCTTATTTTTAATTTTTGTGTAAACGAACAGATGGGAACATTTTGCGTGTAAAACTTCAGGTTTATTTAGGGAATGGGTAAATGGTGAGTCTTTGAGCTTGTTGATACTTTTAGCATAAGTTTGTCAATTCATAGTTCACATTAAATCTTACTTAAAAAGTTCCCACTCTTCTTGTCCTGAGTTCTGAGGAACAAACTTCCACGTATTTACTACTGATTTCCCAGTTTTATCTGGGGAAGGTTTTGCAGAGGTGCTGTAGAACCAGGTAGGTAATTGCTTTCCTTCCCAGCCCAGAGAACAGTGGTTTAGATTTAACAGGACAAAGAAAATGAGTAAGTGAGTAATTGGAGATGGGAGAAAGAAATTGCTGTCCCTGGTGTTATCTTGGTAGAGAGATTGTTCCATTTTCTATAAAAAAAATCATAAAATATGACCAGTTTTGAGAGGGTTCATTTTAGAAAGGCACCATTAAAATTGGATTCTTGTGACATTTGGAAGTTGTTCTATCATCAGTTCTTTTGCAGTCCTGACTCTTCCCTGGAAACTTCTGATGTGTTTTTGTCATGCCACTTTTACAGAAGTGAGGCATGCAGAATAGGGATTCACCTGACCTGCTTTGGGATTGGGAAAACAACTGTTACTGGATCTAACACATGCTCCACTGCTTTCAGGACAGACTATCATGATTTGACGACTGATTTACAGGGCTGCTGCTCACAGCATCGGTGCAAAATCTGTGATAAGCTGTCAATACCTGTCAAGACAGAAATAAATTTGTATGTTAATGACCTAGAAATGCTGGGAAATAAATAGTTCCTGTGCTTCAGCATGTTCATGTGGAAGAGACTGTTGTTGGGAATAATACAAGGAATAAGTGGTCCTTATTCCATTAGTGGTTACAGACAGTGCACCCTTGCTGTGAATAGGCACCTTGGTGTGAGGACACGTACCTACCACTGAAATCTGTACATCCCTCAGAGATTGCTGTTGAAGCCAGGAGTAAGACAGTGAAGCCATTCAGGATGCAGAAGAAAGCTTTACACAGCCAGAGCTGCATTAGGATGCTACATTGTCTGAATGTAATTACTGCACTGGGATTTAGGCAGAATAGCTGTCATATTGTGAAACATAACACATGATTTTTTTTTTTTTTTTTAATGGCATAAGCAGATATGATTTTGAGTTTTCATCTTAGCAAAACCAATGAACTTTTGTTTCCACAGTATCCTGTTGAGTTGGCTAACAAATTTTTGAATGTTCTGGTATGTTGATATGTATGGCATAAGAGCATAAACTGTTAAATACCACATAGATACTGAAGCTGAAAAATGCAAAGATATTACTCAGCCTAATGGAAAAAAAATCAAAAATTATCTGAAAAATTGGAGGTAAAAAATCTGTTTCATTTGTATTTCTTACTCTTTGCTTTTCATAAAGCAAAAAATACCATAGATTTTGTACTAAATGGATGCAATAAATATGCCTGAAGCACTGTGTTCCATATATGTAATAAATTATATTGTAGGTGGGGTGTTTGCCTACTTCTGAATTATTCACTACAGCATTTTAGATAATGTAGCTTTGTATCTCATTTCTAAACCCACTCTCAGTAACTTAATATTTCAACCACAAATATTCATCATGTTAAGAAAAGGATGATTTTAGGGGGAGGGAGAAAGAAGGAAGGGAACAAAGTGTCTGACATTCCTTTTGAATTTGAAGTATAATTGAAGGTAATGTATTGTCTCACACATGCCAGAACTGTCTTGTGGATCCTCAGCTATTATCTGGTTCTGTATTTCTAGTTATTTAAATCAACAGAGCTGAAGATCAAGCCCTAGTTATACTGGGATCCCATGTGACATAAACTTTTGAAAAACAGAAACAAACTGAAAATAGCTGGGTTTATAGGCTTGACTTGGAGACAAAGTAAAAGTGGTGGAGAGATGGTTTTTCTGATTAAACATAGTAGTGATGGTAAGAGACAAAATGAGTCATCCTTACTAAATGCCATGAGATTCCTCATGTCCTTGTTGCTTTTTTATTGATTCAGAATGGGATGAAGCAAAAAACTATTCAAGCAACAGTAGGTCAGGCTTTTTATTTGTGTCCTGCATTTATTTTACCATTGTAATTGCCAGTGAAATAAGTTATAGCATTTTAATAGCTGGAGAAATGCAGCTGAGTCTTGAAACGCTCTGTGCTTGTCAGGTATTTATCCAATGTACCCTACCTGTGCTGTAGCATGGGAGCCAGGAGTGCACATTCAGGCCTATGCTGTAGCTATACTTCCATAAGGTTTTGTAAAACTATTGCTGTAGGGTTCCTTGCAGACTGGTGCTTCCTGTGGTTCCCAGTATCTTTCCCAGGGAAATGGACCTCATGGACCGCATGACACAGAGAAGTATCAAGTTCTGTTACTCAGGACTTGTACTTTATGACCAAAATGGAGGTAGTTTCAAACGCAGAGAAGAATCTGTAAGATATTCATGCTGGGGGGGGGGGTATTTGTGTGTTTGTGAGACTCAGCCTCTCTTAAAATGCCCTTTTTGAAATGCTTGAAGATTGTAGGAAGGGAAGTTTTCTCCTCCCAGAAGCTGAAGTCTGTAGGGCTTGTGATATTTGTGAAGCAGTTTTGTACTGATTTTAAATTTTCTGACTGATATAGGCATCAGTGTGGAAGATGAAAGGTTGAGAATTGGGGAAATAGCAATGGAAGGCTATTGTCTGTCATTCAGATCAGCTGATGAAAGTGAAAAAAAAAGTTTAAAGGAGAGTTTTTGAAACTTAAAATTACGACTCGGTAAGACATTGTTTTCCCTTCCTGAACTACAACTACCCTTCTTAAATACTTATTACATAGATATTTCTATATAAAATCTACGGTTCAAGGCATCCTCTTGATTCCCTAATTAGCCAGTGATTGTTTTGCTTGTACACCAGTAGCCCTTATCTGGAAATGTACAACCAGCAGGTTCTGCATGCCATCCTCTGAATAATATATTTGTCTACTTTAGAAGTTGTAGTAGGCATCTTAATGTATAAATTTTACTTTCTACTATTTTTAATCTTTTATGAGACTGTGAATTATTGACTGGCTAAAACCAACGTACGATACATTTGAAGCTAAAATGGGGAAAAAAGTAAAATCACTCACTTCTACCACCTTATGGCCTGACAGACTCAGCAGAAGGAAAAGTAGTAAAACCCATGCTTTTATCAGTGAAGGGGGTGGATCAGACCCTGAGCACACTGCAGAAACAGAGTAATGGAAGAAACCTGTGCTGATTTTTGCCAGTTTTCTGGTATTAAATGCACTTTTAAAGTCCGTGTCAGCTGGGTCTTGCAGAATAGAAATGCCATTGCAAAGGAGCTAGGGATATCTTTCTGTGTCAGAATGATGAGCAGAGAAGAAGACATTGCAAAGGTGACACTGATACAAGTAGCCTAGCAGAAGAGAGGCATTTTTTTAATAGAGATATATTCTTGGGACTTCTGAGCAGCTTTTTTGGTGTAGGCAGGCAAATTTTCATGTCTAAACCATGAACTACATGAAGCTTATTCAAATGTACATTTTATTTCATCCAATCAAAAAATCAGCGAAGTTAGTAAATATTTTGGGCGCTTGTAGTTTTTCATGTAGTGTGTGAAACTGAACATCTGCAATATGTATGTGCATGTGGAAGCTAATGAGTTCTAGTTATATATGATATGTTCATTAATTCCATAGATGAAATTAATAGGTTCAGAAAGTGACAAAAAAATATACCTGAATTCCACAAGATGAATCTGTTTATTTCCATATAAAATTTTTTGTGTTCAGGAGTCCACAAGATCCAACAGACTTAATACAGCTATTTTAGTCTGGTAGGGGTTTTTTATCTTTTTTGTGATTTACTTGAAATAGTTCCATAACAGTTGTATAAATAGGTGTTTTGGTGTCTGTTGGCTAAGTCATATGTATTTTCATGTACTTTTAGTCTGTAGTACCACCAAGGAGTCTATCTCCATGAACGACATGGGTGTCTGTACTTCTGAAGCATTCAGCCTTTGGGAAACTCCATTCCTCAGCTGCAGAAGTGAATTACTGACATGCCAGCCTTGTAATGGCTGCATTTGGTTGTAGAGTTTTTCGAGGCGATTTCCTTATTAAGAGTTCTCTGCTCAGCAAAAAGACCTCTGTTGCTGAACATTCTTTGACACACCATGCTAACACAGTGCTCACCAACAGTGGGGAGCTGATAGCTTTTATGAAGGTGCTCATTGAGTGATCTTGCTCTTTTTTTGCAGAATCATGTAAACCCAGCAATGGATTTCACACAGACCCCTCCTGGAATGCTGGCCCTTGACAACATGCTGTACTTTGCTAAACATCACCAGGATGCTTATATTCGGGTAAGGCTTCATCTTGTCGTGGAGATCTTTGCAGTTGCCTGTTCACTTCACAGTAATTATGTCCTGTTTGCAGTTGACTTTGGATGGGAGGTTCAAAATCCTGGTTTCATTAGCAACAAACTCTAGGAAGGCAAACCACATGATGCTAAAACATGACATAAATCTGTAAAAGCTCTGGGAGAAAGCTGTACAGGTGTCTTGTCTGTCATTGCTGAGTGAAATATTCTAGATATTACTTTTTTCAAGTATTCCTTTTTGCTTAGGCCTGCAAAGAGAACAGAAATGAACCTGTGCTTTTGTCAGATGCATAATGGATGACCATAAACTCAGAAAAGAGTAATTATGCAGAAATCTCTGACCTGCTCCAAGTCTACCAAAAACTGCCAGTATATTTTTGTGGAAAGGAGGATTTGAGGATCAAATGCTTTGAGAGGTGACTGAGTTGGCAGGGTACTGAGAGTTAAGATGCTTCCGCTAAAACTAATGCTGTAGGGAGAGGTCATGCTGGGAGTAAAATATGTACAAAGCATTATGATTTACTTGTATAACCCATTCCTGCCCCCTGCCCACTCCACTTCCTACATTATTTCAAGGTTATTTCAAAGGTAGTTGGAGGAGGTTATGTGTTACAAACCTACAAGAAGAGGCATACAGCTGAATAATACCTGCCTCTGAAGAGAACAACTTTTCCTGAACTTTATTGAAATCAAGAGCTTGCCAAGCAAGCACAAATAGGAAGGGAGGACCGTCATGACAGTCAGTGTCTGAAGTTCATAGGGGTGGTTTAATTCCCCAAGAAAATTGCTCATGCAAACCTGCTTAAAGAAGATTGTGTATAGCAAGAAAACAGTAGACACACCAATCATTTCCACTAAAAATCAAGAATGATTTTTTAATATACGTTATCATCTGTTTTCTACATGCAGTAAATTGGGGTCAAAGCTCTAATAGGTTTGCAAAAGGCCTGCTGATATGTATGGACATAATAGCAGATGATGAGATTGTAAGATTTGATCTTTAAATGGCTCTTTCTCTTCTATCTGAATCTAGCAATAACTCTTTAAAAAGACACTGTGGTAGTATGCAATACCATAGTATTTATCAATCCCTATAAATCCCTGAAATCAAGGACCATCTCAGGTAATGAACAAAGAGCATGTTTTCTGGAGAAACTATGCTGAATAGTGTTTTTGTTTAAAAAAGAAAATTGCTTACTGTTTCTCATTAAAATTTTATAAGATCTGGACTGTGCTACTTCATACTTATGAAAATTCTGTTTAGAGCATTAGAGGCAGCCAGTGCTTTCAAATGGGTCAGACATGTTTTAAAGAAGTCTGAAATGTTTGAAAGAGGACAAAAAATTCTGTTGAAGTAGAGCTTTCATTGACATCTCTCAATTTTTTCCTACTTTTTCATGTTCATGTTGCAAATACTGTCTTAAAAATTGGATTCAGTGAAGCATGTAATTAGCCACTTTTTGGAAAGGATTTTGCTGCCGGCTCAGCCCTGTTTCTATAATGCAGTATTTTTGCTGCTGCATTACTGAGAATTTTTGTTGTTTTGAGCTGCCTGTTTTTATTTCTGCATGGTTCCTGTTATGAGAGTGCCTGACTGCCTCATGTATTTCCCTCCTGAGAAAGAGTACACATCCGCTAGAAGTGCCTTGCAGAGGCATTCTCAGATTCAATTGCTTGCCTAAAGCTGCTTTGGGGACTGTAAATGTGCTTTGGGAGTATGTTAGTCTATCCACCACTCTGAGGAGTTCTACTTAGTGTTTATACAGCATTGCTAGCGCAGTAGGAACATCTCTGAGATGATGGTGTTGTGCAACTCCTGCAGCGTTGATAGTCTTTGATTGCAAAATACACCTACTTTCTCTGTCTTCACCTCCTTGACTTGCTAGCTGGTGTACAGTAGTTTCCTGTGGACCCTGATATGCCTATTCCTTTTTCAAGTTCCTTATTTCACATCTAACATTACCTTTCCTTCATGGTCGTCAGCTCCCAAACCTCCCACAATGCCAATTTGCTCTACTTGTACAGCCTGTTGACCTTGCTTATTTTTTCATATGTATTTCTGCTCCTGTACCCTAATAAAATTCCTCCTGTGGTCAAGCTAAAGTTTCCACAAGAAATTTTTAGCTGCACAGTCAGCTATACACTTATGTCCTGAAAAACTTGTTTGACAGGAGATCTTCTCTTTTCATTGCTGATACTAGGAAATAGTTTAGTTTCTAGGAGGAGAGATTATTTTCAACTTGTCTCTTTGCAATGCAATTGATTCCTGTGCCATGGGTTAATTCCTAAGCCCCAGATACTATCTCTGCTATGCAGTAATTAGAAATTGAGGCTGAAAATCAGAGCTGGCTTGAAACAAGCTGGGAATATCTGAAGTTTTCCCTGATAGAATGTGATGTATTAAGCAGAGACACTATCAGGAAGTCATAAGGGTTTCAGTGAGTGTATTGGCAGTGCTGCATTTTAATGGGCAGCACAATTCCCTCCAGTCTGACCTGTGACTCTTAGGATGCCCCTGGTCCATGACGCTTAGTTCTTGTATTAATGAAAATAATGGATAAGCAGAAGTTAGAAGAGAATACAGTCAATAAGTAATCTCTTCCTTTTTCAATCCTTGGTCTGCCTCTCATAAGAGATTCTGCTTAGAAGTAATTTGCATAATAAATAGATTAGTTAGGTAGGAAGGCTGTCTGAAACTGAGGTGCCCTCTTGGGGGCTGGAAGTGGGGCTTCAAAGACCAGTAGAAAACGAATGTACTTTAGCACACTAAAGTAGGAAGAGTAAATACAATTGCAATTTGTTAAAGAACATGGGTGTGAAGTCACTGAAGCAGATGGGTAATGCTGCGTCTTGAAAGTAAAAGACATTTCAGGGTGAAAATACGGGTGCCACATGGTGAAGTGGGAAACTAAAATAACCACACTTCCCCCCCCCCCCATTTTGTTCTTTGTTAACTACTTCCCCACAATCCACTTTTTCATTCACCTTTTCCCCCTTGTATACTTTTTCCTGAAATCGCAGTAATATGTTTTCTTTATTTGCTGTCTTCTTTCAGATAAATACAGTGTTTGTACAAACTTGGAGTTAGCAGATTTTGAACCTCAGGGTTTTGTTTGCCATACAAGAGTACTGGAGCCTCCAGTAGAAAGGCTGTTTAGTGAATGGGAAAAAAAACAAACATGTTCTCTTTCACTGTGTGGTGTCCTTAGCTATCATTTGGTTTTTTAAAAAGTGTCCTATTGAATTAGTTTCCTGTTGGGTTATCTTTTCTTTTTCTTCAGTTAATTGTCTGGTGCTATCAGTGACTGATATACTCTAGAGTTTTTTCATGTTGCACTTAAATAATCAATCACTATAGAGGCTTGGCTTTTAAAAGGTGATGACATAGTATATGGAATGCATTGATGGAAGTAATGTTGAATTTCTGCAAGAAATTCTTAAATTTTCCAGAGGAAATAATTGGCAGCTTCCCAAGCTCCATAATTATAGGACAACTAGAGTGTATAATTAAATTTAACAGAGAAGAAAATGATTGGAATAAAGCTTTGTGACAGATAATTTTTTTGTTCTTTTGTAGCAGACAAGTCATGTGCTCCCTCACTTTGAATTTATTCCTTTCAAAAACTACTTTAGCTTCACATTCTACTAATTTTAAAAATAAAATTATAAGTTACCACTGAAGACAGACTTTATTCAGTACAGACATCTTGATATTTTTCTTACAAGTAACATGTAGCAGTGTGTCTTTTTATTTTAATTGTAAAAAGAGTCTGTGGAAAAACCTTTCTCACTCTAATAAATTTGGTTTTGATGACTGACAAATTGGTAGCTTATCTATATTTTTCTTCTGTGTTTCTGACCGGCTATATTCTAGCAGGACTCACTGCTGCTTTGGGGTCAGCTTCTGCCTTGAGAAGACACATACTGTGTCTCATCATTTTGTTCAAGCACAAGGAATTGGTGCTTCAGGCAGAAAATGCGAATAAAATTAGCAGCTTTGGGTCTGAACATTGGCTGGTCATCTATTTTGGGTTCTGTCCAGGTGGCTGCCTAAGTTTACATCCAGTTCTTTGCTCTTTATTACATTAGTAAGCTCTTCATCTGTAGGAAAAATATTGTTTTACTCTAGCCTGAAATTCAAGTCTCATCTGTAGAAGAGAAAGTTTATCCCTTTTCCTACTGATTTTATCTATTTTGTTCAAATATTCTTTTGATATTGCATGTAAGATTTTCCATAAAAAAGATTATCACTGGGGTGGGAAGGCAGTGTTGGAATCCATGCTGAAAATTGGATCCATTTTATAATCGATCCAATGCTTCTAAATTTTTGTGAGTGATGTGTATGATGCTTAGTGGTATGCTCTCAGATTTTCTCTTCTTGCATTTAAAACAAGTTTTAAAAGTTATTACAATATTCCAAGTAAAAAAACCCAACACATGGACTTTAGTTGCACCAAGAATTACTTTGATTACCTGAAAATTAGAAGGTGACTTGGTTTATGGTCAGTGCTAGAAAATCCCCCTTACCATGAATTTGCTGAGCTGGTAATTTGGTTATTCACACAGTTGTAATGCAGGGACACTTCTTCCCCAGCAGCTACATTTGGGGAGGCTGAGGAGGGAGCTCTTTTGCATTTGAAGCTTTCAGAAGTCAGGGAGGAGGAGCAGGTGCTGTTTGCAAGTGCCAGTGATGCAGGCAGGAAGATTGCTGGCATCCTGCAGAGACCTTTCAGAACTTAAATGGGTTGAGTCACAGTCAGACTGTCTGCCATATACTTTCTACTTTCCATGCAGTTGTTGTATAGGAGGCTGCCTACACATCCTTCCGTCAATTCACAAAGTCTCCTCGTGCCTACTCACTCTCTCCTGATCAGATATGAGGAGTCCAACATATAATTTCAGCATTTTTCTGAAATAAAATTGAGCTTGATTACTGCCATGCTTTTCTCTCCTCACAGAAATTGCAGGAAAAGAGATGTGACTTATTTTTTTTCTGTAGAAGGTAGCGAGAAGAGTGAGGTTTTTTGCATGAGTATTCCTTGTGAGTCTTGTGAATGAATGCAAAAAGACCTAATTGCCTAAACCATGTTCCCAGATTATTAATGTGTTCTTCTCTTTCCTCTGCCAAGCATTCCATTCCACTCACATATTTAAGTGTCTTTCTGCCTGTGTTTTGTTTCTTCCTAAATATCACCCAATGTTTCTCCTTTACATGACAACCCTGAGGGCCTCCATCGCTGAGGGAATTAGAGACGGGTCCCTCTGCAGTTAAAGATGCAAAATCCTGGAGTGGCTGATTGCTGCATAAACACAAAATTAGCACAGAGGAAGGGAATCGTAAGTGAGTCATGGCACTCTCTGCACAGTCCTGTGTGGAATGTGCAGTGGGATACATATGACATCTTACAGTCCTGTGTGAGTTCAGATCACTTTCCACCATTCATAACACTCCTAAACTTTCCCAGGTTTATGGAAGCTGTTGTCTAAATGGCATCCTGATCCAAAGGGCCCACAAATTGTTGCAAGCCTAGCAACTGTGCCCAAAAGGTTTTGAATCACACCAAGGTTGCAGCAGTAGCATACAAAGATTGGGCTAGTTTTTGTGAAGCCACAGTCCTTCCACCTGCAAACCTGAGATGCATATGCATGAGGAGAGAAAACAAACTCTTGGTTGTTACAGGTTTTCCCATTTACCCCATGTCCAGAGCATTTGTGATGTGACTCTGGCTGCCAGGGCCATTGATGTGCTATAAAGGTTGATGTTTTTCTCCTATAGCCATACTACAATTACATTAGGGCACCCATAGGTCCTGCTTTACATTATAAAAGAAAAAAAAAATCAAAAACTTGCTCTATTCTGCAGATACTGCAGGTCTCTGCCTTCCACCTCTGCCACTGGTGAGCCAGGAGAGAACTTCAGGAAAAGCATTGCCTTCTTACATTTGTGAGGGGCACAGAGGGAGAGGAATACCTGACTGGTAGTTTCCAAACTGGAAGTTTAATGACCTCTCACATACCTGTGACTTACAAAGTGAAGAACACATTCTGGTGCTGCTTCTGAAGATGACAGGGTAATGGAGCCTTCTCGTCTTGGGCCTTACCACCAGGCTTTATGATTATTAGGTTGGTTCTTCATAGAGAGAAGGTGGTTTTTCTGCAAAGAAAAGAGGAAGACACAAGACAGACCACTGCATATTTATATTTAGATGGAAAATAAAAATTGCAGTCATGCTTCATGCTAAGGTGTTTTTGTGAAAATGAAAACTTACTGCTAGGTGAGCACCTGCAGAACTATGCATATTTAGCTTGAGATGGTTTGGCACTACATTTGTTTGAAAAGTATATCTTCATCATAATTTTCCAGAAAAAAACAACTTTTGGAGACGTTAAGCCATCTCATATCAGTGGCTCCTTTCTTATTTTTCAATATCTGTAGAAGGTCTCAACTTTTCTTCTAGATCTTTGTTTAAATTGCAATTCTAGTGTCTTCCAGAGGCAGACAGAAATAACTGTTGCTTTATTTTAGCTTTGCCATGAGAAATTTCTATGACTCAGGAATGTCAAGGAAGAGTGAGATAAGGGAAAGAGGAAGCATTGGGAATTAAAAATACAGCATCAGAGGGGACAGTGCAGAGTGAAGGATGTTGGAAGACTGATGCCGAAGCAAATGACCAGCTACCTTAGGAAGAAAGCAAAGTTGGTGATGAGGATGAACGGAAGCTGAGTCTGCCTGCAGTAGTCTCTTACCGTTCTCAAGAAGCATATCTTAAAAGATTTGTGTCTTAGACTTACCTAAAGCACCTAAATGAAGAAGGAATGGTGAAGCCTACCACATAAAATAAGGAGGCTTAGGGGGGAAAAAAAAGCAGTGTCAAGAAAAGGAAGAGAATCCCTGCAATTTCTGTATTTTTAAATGCTGCTTGACCTTTCATTTTGGGTCTAAGGAGGTTTTTATGATCTCCACTAAGTAGCTCTCTGAACCTCTTGATATTAACCTGCATCAGACTGCTAAAAAGCTTGTTCTCTATAAAGACAGGATCATTGTACAAAATTGGTCTGTAGAAATGCTCCTTTTTAATAGTGCAGCAATATTCGTTGAATTGCCTGCTCTGGGACTTATTAGAAGTATTAATGCAGCTACAGTGGATCTTGCCTTACTTTCACTTCTGTATTTATTTCCTAATCACAATGAATCTCTATTTCATTGCCAAGCTCTGATTTTGGCTCGGGAATCTGAGAATTACATCTGCAGTTGCCATGGGCAATATGCTTTGAGACAATTTCATCTTTAATGTGAAGGATTAAGGGACTGGCTAAGTCGATATTTCTTCCCCGTGAAGGAGAAATGTTTCTGTCTGGTGGTTTCAGCCTCCTGGATTTTGATGAGGAAGCTTTTGAAGATACCTTTCTTAAAATTTTGCCTTTTGTCCGTCATTAACTCTTAGATGCAGGTATAAGCTTCACTACTGGAGCTGATGCAGATTTAAACCCCATGATAGTCAAGTGTGGAAAATCCTTCACTTAGTCCACTGCCTTCTGAGGGCCTATTTTGAGCTCCTGAGGTAGTGACAGACTCAATGAATAATTCAATAGAAAATCATAAAGGCACACTGCCATCAATTTAGAAAATCTTTTTGATTTTGAGGTTGGTGTCTTGTAAGAAGTTTTTTTGCTACTGGGCAATTTGTATTATTTCTGTGATCTTGGCATGATGCTTAAATTTATTTTAAAGTAAAAAATAACTTTTAATGTTTTATTTATTAATTTTGCATATTTACATTTTATATATTTATTTTCTTTATTATAAATCTGGGGTTTTTAAAATTAGATTTAAAAACAAATTGTTATTTTATGTCCAGGCCACTGGTAGGTATCTTGTTAAACCTCAGTTTTCTTTATCCCATCCATCCAGTCTGTCAAGATCCTTCTTCTTACCCTCCAGTAGATCAGCACTCCCATGCACCTTGGCATCATCTGTGAACTGACTGAAGGGGCCCTCAGCCCCCTTATCCAAATCATTGGCAGAGATGTTAAACAGAACTAGGCTCAATGCTGATCCCTGGGTACATCACTTGTGACGGGACACCAGCTGGATTTAGTTCCATAGATAGATGGACATATATAGTAGATAATTTAAAATAGTAATATCTGTTCAGAACTGTATTCTACTACAGATACTGTCAAAATCTCATGCCTTAACAGGCTACGTACTTGCATCTGTAGAACTGTTGAGAAAATGGATAACACTGATTTCCTAAAAATTTCACCTCCTTACATTTTAAAAAAAACATTTTGAAACCTCTTCCTTTCTCCTCTCTTCTAGTCAATTAATCTCATTAATTTCCTTCTGATTCTGTGCTTCTCTCATTCACTTTATCTTTTTTTCATTCCATTTTCTGTACTGCTATTGTTTTGTTCTTGTTTATTTTTACAAAGAATATCACTAAGGCTTTTTCTGTCTTAGGAATTTTTTGTTTTTCTATTCAGATTTTTGTCTGGAGTTTTTTGCTTTTCCCTAAAGAAAAAATATACATTGTTGTTGAATACTGCACATTATGGTGGATTTTTTTTTTTTTTTCTGCCTCGTGGTAATGGGCAGTATTGATCAAAGAGAAGAGGAAGAGAGGAGGATCTGCAGAATTTAATACTCTTGTACTGTGAGCTCATTTTGGTTTTCAACTGTGTAACCCCTAGTGTATTATAAGCTATATTCCCATGTTTGACCTACCCAATTCTGTAACTTCACAAGGACTGAAGATAGAAAAAACTAGCAGAAATAAATTTGTAATATTAGAATAAAGGGTTAGCCAAGTAAACCAGTGTCAAGATAGTACTGAAATAAGATGGGATATGAACCAGCAGTGTGCCCATGTGGCCAAAAACGCCAATAAAATCCCGGCTTGGATCAGTGATACTGTGGCCAGGACAGTGATTGTCCCCCTGCACTCAGCACTGGTGAGGCTACACCTTGAATCCTGTGTTCAGTTTTGAGCCCTTCACTGCAAGAAGGACATTGAGGTACTGGAGTTTGTCAAGAGAAGGGCAAACTGAGTCAGGGAAGGGTCTGGAGCACAAATTCTGTGAGGAGCAGCTCAGGCATCTGGGGGTATTTAACCTGGAGTAAAGGAGGCTCAGGGGAGACCATTTCACTCTATTAACTCCCTGAAAGGAGGTTGTAGCAAAGTAGGAGTTGTTCTCTCCCAAGGAAGAAACAACTGGACAAGAGGAAATGGCCTCAAGTTGTGCTAGGGAAGGTTTAGGTTGGATACTAGGAAAAGGTTTTTCATGGAAAGGTTGTCAACGACTGGAACAGCCTGCTCTGGGGAGTGGGGAGTGGTTGAGTAACCATCCCTGGTGGTATTTAAAGGACATGTAGGTGTAGGCACTTGAAGACATGGCTTAGATAGTGGTGGACTCAGCAATGTTGGGTTAATGGTTGGACTGGATGATCTTAAATAACTTTTCCAACGTAAATGATTCTGCGATTCTGTGGTGCCAGGAATTCTACTGCAATGTCCGTGGTCTCTGCTTTTGAATAGTTGTTTTCCCCAAGAAAAATTTAACCACTGTAGCTGCTTGTTGTGAGTGTCTGGTGGATATGCAAGTCACTGTGGATTTTTGATGGGGAGAAGGAGGAAGATAACAGGGTGGAGCACTTAATGAGCATTAATGATAGAGCTCTGTTTAAAGGAAGGTTGTGTGGGCTTGCAACTTCCTCACTACTTTCCTTCCAGTGGTAAAATAACTGTTGTGATAAAAACCTGACTTGAGCCAGGATTATGCTCTATAGATAGATAGAAGTATTTTCTGTCTTGGGCAGTGTGTTATATTTCTTTCCCTGGTATTGTTTTCACCCAGTTTATGAAGCAAACGTGTTCATTCCCTGCTTATTTCTCCTCTGTAACCAGAGTGATAAAAGAAGAAACATTAAAACCATGCCCTTATCAGCTCTATTTATAGCATTTTACTTTGGAACAGGATATGAGTCGTGAAGTCGTGAAAAGAGTATTACAAATATAATAATGAATGTTGTAAATCTGTTGCCAAGACTAGGAATGATTTCTCTTTGGATATTTATAAGAACCTATTTTTTTTCTTTCCCTTTTTACTGTTGCTGTTTCTTGCAGAAGATCCATATCTGTTAAATTTGCCTACAGATATTTAGATGCAGTAAAGGACCGTCCATCTTACTTTCTCAAAGAAATGTGACATGGCAGCACTGCTTTATTTTGTACAGCAAATGCTAAAAATACTGATTCTTGTAGGGAGTGTGTCTGAGAATCCTTTTAAGACTGCTTTACATATTGATTACTCAAATTGCCATTTAATTTGCTGTATAGCAATACACAGTGCCTTAACTATTTCTCTGGCATTCTTATTGATTGCTGTAATTCTGTCTTACATTATATGCATATATGTTGTCACCATTAAAAATTTATGTGCTCATGAAATGTTAATATGTCGGGTTAATGTGAGACTCAACAAAGTGCATTTGCCAGAAGCGATCAGAAATACATCCCCATGCTTCCCTCTCCCTCCCCCTTGCCCTTTCAATTTGCCTCTCCATTGATTTTATTACCAGTGTTTCTCTGCTGTATCTAAATCTGTATCAAAGCAGCCCCCTGCTTCAGTATGCAGATTTTATGTTTTATTATGTGAGAGATAAAGCAGGGTAATAAAAAGAACGAGAGAAGTGATCTTAGGGAGGTGTTGAGACACACAGCTTTCCATTGTGCTGGTGCTACTCTATCATTGCTTCTGCTTTTGGGTGTAGAACTGTAGCACTATCCTCCATGAGAGAGACTGAAGCAAGATGACTCATCCAGAATATAAAGTCATATTCACATGTTTCTTGAACAGCGGCTGCAGCAACGTAAAACAAAAATAGCAGGGGTGTTTCTCTGATTTACTGTTACCCAGAGACGACATGGAGTAATTACATGCCATTTAAACCAAAACTTCTAAAAGGAAAAGTCCTCTTCACAGACTCTGGTACATGACACAGTACTATTGGAAAAGGCCAGCAAAAATTTGTGGTGATAAAGTATATATCATATCCCCAATGACTTTCTAAGCTTCTGTGGGAAGTGTAAGCAATCAAAGGAAACATAGCAGCACTGGAAAACAAAACCGAGAGATCACGCTTTCTTGTAACACAGAGAGCGTGTGTTACATCCCGTCCTTTTACATTCCTGGGTGACGAGTTGGGAGCAGCTAGAGGCTGCCCTTTGTGTACTGTAGGAGTAAAATAGGTGCTTTTTGAAGAGACTTTGGCACGCTGTGTAAAGCACATAACTTTCCTACTTGCTTTAGAGTTTTCACTCTTTTCCCATGTGTAACTGCTTCCCAGGAAAGGTCTAGAAGCAGGTCTCCTTCTAGATGTAAACAGTGAAAACCAAGATCTGGGGAGTGAGGGGAAGGTTTTAGTGGCATCCAGCATTGAACTGCTCCTCCCCTCCACCTTTCCTTCTGGTTTTGGGTGAAATTCCAGCCTTGAAGCACTTTGCAAAGTTTTCTTTGCTTGTAAAAATGGAGATTTAAAACAAGTAAAAAAACATGAACAAGTCCACAAACAACAAAAAAGCCAAACAAACAAAAACCATGATGTAGATGGGAGCTAGCAATACAGGAGTAATGCAAAGCAGAGAACAATGTCTAAACACCTGTTTGTGAGAAAAATTTAGAGATCCTCTGGGATTCTCGGCTGTTTGGCAAAATATCTTACCTTTGAAATTTTCTTCTTCTGTCCCTCATCTCTAGGCTATGCAGGAACTGTTTAGGATGAGGTTTTTCTTTTAGTAAAGTGGCAACATTTGTTCTGCAAAAACAATTCTTACTTCAAATTTGTTTTGACAATTTCTTTTTTTTTTTTTTTTTCCAGACCCTATTTTGCTCTTTTTTTCAGGCTCACTGCTTCAGTGAAATCTATAGTATTTTTATAACTTTTAATTTCTTATTTAGTTGTAGTGTCAAGGAAAATTTTATCTCCACTGTATCAGATACGGCAGAACTTAATGGATATTAAAATGTGGAAGGAGTTATTTTCTCCCATTTATTTTACAGTGTCACTCAATAGAGAATGCAAAGGCTCTCCTTCAGTCATTTTTGCAGCATTCATGGGCTTTATACAAGAGTGATAGTTCCCTGAAATGTTTTGCACATAAGCAAAAATTCTTTTCATAACAGAGAGAATGCCGATATTTTCTTCCTTTGTGTGCTGTTTGATTTTATCACTTGAGCCTACTTTGAAGACTGAATCCAGTGATGAAAATTCTGTCCCAATTTGGCTTTTTAGATCCTTGTAGGTGTGTTCATGCCTATCAGTAATCTACCTAACTCTTTAACCAGCACATTTAAAATGAAACTATTTCTTTCTCTTTGTCCTCTACTTCAGTTTCTTCAAGTCAGGGTGGTGCAGAACAGCAACACTGCATAGCAATGGCAAAACTTCCCAGCTGATCATGGAGCAGCACTGTTTATATGTTGCTTGCTGACTCAGACATAGAATCATAGAATGGTTTCGAAGGGACCCCAGAAATCATCTAGTTCCAGCCTCAGGACAGGGAAACCTTCCACTTTACCAGGTTACACATCCAGCCCCATCCAGCCTAGGGATGCACTTCTAGGGATGCAGCATCCACAGCTTTTCTAAGAAACATGTTCCAGTGCCCCACCACCATCACAGTAAAGAATTTCTTCCTACTATCTCATCTACTCTCTCTCAGCTTGCAGCCATGATGTAAATGGCATAGGTCATTTAGCTGCAGGGAAGACTAAAGTTTATGAAAATACATTTTCCCGAATTCCCCATACAGTTTCCTAGACTAAGTCTGTTATGTCTTGTAAATGTTGGATGTGGAGCACAGTGTCGCAACTCATGGATTCTTCAAACTGATTATTTTCCATTTTGATTCCACCTTCAGATTGTCCTGGAGAACAGCAGTCGAGAAGACAAGCATGAGTGCCCATTTGGTCGAAGCAGCATCGAGCTGACAAAGATGCTGTGTGAAATTCTGAAAGTAGGAGAGCTACGTAAGTTGATCTGTTTGATCTCTACGAACTGTGGAGTGAGTTCAGTGATACCTGAGTTTTTCAGTGCAAGAATTTTCTTCCAAGAAGCATTCTTCATATAGCTGCACATAGAACAGTGGAACTCAGAATGACTACGTCTGTTTTCTCTCTCTTACTAGTTTGTGGCATCACAGGGATGAGGGTAGAATAGGGGAAATGGGCATCTATTCTTTGGCTCTCTTCTATAAGAAGCAGGACGGTTGCATAATTTCTAGAGGAAATTCAGTTCATTTCCCATCAGGTGATTTGCTGTAGGAGACTTTGTGGTTCTTACATTCCATGACCTTGTCCATAGATTAGTTTTATATAAGTATCTTGGTCATTCTTTGTGGGATTGCAAATCTAAACTGATACATCCCATTTTCTCTTAGATATCTGAAGCTCTATCTAAATATCAGATGATAGACATATCATTTACTCAGAAAGTATGATATGAAATACTGTACTTTAATACAGAGTAAACAAGCTGCCTTTGGCTTCAATTACAGTCCCTTGATAAATTTTTAGATGCTATCAAACAGAAAAGCATGTCTGTATCTTCATTAGCCTGGAATGTTGGTGTTTATCGATATGTATAAATTTCACTTACCCATCAATAATATTTTAGATCCAGCTGCAGCCTGTTTTGGTAAGGTCTACCAACAAGTTTCATTTTCTCCTTGCAGAAGCAGGGGACACAACTAAGATGCTTTTCTTTCCTCAGAGACATCTTCCTTTTGAATTTTTTTCCCTACTAAAGATCTTTTTCTTTTATCTTTACACCCAAGCCCATGAAATGTAATGAGAGAAGATCAATGTAAAAGGCAGAAAGAGAGCCTGTAGGTATCATTGTTCCTATTAGCCTTGCAACAGGCATCAAAAGCTGTTTCAAAGTATGATTTTGCTGTTGATACACTTGAAGCTTTTAAATGTAATGTCTTGAGAGAATTTATTGACCAAAAAAAAACCAAACCTGCCTCAGACATTGTCTCTGTACAATGGACCAGGAAAAAAACCTCTGCATTTCTTGCAGCTTCCAAATTGATATTTGTGTTTGACAGACCCAGACAAATGAGACAATATTTGCTTTTGAATACCATCCTAAGTAAACCAGATATATTAAGGACCACATTCACTATGTCTACAAATAAAGAGTTTAGCAACTGTTTTAGATGTTTTGCAATGATAGTGTGTTGTATAAAGTTCAGACTGTAGCAGACATGAGTCTTTAAAATAACCTTATTGCTGTAGTTGAGGTGTCTAATGCCAAATCACGCATGACAGATCTGTCTGATTTTTTCTGCTGGTAAATGTAGGAGGGACATATGATCTCAATAAAGCTGTAAGCCTACTTGAAATAAGTGCTAAAGATCAACTTTATTTTTACAAATGCACAGAGAAATATCTAAAATCAAAATAACAGCTTTGTGGTGTTTTAATGCATGTCCTATCACTTCATGGGATTGCCCTGGAATTTGTTGTTAAAAAATATGATTGATCTTGAGGTTAGCCAGGTGTCTCAGATTTCCTCCTTGAAGTGTGAGAATTCATTTGATAAATAAACTTTTCTTTTTGCCACGGACAGGTTTGTCATTTGTATATGCAAAGAGCTGTATGTTGATGATTTGCTATGTATGAAACTGTTTCTCCTGATTGCTTCTAACTTCTGCAGATAGATCCTTTCATGTTTTAATTTTTTCCTTCTGTTTTTTTTTTTAAGTGGCGACTGTGAATAAAATAGGTGGATTTGGGGTAGAAGCTCAGTTACCATATGTAGAAAATACCTTAGTTTTAAAAACAAAATGAATTGTCATATCTTAAAATCTGGTTTTTCATTTTAATTGTGGGTTGGTTGTTTGGTTTTTGTTGTTTTGGAGGGGGTGTTTGTAGGTTTTGGGGTTTTTGAATTTTTTTTTTTATTTTTTTGTTGGAGTAATTATGTAGTTTGGAAGTCTGAGTTTAGAAAGAAAACTTAAAAGTTCCTTGAGGATAGCTCTGGCTAAGGGATGTTACCTGATAATGTTCTGAAGCCACTTGTTTTGGTGTTGCTGAGGCTGCAAGCCTCTGGCATGCTTGGTGTGCTGATGTGCAGCAGGCTCCCGTGGTGGTCGTTTATAGGTATGGGATGTTGTAAACGTGATGGTGCTAAGGAGAAGTGTACTGGTGCTTCTGTTGATAGAAACCAGATGTAACATGACTGACTTCTGTAAATCATGCTGATCTACACCCACAGAACATCTGTCTCTGGATGCAGTATTAGGTCTGTGTTGTGGCCTTATATTCACAGAGGACCGAGCTAAGGTTACTTTTAACTCGTCTTGACAATTCACCTGTTCACCAGTGTGCTTCCTTAATGGTTTTGTTTATGTGGAACTCTAATTGTCATCTGAAAAGGGTGTAATAAAATACACCTTTAAAATAATGTGCAGAAAATAGATTTCCTGAAAATGGCTGTCATGGGTGCACATCTAAATGACCTGAGATCAGCAGTATGTATTGATAAGAAATGCAAACTAGAACTGACAGCTCAGGAGAATGTACATTAAAGTTTATGCTTCACTTGAGATTAAATACTGGATTGCTGAATAGGATTGGACATTTTAAAAACCAGTAGTTATAGTTCAGGGCAAATATGTCCCCATTAGTTTGTATGTGGTAGGTTTCTAAATATGTATTTAAGGTGGCCCATGTTTCTCCAGATACTCAAAACTCGCCATTATTGCATTGCAATGGAGAGCATTCCTAACAGTTTCTGAATTGTATAATTTAAAGCCACAATAAATGACCTTTTGCTCATGAAATATTCACCAGTAGAAACTTTATTTTAAAGTGCAGAGTAGATAAAAGCTGCTAGATTGTCCATTATTTATGAAGAGCACTTTAATGCTGATTATATTCCCCTTGCTCCACTGTATTAAATACCTTTGGGCAACAAGAAGACATTTTGCTATTTCTTTTTGATCCTCTCAAGCATACATTCATCCCAGAAAGGACTCACTAGAGCGTGTTACAGGCATGCTATTCTACTTTTGTAGATCCACAAATTCAGGTTCTAGACTTCTTAATTCTTTGACTTTGATTCCAAAATGTCCATGACTCGAAAATTCATCTCTTTTTCAGCAATGCATTTGAGTATATGTTTAGATCCTGTGTAAATAGAGAAAGCTCAAGTGCAAGCTGTGAGTTGAGCATATGGTTACTGCTTTACAGAGGTGGACTTGCAGAGTAGAGGAGGTAAAACTTAAGAGGAAGGTTGGTGTAGTGTTTTGGTAACATGGAAGCTAGAATGCAACATATAAGCCTCTTCACTAAAGCTTCTGATTCAGTAAAGAGTGGGATATTTAACCATAATCTTTTAATCTTGCATAGGATAGAATGTCTTCAGTGAGTACTTGCCCAGGCAATCATCTTAGCAAACACCCTAGTAATTCTGATTTCTTCAGTAATAGCTTCCTTTGTCTATCTTGTTGAACAAGAGGATTTTCTTTTTGTCTTCTGTGTCTTGGAGATGATATCAGACAAGAATGCTGTGACCTAGTGGTCACTCTTCCTCTTCCTGTACAGTTAGGTACTTAGACACTCCTTATTCCTAGTACACTGACAGGTTTACAAAGAGGAGAAAAGGTGAGGCCATTCATTGTTCCTCCTAAGTAGCTATGAAAGCTGAGGTAACCTCCCCCTTCCCTTTTATTCAAGTTTTAGTACATGTCATATATGCTCAGAGGAGAAGGAATACCCACGAACAGACTGCCAGCTTTGCTGGGAGAGAGTAACATGGCAGATAAATGTAAAAATCAAAAATGAGATCCAGAAAACCTTTGACCTTCCAGAACTGGAGTTAGTACATTTAATGGGAGATTAGGAGTTCATTAAACCTAGTATTTGTCATGAGTGAGAAGCTCACCATTTTGCATAAGTAACCCAAATGCTCTCTGATCTGAGCCTACAGTGTCCAGCTCTCTACACCTCTGCTCAGTGTGTGACACTGGTTTTACCCTCAACATCCTTTAAACTCTGATTCCTGGTGGGAAATGGTAGTGGACCATGCTACCTGATTTACGGAGAACTAGTAAAACTTCTTGGACTTGTTGCCTTCTTTCCATACAGGTTCAAATGAAATTGTTTAGTATTGAAGCAGGTGAAGAGGCTTGCAGCTGGCAGAGGAATGATAGACTAATACTGTGTACACTGAGGAAAGACAGTGCTACAGTAGTCTAAAGATGTTCGTAATATTATGATGTTTATTAATATATATCATCATAACATTATGATTATTATATATGTCCATTATTACTGCATGCCTGAAGTTCTTCTCTAGTTAAGGCATGTCAAATTTCATGTATTTTTCAGTACATTTTTGAGGAGGACACATGTTCAACTGCCAGTGTTCCTATTTGATTGTTTTGATGGGAGGGTGTTTTTTGGGGCTTTTGCAAAAATCTGCACTCAGGTTTTACAGGTGTAGATGCCACATGTCAGATATCTGTGTATGGATTGTCCTAAATCTTTTATCAGATAAATATCTTGACTGTGGTTTTTGGTTTTGGGTTTGAAATTTTTTTGCTTTTCTGGCATGGGGAATTTATTTATCATGGAATTTCTTAGAGTGAAATTAATTTACAGGACTTTTTTTCCTCAAAAGATAAGATCTAAATGCAATTGTATTTTCATGCACTTAATGCAGTTGTGCATGTTTTTGCTTTAGATTTCTTGCTGCATTTATTGCCCAGGTTCCACAATCAAAATGTTCTAGAAATGCTTACATTGGTGACCCTTTCTCAGCTAGAATGCGCTGAGCATTAGAAGGTATACAGTGATATTCATGGTTGTGCCCACTGAGAGGAAAGTAATCAAATCTCATGCTTCGAGGAATAAGCTGATTGCTGCAAGGGTCAGGAAGCACTTTTTCTCTTTGCACAATTTTTCCTTTGCCTTGCACAATCCATAGTGTGCAGTGTAGTTTGTTTCTATTGGCTTTTCCCTGGAAGCACATTGGTCACTTCAGGATCAGCATTCCAGACCTGAGGGCTCATGTGGTTTAATTTTCCTTTTGCTACAATAAATGCAATATTTTTATGACTGAATGTCATATTTGAAATTATTTTCCCCTTGCTTGAAAGCTAATTGCCTTTTTATGCTCCTCTTCCATCTCCTTAAGTTCAAATAGAATAAAGCCCTAGAAATAAAAAAAGATATTTTCATTTACTGGCATTGTTCTGGCACTTCTTCTTGTAATTTAATTTTCTGGAGAGCGAGTAATTTTATGAGTCAAGAAATGTTTGTTAGGAAGTTGAAAAACTTTTCTGGTCATAGAGTTATTTAGTGAAAGGTAGCAATTTTCTCTTTCATCATGAGCTTTTATTATGAATACGATAAAAGAATTAAAAAGATATTCTAACTCCTTTGTTGTAGCTTTTTGCTGCATTCATTCTTACCTATCCACCTTTTTGTCATCTTGCTCAAACCATCACCACAACAGATAAATCCAGTTCACAGCAAAAATTAAGCAGATTGTGACTGAAGTCTAGAAGCAACTTTGGAAAACTGGTTTGTAGCAGGGAAGGGGGTGGGGGGAATGTTTCTTTTGGAACCGTTGCTTGCAAATTAGCCATTCCTGACTTTATGGATATTAAATATGCTTATCCTTCTTAATGCAAAACTAATAACTTGCTGAGTAGTCTAAACTGTACTTTTCTTTTGTATGAAAGCAGAATCTTATTTGATTGAACAGTCCTCTCTGTTTGGTAGCACAATCCTACAGGAGAGACAAAATGAAGCTCTATTTTTCTAGGGAGATAATAATTTCTATGCAATTAACCTCTTCTTACTCTAAAAAGACTCAGTCTCTTAATGGTTATAGCAGAGTGTGAAGTCTCTAGAAAATTTCTGCTGTAATCTGTGAGAATATGAGCAACAGAGCTGCAGATACCGTGTAAGCAAGGTGTTTGACTTTTACCTCAGACAGATTTAGGAATGTTATTTTTTATACCTGGTACTGATGGCTTCAAAGCTGGTACAGTGTTGCCTGCTGGGTCAGTGAGCTGTAAATGCTGGCCTGCCCACTCTCCTCTAGTGTTTTTACCTACTGTCTGCCCTATGTCTGGTCTTTGATTTCTTTGGAGCAGGGATCATAACTTGTTTTGTATGTGTGAAGTGCTTGATCTCATTGAGGCTTTGGTGTGCGGTTCTTTAGCTTCTTTTAAATTGCATTTACTCAGTTTTAAATATTATTGTTAATACTAAAGAGCATGGTGCAGGGACAGCAACTCAGAAAACACTTTGGGGCAAGAAAAAAATATGGGTGTGGGGATTGATTTTTTTTTTTTTTTTTTAAAGAAACTGATTAATGTATCCGAAAGACAACAAAGGTAGTTTGATTAAGGATGAAGAACTTCTTTGTCTGGTATTGAAATGGGTAGCAGGAAGATCTTTCAGGATTGGAACTTTCAAGAAAACTTTCGAGATCTGAAAGTTAAAAACTAATAAATTCAAACTGGGAATAAAGGCATTAGCTGTAAGGGTGCTGAACTAGGGAACGAATGGAACAGAAAGCTGAAGAGTGATGAGAGGAGAAAAAAGAAGTCATGATATTGATTTCCTACTGTTACTGAAAATTGTAACTTGGGCAAATTTGATACCATTATAGAATAACAGCTGTAATTTGTTTCAATCTGATTACTGGAACTCAATTCTAGGATTTCTGAAATTTTTAAAATAGGCTAGAGTGCATAATGTAGCAACTTAAAAGTCTGGGCAGATGTAACAATAAACAAGAAATGTTAAAATAATTTGGATTATTGCCATAGGAATAAGTTTCCATAGGTTAAAATATTTTTATTTGTTTCCATAGGAAAAATATTTTTTAAAAGTCTCCAAAATATATCTGATTTCAAAAATTGTGCATCTCTTCTAGGCCTGTAAAGCTTTGTTAGCTGTTTGTTTGGCACTTCTTGGTTTCCCAAGAACACAAAAATACAGCAAATTTCTTTCTTGCAATGCCAAACTTTGGAACTGGCTGTCCAGGAAGTGGTTGTCTCACCATTTCTGGAGGTATTTAAAAGATGGGGTAGGTGTGGCACTTTGGGACATGATTTAATTATGGACTCAGCAGTGTTAGAGTTACAGTTGGACTTGATTACCTGAGAGGTGTTTCTGGCCTTAATGATTTTGTGATTTTAATTGTGCCTTGAAGAAGGCAGCAGTAGACAAAACCTTGTAATAGAATTCAGGGGTTTAAAGTTCACTTGAAATGCAGAGGAAATGAGCTTCAGGGAGCTGAGATGTTTGCTGCTTTTCTGGAGCAATTTCTGTACATTTTAATGGCTACTCATTTTTTCACAGACATTTCAATTCTGAGCAGGTTAAAGTTAGAAGAAAAATAATCTTTGAATCCTAGTTTTTTTTTTTAATGGTGATATTTTGTAAATATAGATTTACTAAAAGTTGCCATAATCTCTTGTATGTTGTAGCAAACTATGCTTCACATCTGAAGTTAGCCCTTAAGGTTTCACAGCATTACTGTGCATCAGACTGGAAATTTTGCAGCTGCTCCTTTTTGAAGAGTAAAGTTGCCTAATGAATTGTAGACAGAATTGAGCAATATATAAAAATACAATTTTTTATTAAATGGCAAGTTTTAGCATCTATTAATGTTGTTTTGTGTATTCCAGAAATGTTTGTGTTGGCAAAAAGGTTTTCAGGGTGAAAGATAAGACGTGTTGCAAGTGAAGAGGTGCACCTCTTCCAAAGAAAGGCAGAATGATTTTGGGTGTTGAGGACAATTGCATTATCAGGATCTCTGATGAAATGAGCATTAACTACTGATTCTTTTGGTTCCTGAGACAAGGCTGGACTTGCAAAGGCCAGTAAATGTGTAGCGTTCTAGGAAATGCACAAGGCCTTGCAAAGAATACTCTCTTCACCAAGCAGCTGAATATCCTTTAACAATCCTTTACTGGATTGGCTTTGAGGTAGTGAATGTATCATTGATTGTCTCTGGTTATCCCTGCACATGAAGCTTCATGGATGCTTGCAAGGCACTGGAGGCACTTCTGGGTTGCTGTTGACTGTATAGTCAGGTCCTCAGTCATAAAGCTGTACTCTCTTAGGCTTTTAAACTTTGTTCATTCTAAGAAAAATAGATACCTTTTAAAACACTGAATCTGCAAGGGGAGCTTCGAAGCTCTGCAAGTATTTCAAATTCAGGTTGCCCAGCATCTCAGAGAAAAGCCTGGACAAAATGCCCAAGTGCAATACTCACCAGGGGTAAGGCAGGTACTGAGTATAACTTAGACACGTTTGTCTGAAGCTTTACCTTTATGTGGTAAACACATGCTGCTTCTGGAGCCACATGTTGTGTGATGTAAACACACTGCTTATGTTTATTTAGGCTGAGAAAAAAACCTTGGCACTGCTGCTTGGTGGACCAAACAGGTGAATGCAATGTTCTCACGGGGAAAAAAACAACCAGCCAAAGACTAAACCAGGGACTAGTTAAGTTTTGTCATATAATTGTGCTTATGTTTTGATACCACACAGTACTGTGGACTGCTACTTCAAACTTATTGATCATATACCCACTTGAAACTGGTGGTAGAATTGTTTTTGTGGAAAGGTTATACTTAGCCATTAATCATTCCTAGTATCTTAGAAAAGGGCAGGTGCTTGGTTTTTTTTCTTTGCAAGAGTGGTTTCTCAGAGGTGATCAAAACAATGAAAACTAGAGCCTGAGGTCTTAATATATTTTCTTTAAATTATTTCCCATACACTATAAATATTTAATTCTTTCAAACCGTCCTTAATGTATTTTGTTGTAAACCTCTTAGAGTCAAGCTCTTCTTTGCCAGTAAAAATAACAGTAATAGTGAGTAACCTGAATGACTAGAGCTATGCTGTGAAGGTGGCACAGATTTTTAACATTGGGTTACTGATGTTATGTATGTGTTGAAGTACCATCTGTCACCTTCATTTCTGTTGAAATGTTTTATAATGAAAAGCTTAAGAAAATTAGCTTCTTACAATTAAACTTCACTTGCCCTTTTTGAAGAAGCATAGATTGGCTGGAACTGGAGCAGGAGACAGCTACAGACCCTCAGGCCTCTCACAGGCCTTAGAAATGTTCACATTCAGCAACAGCTTTAAATAGTGCTGGCTAAGTCAAATGAAAACAGGAGTCTGTGGGGTTGTATTTTGTTCTGTTCCAAGAGGAGGGATTTAAAAATCCACTTTGGAAACTGCCCTTTCATTACTCCACAAGTTCTATTCTGTATTCCTTGATTGGCAGAAACTTTGTATAAATGTTTAAATGTGATGAATGAATTTTAATGCCATTTTTCTTTATATGTGGGAAGGAATTGAATTTCTTGTTTCATAACATTTCTGGTCTCTTTGTGCTGAAGTTATGTCATGGCTATCTTTTGTAAAATGAAAAATAGCTTCTATGTAATTTTTAAATAAAAAGCTTTAATACCTGAAAGAAATGGAGAGGGAAGAGAATGAAGAGGGAAGAAATTCTTTCTTCCCTGAAAGAATTTGGGAGAGGAATTCCACATAGCCCAAAAAATTGGCTTATGGCATTATAACAACTGTGATTGTGATGTAGTGTTGAGGGGTGGAGACAGGAGGTGAAGCCATGACCTGCTGAAGACTTCGCATAAGAGTCACATCACTCCTGTAGGGTACTGGAAATGTAAGTGATGGCACCACTGGCACATTTTCAGCTAATGTTACTGCACTTTCTCTTTTGTTATTTCCTGAGACTTTTGAAAAACGATGGCCCTAGTTTTTCTTGAGGGCTTACAGTTCCTCTCACATTTCCTTTCCTTAGTGTGTCAGGAGGTCCATATAGGCTCTCGGAACACCTCTCAGAAACAGCAGTCACCTGTAATTCCAGCAGTTTTTGGACAACTTGAACCCAAATTTTGTACCCATTAGTTGTGTGTCTATGTGTGCTGCTAGGTCATTAGAGGAATATAATTACATGCTTACTCCAGGATCTCGTTACAGTGTGTACTTTGTTAATAGTGAGACATGAATGCAAGCACCCATGCAGATGCTCGGGCTGTGTCTTTGAACCCAGGTTATCGTACTAATCTAGGCTCCAGTGATTCTGTATTTTCTCTGTTGGGGATATTGTACCAAAGCTGAGCTCTCTTTGAAGAATTGTTTGATATGTAAATGCTGTCTGACAGAAGAGTTGTTAGCTGCCACTGAACACCTTTTAATGTACTAAGTATGTCCTGGTGGCACAGAATGCTGAGACTAGCTTCTGAATCTTTCCAAGTATTTTATAAGGGAAAAAACTGTGGCTCCAGTTAGATATATCCTATTTTTCTCTTATGCTTTGTTTGTTACTGAAGTCTGTACACAAAGTTTATTCTTTTTCTTGCAGTTTTAAATGCAGTGCATTAACAGACCTAAGGCCTCCAGGACTTCTGGGTTCCAACTCTTCAGGACTAAGCACTCTTTTTAATTTTCCTGAGCATTTGTGTTTTATATGTGCACATCTTGCTAATAATTCCCCAGACTGACTGGTGGTTCTATTTTCTCCCCTAATTACCACTACAGAGCATCACTTTTAATTATTCTATCAAGCCTTTAAGAAAGGACTTAAAACGTCCATCAGCTCTATCCAGATTTGTTGTCTCTTCACATCAAAGGCCCACTTGCTGACAGACACTTAAAAAACCATAGCATAATGATGTTAGCTACAGGCATGTATCAAGTGACTGATAAAGAGCTAAGAAAAAGTGTTTGACTCTTTGTTCATCTGAAGTAGGTTATCGAGACACAGAAAATCATTGCTTGTTTGTGTACGTATGAGTGGGAAAGAGGTTGCTGGTGTAACGCTGCCTCTCTTAAGCTTTCCACAATAAATTTTCTCCTGGTGGACCCTAAGTCCTGTTTGATTGTGCTTTGACTGATTGTGCTTCATTTTTATGTTTGTAGCTTTTTAGCACAAATATTTGCTTAGTAAAAATCTGAGAGAAGATCTCTGATAGTTAATTCCTTGGGCCATTCCAAGCTCTGAATGACAATTAAGCACCAAATTTACCAAAACAGAAATCATGGCAAATGGCTCTATTACTACAAATTTCACTTGTGTTCATCTTGATATTGATAATATACTTTGTCCTTCATGAGTTTAGGTCTCCATAGTTTTTGATATCTGACACGGAACACAATATGTTCATCCCAATCAGTAGCAGGACATTGTTTAGCTGTACAAAATGGAACAATATAGAATTCAGCATAGTTTTGTCACAGTGTGCAGCAGAGCTCATAGAACTGAAATTCTCATTTTCTGGGTAGGCTGCACAGTATCTCAGTGAATAGCACAGTTGTTAATCATTTGAGGCTTTTAGAGTGCTAGCAAACCTTACCTGAGAGACTAAAGAAATTTCAGGTGATATACCTAATCAGGAAAAGTTACCTTAAGTCTTAGATGGGCAAAAAACTGATTGAGCCATAACACAGGAGTATCATTGCTAGTTTTGTTTAAGGTAGATGCTGTTACCAAAACAAATGCAACCATTTCTTCAGAGGAAAAAATCACCACAGCAAGTGCTAATGAAAGGAGACTATGAGGAGTGAATGGTTTTCTACAGAAAGCAGTTTTGAATATGTCTGTCTAGCTCCCATATTTATTAGTTAATCAGGATGCAATTACTTTTAAATTAGGCTTTGATTTTTATGCTTTACGATACAAAAATAAGATTCTTAGCTTGAAAAAAAAAAAAAATTCAACCCACAAACAAGAAATGTCTCCTTTTGGATTCTTAGGAGATCTTTCGTGGGACCTAAGCAGTAAAAATGGAAACTATCCAGTCTCTTTCCCATTTTTTTAAACATTAAGCATTGAGATTTCAGAGGCAGCAGTTTTGCAGGTATCAAAGACACTGTGTGTGGAGCCATGGTGCAAGCTGACCATTGCCATGAAAAACAGTGAATCGTCTATTATAAAAAATTTTCAGACTGTAAGGACAGTGCAGCCCCCTATTTTTTTACTTGTATTGCCAACTTTTTTTATATCACTTTTTTCCAGATATGTTATGTGAGGGTCTTGTGGTAAGACTATAGCAATTCCTACTATGACCACCTGCAAGGTGCTGTTAGAACTCATGGCCCTGATAGCAGCTAAGGGCTTGGATGTTGGTAGTCTTTGCCTAAATTAATGTCCCAGAGTCCAATCTATTTCCAGTTCAGAAAGTTTACTGCATTTTCATACAATAATTCATTATCAAGGTTGTTATAAGGATGTTGTCTGGAAAGTCCAGAGGACCACTCTTCTACAAGAGTATTTTGAATATTTAAAGGCATTAAAAGTCTTGAGGATTATTTGTGAAGTATTCTTGAGCTTTACAGGAAGGTGCTTGGAAACCTGTCCTGGAATTCTTCACTTCCTTCAGCTTCCAACAGTGGAGCCATCATCTACCCCTTTCTTTTCCTACCTCTTCTAAATAGTGACGTGCAGCTGTAATATTTTCTAATAATTATTTCCTTATGTTTCAAAATTATACATATTTAGTTTTATGAATACCTAGGACAGCTACAGGATTTTCAATGCAGGTGGTCTAGACCTCAGTCTCTTGTATTCTCTGGCTGTGCTTTGTTTATGCAATTGTGAGGTTCCATTTGATTCACCCCACCCCCATTGTTAAATAGCATATCTTCCTGTTTTATGAACATGTGGGTTTTCAATCTTTTTTTCCCTAATATTTGCATATTAATAAGTAATTGAAAAACATTATGTAAATTTGATGTCATGATGAATTTATTATCAAATGAAATGGCCTTTAAAGGTAACTGTAGAAAGCTACTACCAGCTAGGGAGATGAAATTTGCTGATAGTTAATTTTTCTATTTTCCATATAGGAATTTCAGAAATGCCGCTAAAATGCTGGAGAGGAGGCATAACTTCCTAGGCTTTCAGAGGAGTTGCTTTGGTTTGGTTGTTTCTTTTGTTTGTTTTGTTTGATGGTTTGTTTGGTTGGTTTTCTTGTTCTGGGATTTCTTTCTTTGGTGTCGTCTGGGATTTTTGGTTTTTGGTGGGGAGGGATTTTTTGTTGGTTTGGTATTTCTGCTAGATTAGCTCTCTGGCTTGGAACTGTGGGGTTGGAAATAAAACTAAAAAATTCCCTGAGGATAGCTCTGGCTAAGGAATGTTACCTGTTAATGTTCTGAAGCCACTTCCTTTGGTGTTATTGAAGCTGCAAGTGACTGGCGTGCTACGTGTGCTAGTTTGCAGCACGTTCCTGTGGTGGTTGTTCATAGAGAATAATTGACACCTTAATGGTCTGTTTTGTTTGCTCAAGTGAGGACATAAAGCTGTTCTTATCTCTGCATCCACAAAAAAATTGTGTTATGTAGAAAGCGTTCTCTTTACCAGGCAATTGAGAGCAAAGAGAAGAGGTGGTGTCTTTCCATTTTAAAATTAGGAATGAACATCCCAAGGCTGATTTAAAAATTTTAAGATCTCTCTTGTTTGACCCTTTTTGAGGGTCAAAATCTGAGATGGTTTTCTCCACATTCATCAAAGTGAGCTGAGGAAAAAAGCTATAAAAGTGCAGATTTTCTGATTGCAGAACCTGGAATTTCAAGATGACACTAAATATGGTGCAACATTAGAAAAACTCCATTGTTGGAACTTCTGCATTAGGTAGGTGGAGCCTTAGATAATTATGGATGTGTTAGGCTGGAATTTTCAGGGATTTTCACGACTGTTATAATTTAAAATTTTGCAGATTTTATATCCTTTAAACTTCCTAGTTAGCTGCATTAGCAACAGCATCTTGCACTGCTTAGCTTTGAAAAAGATGAGTTGACCCTCAGACAGAAAAATTTGCACTGGAAGAGCTATTTCTGTCCCTGCTCACTGACAATGAACAAATAACAGAGCATTTCCATCATCAACAGTTCCTTTCCTTCTCTTTTCCACCCTCAGATTCCAGGGGTGGGTGGTGACAGCTTGAAGTGATTAGATATATTTTCAGATACCTATTCATTTAGAATTTAAAAAAAAAAAATGTTTTTCCCTGCCACTACTAAATTATGAATTTTTAAAGTGTTTCTGTACATGCTTTGGTAAAGCTGCCGCAGTTATTTACTTCTATTAATCACTCCAGTTTAAAACTTCTTCTGCAGTGTGTGTGTGTTCCTTTTGTTTTCTCATTAAATGAACTTCTGTGAGGTCCAGGTTACTATACAAGTATTAATGGAAAACAAATCTTCCCATGCATGGACAGCCACACCACAAGTGGTGGGTTTTATTGGAGATTGGATTTCACTTAGTACAGCAGGGGACAATATTCACAAAGAGCCTTGCCAGAGCATTGGCAGAGAGGCAGCTATAGAGGCTGCAGAAAGGATCAGATGTCACCCCTCGCAGCACACACACGTACACCTAACAACCAATTTACTGGGATGCTAATTCTCACTTCCCTATAAAATTCAAAGTTACAGTAAACTTCCCCAGGATTTTTTTCCTGATTTATTGAGCTCATGATTATCCATTCACAAAGCGGATGCAGTGCTGTATGAGTTGCACAAGGAATTGAATTGCAGCATGCATTTCTTGAAGAATTTCTGAATTGAAAAAGTTTAAGCAAAACCTATGTATTATTTTTGAAGAACAAGAAAATCTAAGCAAAAATAAAGGGCATCTTGTCCCCGTGAGAAGGCAGGGGAAAAAATTACCATTCCAGCTGATTCTCATTAGGCTAAGCTGCCCCAGTGGAGGAAAAATTTGCATTTCCTATGAGGAATTCATATACCATTATTGTGCTGGGATACAAGAGAATGTGGGTTAGAGCCTGTTTCTGTCCCCTTTCTGTCCAGATTTTCTTGACCTCGCACAGCACAGAAAGCTTTTTACAGGCATGGCTATAATATTGTCAGATTTTGTAGTTAAGTGAAAAGTTTGTGCCTTGGTTCTATCAATTGTCATAATTTGCTGTAGATAGTGCTCAACTGCGAAGATTTGCTGTCCTGCGTGCCTTTCCAGTATCAATTCCACAGTAAAGACCATGGGTCAGCAAAGAGGGTAAAAGTGAGATGATGAAACTGCTTTTTTTCCAGCTGATCTAAAGATTAAGCCTTTAGTCTCTAATCTTTAGTCTTTAATCTTTGCTTAAAGATTAAGCAAAGGCAACATAGGCACTGAGGTTTAAAACACAGATGCTACCTGAGAAGAGGTATGTTTCCAATAGATTTTTGAGGATTTGTCTTTGTACATGCTGAGACATGATCTGAGGCCTTTTCCAAGCTTTCAGTATGAGTCTGTGTTCCCTGTATCACCCTCCAAGTGTGATCCACAGAATACTGTGAGCATTATGTGCCTTTAAGAGCCCCAAAATGCCTCAGAAGGCAGAAAAGGAGGCCAAGACTGCATCCCACCGGCAGTTTCAGGGAACCCTATGACTTATCATGTCTAAGACAGCTAATCTTTTTTAAAAAACGTAAAAATAAAAAATCATCCTGGTATAGTTGTACTGGGGAGAAAAAGTAGTGTGTAGAGCAAGCTTGGTTTATTTCCTTTTTATCAAGCATTCATTTTGAAGGGTAAGTCATCTCATTAGTAGGAGCCCATCTGCTCCCATTTCTTGCAAGGTAGTCTGATTTGTGTGTGTTGTGTGTATGCACAAAGGATTTCAGTTTTAGTCTAGTGTTAATTCCCATTAGACTTAGGCAGGAGGAGAAAAGTAATGTTTCATGAAGAGAAAAGGAAGTTGCATGCACTCAAAAACTTGTCTGGAATGGTCTAACTTCTTCCCCTCACATAACAGCCATCAATGAATAATGAGAAATTTGTTCATTTAAGTTACAGTACTGATGGTTCATATTGATTGCACCTAAGCCCTGATGCGAAGCAAAGCAAGATTTGTTTGTCATGTGCTTATATATCACAGTTTTTCATCCTATTTTCAAGTTGTGCCCTGCTTAGTATGGAGTGACATCCTCCATACAGTGTTAGAGAGCTATTTGTTCTGTTCTCTTGAGTCTTTCATATTTCCATCCAGAAAAGTCTTATTGCAGGACCTGTTGCAGCAGTGGAAAGATCCTTCTGAGATCTGACAGAGAATGTGTTGATTTTTCATTCTTCCCACTTCTTTCTGAGAAACAGAAAGAATGATACAGCAATAGGACTTCTGTTTTCTGACTTCTGTTTTATTGCTTAGACATTTCAGAGTTGATGTGAGCTATGATTTGAGAATTCCCAGGAGCAAGACTGCAGCTTTTTCCCCTTTACCACCTGCATTTCTCAAAGTGCCACAGGCTTTTATTACAGCCCTAATGGAAATCTCAGGAGTGCCATTCACACAGAACAGATTGATGGTGTTTTCAATCCTGTGGTCTTAAGAAAATATAACTGGTCTCATTTTGGTGCACATTACAAGAAGCTGATCATGTTATTAAGATGCAAATGAATCTATGTAATGACAAACCTTTAATAATGATAAACAGCCTACTCCCATTTCTCACAGATGTGTTATCTGTTTTATTAAAACCCCTTTGCTCTCTCATACATTAAACTTTGAATTTGTAAGGTCAGATCAAGGATGTTCATTGATATTACTGTGATTGGAATAGAAAGAAAAAAGTATGAGATACATGGGACCTACTTCTATAAAAAATGAAGATCTCTTCTGTGTCTCCTTTGTGTCTGAAATGAAAATGATGGCTGTCAGTTTTGTTCTACCTGGTACATGTTCATATTGTGTAATCCTGTTTCCAGCAGCTCTGCAGTGGGTTACAGTCAACTTTCTTGAGAAGATTTTATCTGCAGTCGCATGTGCTGAAAGCTATAATTATTTTTTTTAAATAGAAGCTGTAAAAATTATGTTTAGGGGATGTCTTTTAAGTGCAGTAGACATGGATACATCGCAGCAAAAATAGCTAGGAATTAGGCAGTGGCTGAAACTTTGTCCAGCAATGACGTAGCTTTGAATGCTTCAGTTCTGAAGCACTTTGGGCCCTAAGTGCAGAGGCTCAATTTTCAGAGTGTTGTATCACCTTGTCAGAAAACAGGGCCTTTGCTGCTCTTTACCACCCAGGTAGAGCACCAGAAATTAACTTTTAAAAAACAAGATTAATGCACTCAGTAGAGATTTGGTAGAGATTTTTCTGCTCTGGAGAGATTGACAGTCTCTTTGAAGCACATTAGATTTGAGTGCATTTTTTTCCTCTAGGAAAAATGTAATAGTGGCAGTATTACATATGATGAAGTCATTACTTATGGAGATGAAATATCACTATTGTACCAAATTTAAATCTTTGTGCTGAGAGATCCCCTTCAAGGAAAATGCACAAGCCTATCAGTATCACCTTTACTAGGGGGAAGTTCAACCTCCACAGATGGGAGAGATGGGAAAATCCCAAGGAACTGTAGGAGCATAGTGTTATAAGAAGAATTACAAGGAGAGCAGAAACAGAAGGGGCTGTTAGGTGCATGATGCAAATGGATGTTGACTGCACATAACAATAAAAGAAGTTAGTTTCCCATTAAATTTTAAGGCTTTTTTGGTCTTTCCTTCCTGCCTCCTGCTTTTAAAGTCATTCTGTTTCATGGTATGCATTGATCATTTGGCTTTGGGGTAACTGATTTCTGGCAAACCAGTTTAACTTTTGTGTTGAATGAAAATAAATTTAAGTAGATAGGTGCATATGGCTAGAAAAGGAAAGAAATTATGGATTTTGTGATAGTAGGAGCAGAAATCAAATTCATCTGTGCCTCTCAGAAGAAGAGAGAGGAGCAGGTGTGACAGTGGCACAGCTGGATCAGTAACTAATGCAAATGTGGCTAAGATGGCAAAGGGGAAGAGCTATTTTGTGTAAAAATGTGTTGTGTCTTCCTAATGTTAAATGCTTGTAGGCTCATGCTGATTTATTAAATGGTGTAGATTTGCCAGCTTGAGCTCACAACTTCAATTCCACTAATGAAATTTAATTTTTCAGTGTATGACTTCTAATTGGCAGGTTTATAACCTGCGTGGTATTGGCACTCAGAGCAGGAGCCAGCTGTTGCTGAGGCAGGTGTCACAAAAAGATTCTCTAAATCAGGTCCTGGTAGCTAGGGATGTGTTTCTAGTCCAGCTTTCACTGAATTGAGACACATTTATGTGAGGTGCAGTGAAAGTTATGGTTGCCTAAATATTCTTGTAATGACTCCTAACATTTCTGCCTTCTTGGAAACCTTTGATACTTCTTATGAAACATTTCAGGTTATTTCAGTGGGGATTTTGTCTTTTTTCTTAGGGCTTTTAGTAAGATATACCGTGATACTATAATCCAGCTACTCCAGAGTAACTCAGGGCCAGGGCAGTAATTCTCCCAGTATTTTGTGAATTATTAGTGCCAAGGGAGATGAGGCCAGGAATGGGTACAAAGCTGGCCAGAATCACTTAAACAAAGCTTAGCAGCCCCTGGAGTGGGGTGCTAAGTAAGGTGTCTGTGGAAGTGCCTTGACTATTCCAGGCAACTTCTGTGGCTCTGCCACAATTGGATCAGGGCTTAAAGGCACAACTGGGCTGGGGAAGTAGAAGAACACTCGTGTAGAGAGTAGAGGTGGTGTCAAGGAGAGGAAATATCTCTTTGATAGCTAGAGTTAGAACCAGATCTGAGTGCATGGAGCTGTCTGGGGAGCCAAGGGCCTCTGAGAATGGAGGCTCTGTACAAAAGATTACAGAGATCTCTTGTGTTGGATTTTTGCCTTGATTTACGTGTGCTTCTTTACCTTCCCTCCCTCTTCCTTCAATAACAAAAGACAAAAATGAAAAAAACATGCAAGTAAACAATTTGGGGAAAACTAAGCAAAACCTACAGGATGGAGTCTAATAATTATTTTAAGATAGGGTCATTTAGTGAGACTAAACAATTGTTGAATTACCTATGGCACAAGTTATTGAAAGATCACAAGAATCTCAAGCTGAATTTAGAAGTTTGGTTTCTTTTAGGGCCTAGCACAATTCACAGCTGTGAGGAAGGATTGGTGAAGCATAAAGGGGAATATTCTGCTTATGCTTGTTTTCTTTTTCCTTTCCCTTGGGCTAATCAAGTTCAGAGGTAAAATAAGAGGAGGATTTGAAAATAAACACATGAATTGTTATGGAAATTATTTGTTTGGCTGCACTCTGCAATTATGTTTGAGATACTTTTTTTTTTTTTTTTTTTTTTTTTTTGAGACATCTTCCAAGGAAAAGATCTGAGTACTAACTTAGACTTTTTGTCTGGTGATACTACCCTGAATATTCACTTGAGTCTGAAGCTAAAATGAGATTAAACAATTGCAAATGCCTTTCATTTTTAAATCTTATATATACACAAAAATTAGCTGGTTCATGCTTAATTGCATCCTCTTTTTATAAAGGTGGTTTTTTTTGTGATCCAACAACTATCCTAACTAGATAGAGAAGGAAAATTCCCTGAAGCTGCTCTGTTTGCTTCCCAGTATGAATGTGAAAACCATCTCTTTTCATTTGCTATGCCAAGAAAAGGTTGAGAGTACTTATTCAGCAAAGGCAGTTTAACCTCATTGTCTAATTGTATCTTAAGCAAAAGCAGGATTGGAGTCAATTTTACCTGACTCAAAGCTACCTGACAACTTTGAATGTAATGCTAACTTACATTGTGAAAGCTGTAGGGGTTGGAACATAGTTACCTGCAGCATGCCAAAGTTAGGTACCTGCTTGGCACCTAAACCTTATACACCTTCCAATTGCTTCATTAATCTGAATGAAGCATTTATAACCTAAATAGGTCACAAAAGTTCTTTTAAAAGGCCTCCTGGGAGAACTTTTGCCTCCGGCTCACTTGAGCACACACACAGCCCCCTTCAGGAAACAAAAACATCGGTTCTCTTTCTTTTAAACATAGCAGAAGCATACACAATTATTTTAGGAGAATATGAATCTGATTAACTGTTGTGATGTTGAGCAATGCTGACAGTTGGGCATGGCAAAATTGTCCGTGAATTCATAATCGGGGGAAAATGGTTACAAATCTAGTCGTTCTACAGATGATTTATAAAATATAGACGAATCTAACTCTCAGTTCCAATGAAATCACAGTTCACTTGAGATTGCTCTCACATCTTATTGGAAGTACTTTTAAGAGGGAGCATTATATCAGTGATAATTGCTTGTCATTGTTCAGAAAATGCTAAGCTGCAACAACAGACCACGAACTCATGAGTATTCTGTACTCAGAACACTTGTAAGATAGTCCCGTGGGCTTCATTTTTAAATTTTACTTCAGTTATTATTTAACTTCATCTTACATTTTGTAGTAGACTTTGACAAAGCATAATAATAACCACAATAATTTATTATTTTTAGTCTTGTGTCTGCCTATTACTCTTCAGTGTATTTTGTATCAGGTTCATCTATTACACATAGCATTTAATCATCTGTTTTGCTAATATTCATTTAGTACAAGCATCAAGATAACTCAAGTGAAACTGGCTGTTCTACTTTGATCTTTAGAGCTTATAAGGGCAGCAATAAATGCCCTTCTATTGTATTATGTTAAATCTTATATTTCAAGGGAACAAAAGGGAATGAACAACAAAAAAAACCCAAAAAACCCAAACCATCTTAAGCCAAAAGCCAGCATAAATCAATAAAGGCCAGGTTCTTTCACTTGTTACCTGACAGCTGATGCACAGCAGACTCAATGGGTGCTATCTTCATCATGGCCTACATTTAGTAGTGACATGGACAGAAAAGGATGCTCATGATTGCACTTAATGGCAAAGGAATCAATGCAGCGTGCACATCATATGCAGGAAAGGTGATACAGAGCTTAAGGCTGTCCTGTACAGCATCTTCCCAAATGCAAAGTCCCTGGCCACCATAGAGAAATATATGTTGTGTTGCAGTACTTCTCTGTAGAGCAGCAACAGATCACCTCTGTGAGTCAGTGCTTCTCCAGCAGTCAGAATGGCACTGGGGTGCCCCAAAATCAGACTTAGAAGAAAACAGGTGGAGTTCAAAGGAATATATATATATTTTTTTTACACATATGGACATTTGAATATAAGCATTTGTTACTCCCCCATATACCTTGGAGCTATGGAAATTCTGCATCTTCCCCACGGAATGAGTATGTTCCCTCTATAAAATGCATAATGTCCTGTGTCAGAGACTATCATCATTTGCACACAAACAGAAGTGAAGGGAGAGATGTTTGAATGTAGACACTGCAGGATGTGAAGGCACAGCCTGTCTTTCCTACAATTGCTGAGGGAATTGCATTGGGTGAGTAATGCAGAAACCTGGATGCCAGGCTCTGACTTCTGCATGTAAGGAAGGTTTGAAATAGCAACAGACATTAACATAATCACTGTACTAGACAGGCATATTAGTTCACTGAACTTATATCTTCATTACATTTGTATTTCATTACTTACACTTCTGACAGGGAAGTGTGGATGTATGCAGCCTAGTTTTGCTAAGTGTTTTTGTGTACTAATTTTTGCCAAATAAATACTACTATTTTAAAATATTTATTTAAAAGTACTTCATGTCTTTTTCAGGCTTGTTCAAATGAGTCAGCTCAGACATTTTAGATCTGCTCCCAAATAATTTCAAATGTCCACTTATGAGTAATTAAAAGTATGCCAGAAATCAAATTGCTTGAATTTTTAGGGAATACAAATATAGAAGGCCTGAGCAGGGTGTTTCTAATTTATTTTGATTTCTGTGCAACTTCCGTGTGTTTTAATGAATTTAACCTTTTGATATGAGGGTCTGAGAAAATCAAAGACCAAATGTGTGAGTAATGATTTTACAGCACATAGGAATAAAATGAGATTCAAGCTACATCCCAAGATTTTGGAAAAAATGAATACTTTAAAAGCAACTTGGCTGAACATTATAACATATGGACTGTCTTTTAAAGCAATTGTATATGAAATGTGCCTTGGGGTCTGTTTTGTGTTGTTCCTTATATTTCAGGAGGAAAACAAATGTTGTAGAAACTGCTGGACTTTTGCAAAATACTTCCATATTTTGCAGGACTGGGACAAGAGGTACCATACTGAATTTCAGCTGTTGCAGTCCTGGAAAACTCAAGGAAGTCTTTATCGCTTAGGGTTTGATTTAGTATTTGTCTCTGAGATGTCTAGGCTAGAGTATGCGAATTATGCAGAATACAGCCATATTTAATACTACAAAATGCAAGTTCCCCATTTAAATTTGCACATTAAGTTCTTCTATATTGTCTCAATGGAGACTCCAATTTGCTTGTGCTTATGTTTCAGAATGTGTCTGATGTCAGGAGAAACAAGAAACACTCTTCTTTCCTGTTTATATAAACTATGCCCTGCTGATAAAAATCAGGGAAGAGCCTGCAATATACTGAATTGCTTTCTTCCACTAGTCTCTTAAGAATTTTACTTGCAAACCAATATAAGGTTTAAACCAGTTTTTATCTCATATTATAATACCTTGGGTTTACTATGTTTTCAACAACTTGTGAAACTTAAAAATAATTTGGATGAACTGGGCATCCCTAATATTCAGGGTGTATTTTAATAGCTCATTGAGGATATCTATCAAATCATCTCTGGTTTTACCTGTCAGACTGGTGGCTTTCTCTGCCATCTCCAAATTAAAAAAAAAAACAAAAACAACCTTTTCAGAAGAAAGAGACACAGATTTACTAAAGGTATAGGATAGGAGGTGGCAAGAACTGTGGGAGTATCAGCATGCAGAAGAGTAGGTCTCTTGTAGATAAAAAAAGCAACCACCATATGGGGCAGTTGTTTTCTTCAGTGAAAATACGCTTCCACCGTTTTTCATTGTGAGAATTCGCTGGTGTTGTTGCATTTACCAGCTTCTCTTTGGCAACCATAGAAACAGCTCCAAGATTGATGATTTTCATCATCTGAGTCTGCTTCATTGGCATATCATAATGAAAGTCACTCCATGTGGTGCTGCTTTAGATATTCAACACAACACAAACTCAAGTCCTATGCTACTTGTTGTGTTTCTTAAAGATGTGAGGTTGTTTTAACATCATGACTCTTTCATATAAGTCTTTATCTTGTCATTTGGGCTTGTTTTTTCTTTAGATGTTTTGCCTTTGTCTATTTCAGCTTTTTGATTTCATATTTTAAAGTTTTATTCCACACTTTAAAAGGCAAAGTTTTTTTATCCTGTTTTATTAAGAAAATGAGCCAGATGTTACCTATTGTCTATCTGTCCTTCTTAATAATTTGGGTACATTAGTCAATTTCAACCCCAAAATAACAAAGAGAAGTGTGAAGTTATAAAAATATCGGAAAAATAGCTTTCCGAAAACATTAGATTTTTTTTCTTCAGTGTGACAAACATCTTTGTAGTGATCTGAGTCTTAGTTAGACACCTACATATTCTTGTGGGATCTGGGGTTTTAAATGGAGGTCTAAATCCACAAGAAGACAATTCTTATTGACCCTTCTGAAAACCAAAATAAAATCTTCTATAATGTATATTTCCCTTATGTTTTTTTGTTTTTGTTTTTTGGTTTTGTTTTTTTTTTTTTTTTTTTTTTGGGGCTTCAGGTGAAAGCTTAATGTGGCTGCCATCACAGATCAAAAATCACTGCTGACATTTATAATGTAAATATGGATAGTAGGTGACACAACTGATTCCACAGTAGATAGAAAGTGCACATGAAGGCTAGAAATTTCATTGATGTCCCAGTGGAATTCCTGGCATTTACCAGTCACCCTGTCTTTGAGGTCAATTTCATGAACCTCCAGGTCTGATGGGTGTAAGTTTTCAGCAAAAGAGAAGATGAATAGGAAATTGCGTGAGACACAAGCGTGACTACAAATCCTTTGTGTGGGAAGTGAAGGAGTTGAGAGATACCCTGAAGTGGTGGCTATCAAGAGAGGAAAGGTCAGCACAGTGAGGATTAAAGGGGAACACCAAAGTTATTAAATGCTGACATAGGCTAGCGGTCTCCGACTGGCATATCAATGTGGAGATATTTGTGGGTAATTAATGTCAAAGCCAGGCAGAGATGTTTGTGTTTGAAGGAGATATTGATCCCCTGGCACAGAACCAGCATATAATAACTATATTTCCCTTACACCAATTGATTGGGACACTATCAATTATTTTATCAGATGGATATTGGTGCAGTAGAATGACAGTTGGTTGCTATAACATTATTGAGTTGCTTGATATAACATTGATCACTTCAGTTGGTTTATACTTCCTCTAGATCATAGCCAACCATGGTGTGCCACATACAAAATAGGCAATTTTTGTTTTATGAAGATTAAAGTAATAATTATAGGGAAAAAGAATACATATCTGAATACTTGATAACACTTGTGCCTCTAGAACTTCCTCATATTTGCTTCTGTTTCTATGCAGAGGGACATAAAAGATGAAATTTTACCCTTGCATTTGGTAGAATGCAGAGGAACGTGTGGATTTCCTCATGAAAAGCAGAGCTGAGCCTAAGTTGAATATGTAGAAAATTTTTACATAGGGTTATGGGAGTCCAACACCATTGTAAGTCTAAACTGCCAAAATGATTGATGAGAACTTTTGCAAATACAACAGTAAACCTGAGAAACATTGGATGAAGTAAAGTCTGGAAGAACTGACCTATCAGCCACTCTCCTTGGAAGGTGAGGTACAAGTTGAACACAATTTAGATTTTGAAGACATGTCCTCCTGAGTATATCAGGAGATGGATGGGCTTTTTGGGAGATGTGAAATACCTCAGTCCATTTTCTGTGAGAAGAACACCTTCTGGAAATGAGATCTAGAGAGCAGGTCTCCCACTTAGATGTTTATGACAGATCCTGAATATACAGAAATTTGGTGGTGGGGAGGTGTTGTGGTGTTTCTTTGTTTGTTTGGTTAGTATGTGAGGGGTTGCTTGTTTGTTTACTATATGGTAGAGATACTTTTTGAAGGCTTCTTGGCCAAGTGAACCTGTGATAAAAAAAATCTTCACACAGCTCAATCTTATGGCTCAATATTGACAGATTACCTTCATCAGCTTTCATATTGTAATCTTTTTCTCAGATACAGCCTAGGTCAGTCACTCACAGTGGTCAGAGACTCTCCCATCCTTTCTTCCATCACTGAGCCTGTTGGGCTCTTTCTAATGCTCCTTCATCCTGTGTTGTTAAAAAAATCCAACATCACCAAAAAGAAAAACCTAAAGAAAAACAGTCCACAAGCAATAACCCCAGTATAGCAACACTGACAAGAGTAGTCTTAAGCAGATCGTATCTATGTCACGTGGATCAATAAAAGTGTGATTTATGCTCAGGGAGATAAGATTTGCTTCCTCTCACCTCCAAAATGATTCAAAAAGTTGTGAGAAGGTTTGAGAAAAAAAATTAGATCAATATTATTTTATATAAAATAGGAAAAAAAGTCATGGAAAATTAAAAATAAATTACCAGTTCTACTGAGATCACAGCCTGGGATGTTCTCAGAAGTTATTCTTTATTCTTCTTTCATGTGTTAACTAAAATGCTCCTTACTGAGTTTGTGTATAATTTCATCCTTTTCCTACAGACCAGATCATGGAACTTCCCATGTGTCAGTTTTAGCAAGTTTTTCCTCCATATGAAAAACTGAATCCTGAATTTAAGCCTGTATAATTTCACTTGGATTGCTACCAATTAGTCCTACACACTTTAAGAAAGACCTCCAAAAGTACTATAATAAATGCACAGCTCAAAATATATTCAACTGTTGTCTGTGCAAGAGCGCTTCATCTTCTTTAGGCTTTATAACCGACTTAATCAAAACTGAATATGCAGATGGGAAAAAAGCCAGCCCAGAAAGCAATGTATTTATGCTGTTCTTCAAATATTGTTGCCAAAGATTTCCTGACACTTGTCTGTTTCAATACATGTACAATAACAAAGTTTTTATGTGGATAGTCTCTTTGACTTTAGGTACTTGCTCTTCAAATTAATTAGAAGACATTCCTATGGAAATGTTTGCAGGATATGCTCTGTCTTGAGATAGATTAATGCTAGTAGAACAGGAGAAGTATTTTTCACATTCTCTTTTCCTTCTTCTATCATTAAAATGGTGTGTTTTGATGTTTCAGGTCCCTGATCACAAGTGCCTTCTGGTGTTTCTCCTTTTTAACTGTGTCAAGCAATGCTCTGCCTTTTTCTCTGAATAATTCTGTTGTGCCTGCTAGTAGAGCAGTATAATTTTTGTAAAATTATTTTTCAATCTCTTAGGCAGGAGTTCTTGAGTCATAAGAATGGCTTGTATCCAGCAAATATACAAATAACTATTTTCTAAAGTGGAGGAAGAAAGTTTTAAAAGAAAAAGCAACCAAGCACACACACACACGCACGCACACACCACTTCCCTCTAACTGCTTCCTTTATCCACCCCCATTGAATTTCCACCACAAAATCTGTGATCAGGACTCTCTGTGTTTCTTTTTGTTCCTGTTTAGTCTTGTGTTTGTTAGCAGTGAGCTAAGCCCAAGTACTCTTTCACGTGACTTAGACAGTACTGGGGCTACTTTATTAAAAAGCCACCCCTCCTATCTGCCAGTGCTGCTCCACTTCTGAACCAGACCAACCAGCTACCTCCTCTGTGTATGTAGGATCTCATGGAGTTTGACCTGCACAAAACTGAGACTTTCTAATTTGGGTGTGATTGCAGCTGACTGTCACAAACATTACCTGTTCCCCATTGCTGCCTTCAGGGCATTAGCAAAATTGCTGCTACCAGTCCTCATGTGATTCTGGAGCTTGTGGGTTCTTCTGCACTTGGCTTTAGATGATGCTCATGCTAAAATATAATTGTTTTAATCTCTTGGGAGAGGAAGAGATTCCAGCCCAAGCACTGAGGCTTGGGATCAATGTCAGGAGCCCTGCCAGCAGGTTCCTCCTGTGGAAATAGGCACAGTGCAGTGGAGATCCAGTGTCTCAAGGTACTGATGGTGAGGCCTCATTTGTTGTGAAAATAAGTCACTGCAAATGCTCATGGTTTTACCTGTGTCTTTGGTATTGTAAATATATTAATACTGATGTTCTAGAGGAGTAGAGATTATCATTACATTTTGCATTCCTTCTTCATTTTCATTAAATCTCATTGAAAAGAATATGTCATCTGGCAGGAAGTTTGTGTTCTGTGGAGTCTTTGCAGTTTGTTTTAAATTGTGTGACCTGCATATCTTTTTTGGGAGATTTCTTTCCACCTGTGAACTTTGTAAGTCCCTTGAGAGCTTAGTATCAATTTCTAGACATCCTGATAGGATTACTAAAGTAAATATTTATCTTTTGAACAATATTTGGTCATGTACTTTTATTTGCTAATAGGAGAAATGGAAGAAGGATCATGCACAGCTATGTCTCCATCTCTCTCTGAAGGAATTCTAGCTCTTCCCAGTCAAGTTAAGGAAGAGCTCCAAGACAGTGCCAGCCATTTCCTTTTATAGTATTAGGCACAGGTAAAATGCTATTTTTTGTGTTACTCTGAATCAGGCAAAGTTTGTTAAGAGAAGTAAATTTTTTTAGGCTAATGGATACAATGGGGGAAAACGTTTTTACAAAATAATATAACAAGCTTTTAGCAAAAAACTTGCTGCATTTCTCTGATTGTATCAGAAACAAAGGAAAGGCTCCCAAGTGTGCAAGCTCTTCCTTAAGCTGGAAGTTGGTTGCTGGTCTTTGACAAGCGCTAGTTGGTGTAGTACAATTGTCCCACTGCTCTTCCTTCCTCTGTTTGCATGTCAAACAGCTCTGTTACTGCAGGGTGGAAGATACCACTTGGAGAGATCAATAATGAGAGAAAGGCACATACACACACCCACCTGCAGTGCTGCATCCAGCTCTCGGGTCCCAGCACAGGAAGGACATGGACCTGTTGCAGCGAGTCCAGAGGAGGCTACCAAGACAATTAGAGGGATGGAGTAGCTCTTGTGTGAGGAAAGGCTGAGAGAATTTGGTTTGTTCAGCCTGGAAAAAAAGAAGGTTCCAGGATGACCTAATTGCAGGCTTCCAGCATCTGAAGGTAACCTACAGGAGAGATGGAGAGGGACTATTTACAAGGGGGAATGGATTCAAACTGAAAGAGAGTAGGTTTAGATTAGATATTAGGAAGAAATTCTTTACTGTAAAGATGATGAGGCACTGGCACAGGCTGCCCAGAGAAGTTGTGGATGCCTCATCCCTGAAAGTGCTCAAGGCCAGGTTTGATGGGGCTCAAAGCATCCTGGTATAATGAAATATATCCCTGCCCATGTCAGGGGGTTGGAACTAGATGACCTTTAAGGTCCCTTCCAAACCAAACTATTATATGCTAGGATAATTTTGATGAAGCTTGAATCTTCAATGTCCAACTCATTATTATCAGCAAAGTTTACCAAATTGCAGGCAACTTCTCTGCCATGAGTCATGCAAAATGGGAATCAAAGACATTCATAATTTAAAAAAACCTGCTTAAAAGATGCTTCAAAAATAAACTTCTCTTGTGATATAAATAGTCCTTTGGTTTTTTTTCACTGATATACCTATCACATCACATCTCATGGAGATGTTGGTGTATAATAAAGTAAGGAGATTTATGAAATAAGAATGCATTAGACTACTCTGCTTAGTTCTGTCAGAGTTAGTTTGCTTACCTCATGGCTCTTCTGGGACATGATCATATTAAGCAGGTGTTCTTTTACACTCTGTTAAAAAGCAGTTTTCCTATTTCTAGCTTTTTTTTTTCCAAATATGAAATTTGGAGTAACTCCTAGCTTAGTTTGGAATGAGTTTTAGGACAGCTGGAGACCTGTAGCGACCCTCAGTAGCAATGTTGTTCAGCATGGGGAAAGTGAAGGTTTGTAGGCAGTGAGCAATATATTCGGAGCACAGTTAAAGAATCTGTTTTGTGTCAGATTCAGTACTAGATGTGGCAGCACCATCATTGTGGGGTGCATGGCTGGGGTTAGCATTTATTTATGCATGTATATAATTTAGAGATTTACTCAAAAATAATGCACCAGGTTTCAAATACTTGTGTTTAAATGAGAGGTGACTATTAAGACTCTCTGTGATGATTTATCAGAGAGATAATCTCTTTAATAAGAAAATACCAGTAAACTATTCAGTAAGTAATCTACTGCTCATTTCCTGTTCTTTTTTCTATCAGTGGGAGTCTAGGTTGGAGTTGACTTTTACTCCATCTTTCTGGAGTGTTGGAGAGCTGATTAGCTGATTTGTTAGAATAGCTGAGTGTTCTGCCTCCCATCAAGCCAAGACTGAATTGAATGATTAGTGCCCAGAACAAATTTTTTTCCTGGTAGATAATGGTAGAGATACCATGACAAGTGATATATATTAGACCATCTGAATAATCACTCTCAGAGTAAGAAAGGAAACATTAACCCTATTCTATACTCAAAGAAATGGAGCTGTGGGGCTTGATTCTTAACTTAGAGAGAAAAAGTCAAATAATTTCAGTCCCAGTTGATTTATTCCACAGCTGATAAGCAAAACCTGTGGTAGACAATGCTGGTTTTGGTCCACTTCTACACTTTAGAGGAGGTGTGAGCTTGTTGCCAAAGGTTAGAGGGTATTGCAGTGTTTGCCTGAAATTCCAGCCATTTCAGCTGAAAGCACAAAGTTAGAAAATCTTAACATACTGACACTTTCAAAGGTGGTGACACGAGAAAAGTAGTTGAAACTGGGAAAAGAGAAAAAGTAACAATGCAATATTTTTAATAGTTATAAAACTGTCAGAAACAGTGTGTGAGTGCAGAGCAGATTCCTTAGTTTACTTTCCATTTTTGTACATTTAATACTGCACACAATTATTGTTCTTTAAGATGGCCATGTCATAATGATTGTTTAAATGTTCTGAATTGTCCCTGAGTTGCTTGCTTGCTTGCTGTGACTGATGATGTAACAGCCTCACTAGTGCAGTTTAGTTTCCAGTAAAGTATTACAAAGGTTTAAATAAAAAGGATTTCAGTCACTGTCCAGGCTGAGTAAGTTCTTTTTCTTAAAACAGAAGGGGATTTTTGTATATGCCTTTTATGGTCAGTACATTTTCTTACTGTAGATTCAGTAAATCAACATTAGTGAAATTAAGGTAGAGCAAATGATTGAAGCAGTTCCATGATACCCAGGCACTGAGGTCTGGGCTTAATGATAAATGCAGAAAATAACACTACCACAGAAGTGAAAATGAGGGGTTAGAACTAGGTCACTGCAGGTAGACACAACATGTATTCCCATTCATGGATTTATTGAACTGTGTCCTTACACTAATCACAGTTCTTTTCATGTATGAGAGGGCTTGAAACCTTTTCATTTCCAGTCTAAATATATTCAGAAATAGTTTAAATCTGTAAATCTTTGTTCTAGATTTAATCTTTATTTAACAGGTATTCTCTTTCTGTTTCTCTCCTCTCCCCCATGTATGTATATTATGTCATTTCAACCTTCACCATGCCAAACTAAACCAACATAGACATTTCAGTCCATTTCAATACCATTCTCCACTTGCTGACCATTTTAGGAGCACTTCATTCTGTATTCTCATTCAAGTCCCTATATCTTGTGTATGGGTGCCCAGAATTGCAGGTGTTATAGCAGTTTGTGTATTGCCAGTGCCCTGTATCACATTACTTTTATACTTACTACCCAGGCTAGAAATTTCTTACTGATTGTGTTTTAGGATTACAGCTGCTTTTGTTGTAATGATGGCTCTGTAAACAAATTATCTTTTTTTCTACTGTTTTTTTTTTTTTTTTTTACTTTTTTTCTAGTCTTTTTTGATGAGTCTCAGATTAGAGCAGAAATCCTTTTTTTTTCCTCAAAATCTTTTCAGTGCCATACCATTCTGATTTCTCTAGGAAGTCCTTCCTTTATGACAGTCTGATCTTCTCCTATGATACCATCAGCAATGCCCCCAGTTTTTGGCTCCAGCAAATTTTGTAGTTACTCTTAGATTTTTGTGCCAAAGTGATTAACAAAAATCTGGAGTCTGAGGCTGGCTTTCAAGAATTTCTAGCGGTATTGTCTTAGTTTGATACCTCCCCTTTCCTTTTTGTCATTTCCATACATGGTCTGCACCTCACCCACCACACTGATTCTTGTCTCAAATCCTATTTTGTCCAGATGAATAACTGATTTTCTGCCTGGCACAGAGTTATATCAAAATATTTTTCTTAAGTGAGATGCAGGAGAACTAAATCATTTGCTGTACTGATAAAGCCCACCACATTTCACCCATAAGAAAAAAAAAAGTTATTTTGTTGAAGATTAGATGAATCAGACTTGATCCCTTCCTGGTAAGCCTGTGCAATACTTATTCCAGTCTCTTTTCACCTCCATATATTCTTTCTTACTTTCAAAATTTGTTCTGAAGCTGTGCCTGCTATTGAGATCAGCCATGACAATAACTAATTTCACCTTTCCCTCCTCTCTTTGTTAAGTATAAGCCTTGTGTTTGCTTTTGTATTCCTCTTGCATGACAAAGTTATTAAAAATCTGCCTTGCTTGCAAGGCCTCCTGTAGGTCAGAGAGAATGAACTTCATGAGAGAAAGGGTGTTTTATGGTGAAGAAGTGTCATGATTTTAAGAAAAAGGATGTTTGATATAAATCAGAATCTCTTGCAAATTATATAGCAGTAAGTTTGGCACATAATTAGGGTACCTTCATGCCAGTAGCTGTGAAAACCGAAGTTTCTGTGAGACCTGAATTCTTCATGAGGTCCTCAAGGAACTGTGGCTATTTACAATTGTGACCACCAAACTGGGGGACTGAAGTCTCAGTGTGTCAGGAGCAAGGGAAAAGTGGAACCCCTTGCATTTCATTGTTTGAGAAGGTGTTGACCTCTGAAATATAAATAGGTAACACAAGAAGAAATCAGTTGAATCTACTTTGTAATGGTTCCAGTTTAAGCTGGAACTCCTCTGCTGTACCATGGGAGTGGGATTGGTGCTAGTGCTATGTTTGGGAAACAAGAGACAGGAGAGGGAAGGGAATTTCCGGGAAGGGAAGGGCTCTGACCCTGTGATAGCGAGATACACACAGATACATGGTGCAGTTTGACTGCAAGTTTTCTCCAGCAGGAGCAGAAATATTTGCAATGACCAGCTTATAGTTATCCAGGCTCAACAACTTGCAACTGGGGATAGAGTGTTTCCACTTTCAATTGAGCCATTCTGCTGAGCTGCCAAGAGCAATGAACTTCCTAAATTTGTGCCAGTTCATGCTCAGGAGATATTTTCAGATATTGAACCAGATTGGGTTCCAGTTTAAAAATAATCTAAGTACAATCCCTAAACCAAAACCACACAGCTTTAGAATTCAGTTCAGTTCATACTCTCTGTAATTCCTTGCTGGGAAAAGCTCCTGGCTGCTGAATTTTAATCTAACATAGGAAAAGTTTCTACTACTTTTTACAAATTTAAATGGGAAGGAGTTGACACTTACTTTTCTAAAAGCATCAGTCTGGTGCTACTTTTGCCGTAGTAGTTTTGAAACTAACATATCCAACCTGTCCTAGAGACAATGGAGAAATTTAGCTATTTCTTAAAAAAAAAAATTGAAATCTCAATTATTTCTTAATAGTTGGTTTGAAAATGCTACTTCTCTTAACTTGTCACAATAGATTGGGAAACACTTTCCTTTTCCAAATGTATTCCTTCACAGTTTCTGAATTGATGTTAATAACCTGTATATGATACATTTATGATGTATATGGTCAGATTCAGTCAAGAAAATTTTGAAAATGCTTTCTTAGGCCATGATGGTATTTTTCCAGATGAATATATATTGTTTAGCTTGTGTTTTGAATGAGTTCATTTTAATAAAAGTGAGGATAGTTCACTTGCCTCATGTGCAATATCTCTTGGGACATGAGTGGGATAATGCTTTGTGAAAAAACAGCAAAGCAATAATCCTAACTTTTGAGAACTAATTTTAATTTGAAATGCAGAAACAAAGTGTGGTCTTATATATACAAGATGACTTTCATTTTCCTGTTTGAAATGTTTAAGTGTGTGCAATGGGAGTAATAGGAGAGAATTTCTAAAAAGGTTATCTTAGATCCTTTTTCAAGTACAGCCACAGTCCAATGGAGAAATTACAGCTGAAGGATTTTGCTTGCCTCTTTTTTATTTGTTTGTTTGTTCTGAGAAATAATTACTTTAATCTTTCTATGTCTCTATTCTGTGATACTCAAGTATACAGACATATTTCTGGAGTGAGTGATTGTACACTTGACCAAATAAGATACTCAAGGGAAAATTAGGTAATTACTTATGGTCAGGGTGGAATAAGTGGTTGAAAAGATGTAAATGTATTCAGGAACCTCAAGGCATGATGTAAAAATTATTTTATTCAATTCTTGTAGTCAACAAAGATGAAACAAATAATGGATTTACAATACAAAAGAGAAAATAAAACTCAAATAACAATGCCAACAGTAAAACTAGAGACTACACAAGTAATTGAACAAGCTTCTGGGGAATACTGAGACATTATACCATAGATTAAATTTCATCCTGTTGTCTTGCTTCTGATATTTTACAAAAATGTGATACTCAAGGGCTTTTTATCTCCCAGCACCCTGCAGTCTTTTTATCTCCCAGCATCATGAGGAGACAACCTGCACTACTTCACTTAACCTGAACTAGGTGATTCTCTAAGCTTCTTTAGAAACTCTAAGGTTTGGAGTTACAATGAATTATACTTGTCGGTATACAATGCAAATGCTAGAGGATATAGGACAGGAAATAATTTTCAAATATTTGGACTCTTTAGAATACCTTTAAGCAAGAGAACTGTTTTTCCAGAATGCAACATTTTAACATACTATTTTTTTTATAGTGATATAAATGAAATGCTGGTTTAATGCTTCAACCTATAAAGAAGAGCAATACCATAAAGTAGGGCAATATTACAGCCTAATTACACATTTCTAAAACATAACTTTTGGTGACAATAATTCTACCTATCCAAAACTATTCTCTGTCAGCTGTAGAGTTGTACAGCTTGGTTCATATTGGTCTATGAAGTGAAAAACTCCAGTGGAGTAACTTATGAGCTGCATGTGCCACTTGGAAATGTATTATTTAAATAGCCTCTCTTGTTAAGACTGTGGCCTAATTAACTTGATTTTCCTTTTGCTTTTGAAGGAGTCAAGCTTGGCATTTGAAGAGCGAGTGTTAACTACTGTCCTTCTAGAGGCTGATTAATGTTCACAAAGCCATTTGAGGATGGCTTGGATCTTAGTGTGGTATGGTGATGATCTTGGATAAAAACACTAACAATCACTGAGGTTCAGTGTTTCCTGAGCAGCTTGCACCCTGCCACATCACTGTTTTCCCATTTTCTGAGTAGCAATTACTCAGTTTGGTCTGTGTTAAAAAGAGTATGTTTCAGCAGTTTTATTTTTGTCCTATCAGTCTGACTTTGGGACTCTAGCCCAGAGAGTTAAAAACATAATTTACAGATTAAGAGTATTTGTAGGGGAAGAAAATAATGTAGGTGGTTGCAGTTAGATAAGTAAGGTGCAGTTTTCACAGTGAGGTAATGACCTGTGCCTCAACAAGTCCATCTGGGTTCCAGGAAGGATTGGAAGTGGGAGGATTTGCCCACAGATTTCCCCACAGATCACCATGTTATTGCTGCCAAGCTTACAGCTGCTGATTGCCCATGGCAGACCAAGAATGGAATAGAGAGAGGGCTGTAGACATGCTAAGGAGTGTTCCCAGCCTGGGGCTTATTGCACAGGATTTTGCCTGTGCAGAGTTGCATCCAGTGGCCAGTTTCTTCTTCCTCACATTTTATTTTCACAAAGAGGCAGGGGGGAAGATGATATATGGTAATTTAGTGCATGTATGTATAAATATGCATATTTTAAAGGAGGTACAGTTTGTAGAGCTGCAGAAGGGGAGGGAAGAGTGGTGTTACTGCTAAGGTGAGTTGTCCTTTGTGGGGCTGTAGTAGTGGTGGGACCACACATATTTTCAAAGAAGTCAAGGACAGATACTTGGTGTGCATCTCCTGATTCTTGAGCAAGCAATGTAGTTTCAGCATAGCTCAGAACAGATCGGGCATGAAAGATTAAGTGCTATTGCCCTAGGATATGTGATATAGTGAACTCCCTCACCTTAATCACAGAAAATCTTTTTTTAATTGATATTGATATAATTTCCCTGTGTTTCAGTCTGTTACCTTGTTTTACATTTCGGGTATATCTGAGATTGATTCAAAGCAAGTGGTTGAACTAAGAGTGCTTTTGTCCTGTTCCATTTTCTGTGCTGGCAGAGGAGCTGGGTGAGTTTAGTTCACTTTCTAAGTAACTGAACCTTTGTCCTCACAGCTTTTACATTTTGGAAGCTGGCCTGGCTGACTAGGCAGTGGTGTCAGGCAGCCAGCTGTCTGATACCCCACCATAGGGGTACTGACCTAACAGCCTGTCATAAAAATGCAGCAGAGCAGGTATCTCATATACAGACACCTCTGATGGTGAGTACAGATGGTTTGTGCCAGGTCTGCATGAGTAATTCAGTTGTAACTATTTTCTAATGGAGGAATGCCTTGGTAACAAGAAAAAGATTATTTTCCTTCCTGACTTGACTGTTGGTTTGTCGCTTCTCCATTTTTTCATTTGGTTTTTCTCCTCGTATTTGTCCTGCTTTTGCTCACTTGGAAAATCAAATACCCCCCCAAAATATGTTTTTTATTCTAGTTGTCTTACACAAGGACTACATGGTTTCTTTGCAGATTTTAATGAGGAGGTCCATGTCTGGGAACAGGGAATAGCAGCTGCTTAGGTAGTAAGGGGTAACCTAAAAATATCCATAGACTTCCCAGGTTATGGTTTGTGGTGTTTTTCATGCAGGTTTTCATAGGCTCCTTTAAGTTTTGCTTACAGATAGAGCCTTAGCCAGCCTACTTAAAGCAGAATTAATTTTCACTGGCAGTCCCTCCTCTCTTGTGAACCAAAACAGCAAGGTCTGTATTTCAAATGGTAACCAGAGTATATTCTGGACGAAGTATCTCACAGAAAGTCATTGAAAATGCATGAATAATAACCTGCAATACAGTTTGTATCGCTTCCTAATAAAGACAACGAGTAATCAGAGGTAAGCATTTGCTTTTTAGCAAGAATCCCTTCAGGAGGAGAAGCAATAAACTGGTGCTCTCTAGACCAGTCAGAGTAAGACATGAAAAGTCAGCAGTTCTGCCATGAAAGGCAGTTTCTCATTGCAATGCTTGTGGGAGGTGGCATCAAGGAGATGCACAAGCAGGGGAAGAGCAAGCGTCTGCTTCTTCTGCATCCAAGAGTTTCTGATCTCAGCCCTCAGAGTTCTGTGTCTGAGGTGCTGCAATAGTTATTAGAAAATATGCCAAAATGTAGCATTTAGCAAGAAACCTTGCTAATGGGTTCTTTATGGCTAAAAATGGTGGTTGCACAGAGTGATTGCTTTTACACTGCTCTTTATAAATGCTGCATATCTATTTCCCCCATTGCCACTGACATTCTTCCTGACTTGTCTAGAGATGAGATTAAGTCTAGTTTCTTTGAGGGCTTGAGAGAGAATGGGTGCAACAGCATGGTAAAAGAACAGGGTATCAACTTGGAACAGATGTGAGAAGGTGCTCGCCTTCATAGATCGGAGTTTAGTTGGCCTTCTGTGAGTCCCACTACCTGAGTCTGCTGGACTTCAGGTAAAAGCTATGAGAAATGCTTTCTTATATGGTGGTTTGATTGGTATTTTTTCCGCTTTCATTTGGGCATCATTACCCTCTGTGCTTTGCAAGATGTCAGGAACCTGACAGAGAAGCAGTAAGAAAGTTTTGTATGATATGTTTATTAGGTAACCAACCTCCTGCAGATGTTGCTATACGTCTACTTCTCTCTTATTCTATATATTTGCTAGAAGTGGCCATAAAGGTTGCATGGGCCCCAAGCAAATTTCTCATATCAATTAATTAACATTCTGATATTCTTGAAGGTCTTTCCAATGCAGATAATTCTGTGATTCTATATGTTGTTTGGGGATACTATAAATCTGCCAGAACATAATTAGAGATATATGCTTGCAGACCTATGTACTTTTCTTCCCAAAAGAATACAATTTTTTTTGGTATGAAGAATTTAAGCCTTTGTTTTTTCATACAATTTCCACTCTCAAGGAGTTTTCTCCTAGAAGTGTGCGACTAATTCATACCAATTGCTCCCTCACTTCTGAAAATGATTTTCGAATTTATCTGTCAGGTTTTAAAAGTACATTTTCTTATTGTTATTGATTACTGCTTTTTTTTAGTACTGGAAGTAGTGGAGAAATCAAGAGGGAAGCGGAGAACTTTCCTGTTGCCCAGCAGTGTGCTCTGACAGATTGTAGAGGCAGTTCAGATTTATTTATAATTGGCACCTGTTTTGTCACAAACATAAATAGGATGCTCTTCAACAGGATGGGGAGCTCTTATCAGCATGATGAGCTTTGTAATCTTTCTCATTTCCTAGTTGCATAGGAACCTTTTTTTTTTTTTAAATTCTCTTTGTACTTTGGCTTTCTGTTTGCATTTCCAAACTACAAGTGTTCAGCCTTCAGGTCTGGTCTGAGCAGGAGAGGTGCAGTGAAATCTCTGTATTTACTGAGAGCTGCAAAGGGAGTTATCTTTACAAAGTCAGCCTGCCTGTGTGGACACCACTGTCTCCACTGGTTTCCTTCAGTTTACCATCACCTCTGGATGTGGCAGAGTGAGTCTGATGCCTACTTTCTGCCACCTCTGGACTGCTGGATCTGTTGGTAGTGATAAGTGCAGGGCTTTACTGAGTTGTGCTGCAGTAGTTCGGGTTCTTCTTTCACCACTTTTATTTGGGACAGTGGGAGAGGTGGGTTTTTAGAGTGGCTCCTTTATTTAATTATATACTGGGGAGAGGATATGCTTATTTGACAAAGCTGGAGTCACCTTTAAAGCAAATCTGGGGAAGTTACTGAGGAGCTTGAGGCTGCATATCCCATGAACATCCTAGTCCTGAAGTTTCATGGAATCCTTGTTTTTCACTGCATATTAAAATTTAATCTCAGCCTTGAGAAACTTGCAGACCATTGGCTGCCTTTTGTGTGCGCCTTTATATCCAGTTACCCTCCATAGCACCATTATGGATCTCACAAGTACAGAGAGATGGTATTTCCTTATGTTCTCAGGAGTTTGAGTTGATGGGTTCTGCTGCATGCTTAGCAATTTCTTATAGTTTCTGTTCCGACTAAATATGTGATCAGGTAAGGTAAAATTTTGAAGCTCTCTTATAGCCCTGTGTTGCTAGGCAATTTTGGTGGCTTTTGTTCTAATATCAGTTGCATCTTCTAGAAAGAACTGTTCCCTAGGAAGGAAAATTACACGATTGGCAGCAATATTACTACTTCATTACTGCACTGCCACTGCCAGTGACCTTTCTTGCTTTAAATTACACTGTTTCCTTATCATGTGCCAGAAAGGTAGCCAAAGGTTCAGATTATTGCTGGCAGACTATAGGGACCAGCAGTATAGAAAACCTGGCAATCACTGTATTTCTGCAGTATTAGGTGCTCTTCTTATATGATCTTCTATTACTGAGAGATTTTTGATTGTGTATATAAAAATGGTCATGGCAGTAGTTATTTTTGCTGTACTGCATCTTCAGGGAGAAGCAAAAATTCTCCTCCTGAGAGCTAGTAAGAATTAGTTCTCTTTGGTCCTTCTCTTATTGGCAAATAATAATCCCAGGGGAGGCCATGCCAAGTGGAGATGATATTTCCAAGGTCCGTATGGCACCCTTCATTTGTGGATCTTGCTGCACTTCTGAAAGTGCAATGGTTCTTTCCACCCGCCTCCTCTCTGATGAAATATTATCATCTCCATTCTGTGAAATTCGGGAAAACAACTGAAGGGATAAGTGACTCACACTGAATTAAGCAGCTCAGGAAGAGAAAGCACAGCTCTCTTTGAAAATGGGATCACATGACTCCCAGGTACCTTTAAGACAGGGAGATGTGTTGGAACCCCTCTCTCCCTGGGACTTTGCAAATCTGCATCCCAGGATTATGCATCACTGCTTCCCTCACCTCAAAATTGTTCTGATGCAGCTTCAGGATGCTTTTCTTGATAAGTTTCAGGGTGCACAGGATCTATTAGTACCACCCCTGGCACAGAGGCAGACTTCTCAACACAGGTGTCTGCCTGCCTCTCTGCGTGACAGCATTTTTGCCAGGTGACCATGTTTAGATGGCTGATTGAATAATATGATTGATTTAAGCTGACTCCCTGCTTTTGAGATATTTGAGAATACACAGTAACCATATCACTTCTATTTATTATCTACTTAATAAGGTCTATTGAAGTTTTGTTTTGTAGAACAATTGTACATAGCTGACATCTTTGAATGAAGTGTCTCATTTGTGATTGTCTTTCATATGCATTCCAAATTTTATGGGTCCAAGCCTTAAATTTACAGAAAAATTACTGTTAACTCACCTCATCTTGATCCCTCATAGCATCATGAATGGATCTAGTAAATAATAGATTGGGTGGTTCCTAATTTCAGGCATTCCCTTCATGATAGATATGGCTTTCATGCCAGTACAATCTTTTTCATCTCTCAAATTCAAGAACTTCACAAGGGAGGTCAGAATGACCACATGCCATTTTAAAGGCACAGTGGGGGATGAGCAGTATCAACACAGCAGTTTAGCAGAGTCAGAAAGAAAGCAGGTTTCTTAAACTCAAGGACAGTACCTTGCCTACAAAGGTGTATCACTGTATCTCTGCCTGCTGTTCTAGCTTTGGGGGCACAATGATCTCATCTCTTTATTACTCACTAGTGTTCCACAAAACAATCTAAGGTAAGAAATTGTGTTAATCTTTTCCTTCCCTTCCGAGTGGAAACCACGTATAGAAGATATCTATGTGTAGTCTACTTTTTAACACAGGGGAGAAATAATAATGAGCCCTTACAGCAATCAGCCAATTTCTGTTGAGTTAGTGGCCTTTTGTTCATATTGTTTTGGACAGTGAGGTGACACAGCAACCTGCTCTCTGGTCTGCTGCACTGGTCCTTTCCTGGAGTCTGCATGGAGAAATCCCTGTTGCACATATTCAGTTCCCCACAGCAAGTTTGAAATTTGAATTTCTGGTGTACTTCAAGCAAAGCAGTTATTGAAACGTCATCACATAATCTGTGCCCTTTCAAGACAGGTTTATGCAAATATGCAAATACATAGCTGTTCTTGACACAGCTAAAAACCTGATGATATTCTGTCTCCTGTGAAAAGGTGTTTAGAGATGGGATACAAAATGAGGGTACCTTCATTCATAAAGGTACTCTTTTATTCTTTCTCACTTTTTTTTCCCCCCATTGCTTTCTACTAATCCGCAGAGGAACAACATAACATGTCAAATCTGTTTACTCCTCAAACAGTCTGGGATGCTTGCATGTCTATGTTCTAATTTAGGAAGCAACTGACAGACAAAATGGTGTTGGGTAGACACTAAAAATACACACTGTAGGAACAACATAAACTCCCAGGTACAAATTAGCTTGTTTGGTTTTTTGTTTGTTTGTTTTTGTTGGTTTTGGTTTTTGTTTTTGGTTGGTTTTTTTTGCCGCTGCAATTTATAAGGAGAAATTAACTAAGCTTCTTCCTCAAAGTTCCAGCTATAGATCAGCTAGAAACTTTAGGGACTACTTGTATCCTGAGAGGTGGCATATTGATCTACAGCTCCAAGAATTGTGCCAAGAATGAAGAATCAACAAGATCTTCACCTGATTTATGTAGGCTAGACATCTGTGGCATGCCTTTCGAAGGTGATCTCTCAGAGGCGTAATTAAAACTTGATGGTGAATAATCATGATGATTTGTATCCCCACATTGTAGCCGTGTGGCTGTTTTTATGTGGTTGTAAATGTGGCTGGTCCCTGCTTGTGACAAGGATGGTTAGAAAGTACTGAGTTTAAGGGCTAGAATTTTGCACGCAGCTCTTATACAGAAGGTCTCCAAATATCTCCAAGACTAGACCTCTGTTTCAGTTTAGAACTAGTCAAATTGCAAGTTGGTGAAAAAATAAATTAAATAAGTTTTTAATTAGTAAAATTGAGCAGCCTCTAAATTTGCTCACTCTTCAGAGAGAGGCAGTGCTCTGATATTGGAGATGCAGACTTGAGGCTGGAGATAGTGGGCAAAGACAGCAGTTTGTAAATTAGCCTTACTTTGGTCTCTACACATTATCAGCAGCAGCATCTACTTCTCCTTCATCCTCAACTCACCTGTCAGAAGGAGAAGGAAAGTATTGGGATAAGGGTTATCCTTCATTAGGTATTTAAACATTCTGAGCAGGACACAGATTTAACTAGAACTGCAGCCTGAAGTTTTTTCCATTGAATTCTATGGTTTTGTATTAGTGTGGATAGAATTTTCAAGGCATACAAAAGGCTACGACTGAAGCAGAATGGATTTCTTTCTTCTCTCTGCTATCTGGATGATGGTTGGAATTTTGAAGAAGCTGTTTATCATTTGATTTTGAATTATTCCTAGGATTTGTTTGTGCTTTAAAATATTCGTCCTGCCTTCTAAAAGCCCCAGCTTTCTCAGATTATATCAGTAACAGTGAATTTTACTCTTTCATTTTGAAACTGAAAGGCATAAAACACCATCCATTGCCTACTTATAAAATAAGGTGGGGAGAGGTGGCATCTCTAATTCTGCATGCAGAACAGTCAGTGTAGTAGATACAGTTAGAGGCTGATTATCATAAGAAGCATGAGTTAGAAGCGATGATCAATTTTCTGAGAATCCCTAGCCTTTCCATTAATTTTGATTTATTGATTTTTATGAGCAGGAGCAGTGAGAAGCTCAGGCTTTGAGGAGGATCAGAGAGGCCAGTGCGTGTCGAGGGTTATTGCCTTGTTTCGTGCTGTGATTTATACAGTGAAGGTACCGGCTGAACTCTTCTGCTTGGTGTTATTTTATTTCTACTCATCATTATAGTATTTCATGACTTAAGGACAACTACCCTCTGAGAATCTGTTCTGTTGTGTCTCTGACATTATTACAGGCTGAAGGTCTGATTATTGGAAGTGCTGAGCCCTTGCAGCTCCAGTGGAATGAATGGAGGCTGAAGGTGCTCTGAAAAGCATGCCTGAGGCATTTTGTTCTTCTGAAGGGATTGAGTTGTTCCTCATAAATATAGGTCTCTGCTTTGACTAATTCCCCCTTGGCTGCAGATCCTTTGAAGTAAATGGGGTTTACTTGATTAGAATTAAACCTGTGCTCCAAATTTAACTCCCATCTTTGCCATGTAGCTGAAGAATTGATTAGATCTTAGTAAATCTGATGTTAAAATTAAGCTTCAAATTTACAGCTTTAGTTTTGCTGTCCAGTTGGAATACTGCATGCTGGGAAAGATCAGAAAGTTGTTTTTTTTTTTGAGGGTTCAGATGATTCTGAACACAATTCATGTTCCTACAGCAGAGGTAACTGAACACACTGAAAGCGGAGTTTTTTGGCTAGAAGAAGTACCAAGACCAAGTGTCTGCAGCTTGTGCAGAGAGTCAGCCTGCCTGAGCCATTCACATCCTCCTGGACAGGGTCTTAATTCTAATTTGTCCAGTTCCAGTGAGAGAAAACAGATGTCAGACAGTGATTCAGACCCGGGAAAATGTGATTTATCCCAGTGCTTGATAATTCGGCTGTTCTTGCACAGGAGGAAGTTTACCTAAGTAGTGGTTGTTTGATCCTGAAGTAAGGAAAGATGATGCTGTTTAAGCATGTGAGTGACTGCCAGAAAAGTTCAAAGGAGCACTCCTGAAGGGGTGAAAGGTGAATCTGAGAGATTTGGGGACTAGGTATATAGAGAAAGCTTATTTGGCTTGACTTTTTTCTTTGCCTTTTTAAGAACATAGATATGCAACCTACTGAAGTGGCCCTGCCAGTCATGGCAGAGCTTGAAGATTCTATTTAGTCTGTGGTTAAAGGAAGGCCCTTCTCTACTCAGGTTGCTCAGATGTGCCCAGAGGTCAGCACTGCTTCAGTCCTTATTTTTTGAAAATTCTTTTTTTTGCTCAAGGAGAAGCACAGCACACTCCTGCTTTTCCATTTTGGGATCATTACTACAGTGTTCCTTGGGTTTTTTTACTTCCTTAAAGCCAGTACTTGATTAAAAATAAAGATGTTTGGGGATTGGTTTTTTTGGTTTTGTTTGGTTTTTATTATGTTTGTCTCAGATAAGGGATAGATTATATAGATAAGGGAAGGTCCATTGCTTTTGATGCTGGTTATTTTCAAAGAAAAAATTTAAACAGTTACATTCTCTATATCTGTCAACATTTTTTTGTTACCTCTGTGCAATATGGTAGATCATCTGCTGTGTCAGCAGAGCTTCACATTTCAGTGTGTACACTGATCTAATCCTGTTTTGTGAGTGATGGGCCCTGGTGTTTGGTTCTCAGCAGGCAAGATGGGCCATGCTGTTATAGCAGTGGGGAAAGCTCTTCTTTTGAAGAGCTCCTTCCCTTTGTCTCTCTGTCCCAGACTGCGCTACAAAACTTGGCACAAACAGCAAACATTGAAGAGCATATTCAGGCAAACAGGTAGTTGCTTCCTCTTCCTGCTGTCAGTCTCTTAAAGACAAGGGTCTTAAAGACTGGTAGACCAAGGCTGGCTTTTCAGAGTAGTGTTTTGACATCCTTTGCTCCAAGAACTGGGATTTCACTCAAATATGCTGGTTTCTAAATTTCATGGCTGATGGTATTTTATGTTTATTTTTCGAAGCTCCTGCCTGTACATGTTTTATTCCACCCCGCCTTGTTTTTCTGTTTTTAGCCAGTGAGACCTGCAACGATTTCCATCCCATGTTCTTCACCCATGACAGATCGTTTGAGGAGTTCTTCTGTATCTGCATTCAGCTTTTGAACAAGACATGGAAGGAAATGAGGGCAACTTCAGAGGACTTTAACAAGGCAAGAAAAAGGGCGGGGTGGGACTAACTGGGCAGAATGGTGAAACAATGCCATATATTCTTCTCTAGAGGCACAGGGATTTACTAATTCCCATTCTGCTGAAAGCCTAGAGATTTCTCTCTTTGGATGCTTTGCACACTGGAATGCCAGCATTTAGAGAGCTATGGTTAGAGGATGGGAGATGTAAGGAGGTTCGTAGACCTTTTTCAGTCATGTTGCACTGCAGACTACGAGACTAAAATTCTGGCTTGAGGGGAAATTCTGCCTTTTTATGTTAGCAATATTATGCTGAAGTGCTGCAGACTCCAAGGTTGTAAATAATGCAGAGAGAGTACTGCAGTGATAATTCTGTGCATCCCTTTCATTTCATGTGAGCAGTAAAGTGATAAAATATTCAAGAGTGGACACAATCATGACAGAGTGCTGTGCAGTTTACTCTCCTAAAATAAAGACAAAAAGCCAAAAAAACCCAACCAAAAAAAAAAAAACCCCAAACAACAACAACAAAAAAAACCCAAACCAACCAACCAAAAAAAAAAAAAACACCCAAAAAAACTACAAACAAACAAATAAAAAAACCCCTGAAAACCAGTGAAATAAAAATTCAAACAAAGAACTCGTCAGTAAGAATTCTGGAATTCTGGAAGCTTCCGCCAATCTCCTGATCCTCAGAAAAGCAATAAAGAACAGGTCTGTCTTAGTGGTCCCAAGGCATCCAATTTTTACGTTTACCATGAGGCTGAACTGTATCTCTGGCATTTTCTAAGAATGGTGAACTCATGCTTTTATGGCCAGCTCTCATCCTTATCTTCATTGAGATTCTCTGTCTGGATCTTGAGCTTCTCGATGGGAGATGTTTGTTTTAGAACTGTTGGTTGGGAATGAAAAGTGAGGCTGCTGCTCTGTCAGCATGTGACTTAAAATTGCTCTGAAGTCACCAGACTCAAATGTTACATTAGAGTCAGTAGGAATTTTCATGCCTGACTTCTAATTAGAACTGTCTATTATTGAAGTGGTCCCAATGTCCATTTTCTACTTCAGAGTGAAGGTGAATTTTTAGGTCACAGTGAGGAGTAACCTTTGTTGAGTTTCAGGCAAGTTAGTTGGCAGCAGTACCAGAGCTGTGGCTAAAAAGAGAAAGGAAGACCAATATGCACACTGTCGTAGCCAGATGACCTACAGCCTTGTTTTTACATAGGATTTCTGGCATGCTTCTCCTGCCTGATGATCCAGGAACACAGAAGGAGTAATAGCAAGAAAATTCACTGAACCATATAGAGCTGCTAAAATCAAGAGCTTAAAAAGCAACTATGTAAAGACTAATTCATCATAAGTGGTTGTTTTAAATAAATGTATTAACAGCTGCCTATTACTTACAGGCGTTCTATCTCAGTAGAAGAAGGATTTGTCTATGTAATTTCCCACAACTTGAGTTGAAAAATTATTAGCAATCCTAGGGAATTCCGATAAAGAATGGTTCCATTTCTGGCACCAGCCCAGGTCACCCTAAAAGGAAATCAAAGAAATTTACTTTGCAGTGTTAGGCATTGTTATGGAGGTTCACTGGAGGTCAGGGAGTTTTTTTCTCTGATATGACTTGTTTGCTACTTGTGTTTTCTGTTGCTGATAGTCCTGCAACTACCTGTCAGTTCTGTCAGGTTCATAACACTGGCACTGCGTCTTACTGCGTGTGTCATTGAAGACATGGGCAATTCTTAACTTCATGGGGCAAACCTGAAACATTTGCCACTGGGCTACCAGGGTTTGTGTCTGGTGGTGGCACTGTGCTGCATGATCCTGCGCCCAGGATTTCTGCCTGCAGAAATCACTCTTGATTTTGTAACTGCTTTGTAGAGGGGAGGGAATGCTAAGCCCTTGCGTCTCTCGTTTCTAACACTTCTCTAATTATGTTTTGCTTGTCTAAATCCTTTCTTACAGTCATAAGAATTTTGTGCTCTTACCCATTTCAAATGACATGTGGTGGTGATGTGAATTACTCAGCTGATATTCATCTGAAGGGATCTGTGAGTGGAGCAAACTGGGTTTTTGTGTGGGCTTGTGAAGTACTTGAGGGTTTGTGGGGGTTGATATGTTCTATGGTAGTACCCAAGGTTTACCCATCTGCCTGGTGGGTGACAGCAGCCAGTGCAGCCCATGGCTTTTCCAAACTAAACACCACCATTTTTCATCCTTACCTGGCAAGAGGCTTTGGTGATCACAGCATGTCGGTGTTCTGTGTCCTGTGTCTTCTCTGTGTGCTAAGGGTACCCATTTCTGTGCAGTCATTTTTGAAAACTTGGCAGGCAAGGGCCATGTGGACCTGGGGAGCATTCAGCCTGTCCTTTCAAAAATGAACGGGAAGAGAGCAGACCTCACAAGATGTAGTAAATTACTTGTATGAAAACAAAAGAAAATCTTCCATCTTCTCTTGGTGTTACTATTTTTCAGTTTCAATAACATGATTGTCATGGTAGTGTATGAAACACCGCTTTGTTACGGTTTACTATCCCCCTGCCTGATGGGATCCTTTGTTTTATTCCTTTTTCTGTCTCATCCTTCCTTAAAACCTCCAAAACAAAATTAGACGCTCTCAGTGTACTGATTTGTAACTCTTGAGGCCTGGACATTCTGCTAAAAAATCTACACTGCTTGCTTTGATGTTTAATCATAATTGAAGAAAAGGAGCTTTTTAGTTTAATTTCAAACTTTTGATTAATCGCAGTAACTTGTACATTGAGAGTCTGTAGGAGGTCTGTGTGCACATACAGAGAATTATTTCCTCCTCTTTGAATTGGGGAATGACAGGCACTAAAAGAGGCGAGGTGATTTAATTTCCCCTCAGGTTTTAGTGCCTGCTCTCAAGGGTTCTTTAAGCCCTATATTAAGACTTCCTTTTGATGACAAAATGGCATACTGTGCCATCGTGGTTCTTCAGTTTATGGTGTGGAGATTTCACATAGGTTTGTTCATTTTTAAAGTTTCAAAAATAATTAAACCAGCACTTTGCTCATGGTTGGAAGAATTTTATGGTATTTCAGTGAGACATTTATGATCTCATGCTTTACCCAGTTCTTATTCATTAAAAGACACACGTTTTGTCAACTTTTGCATGAGAAAAAGTTCTTTGATGTCTGTGGTGATAGCATGACACTGTCAGACCTAAAACCTTTTTTTCAGTCTCTCTATACACTAGTAGATGTCTGAAGAGAATAATTCAGACAGGCAGCTAAGCTTATATTATGCCTTTGTAACATTTTAAAACATGCATAATTCATGTTTTGTGAGTTTCCTAGAGAAATTAAGATGCTGTTGTATAGACAGACATGCAAGTGGCAACAATTCCATTTGAAACCATTTTTTTTTTATTTGAGCCTACAGATGATCAAAGGACTCTATACAAGTTTCTCCAAAGTTATTTTGTGAGCAGAGAGCATGGTTTATGGCTTTGAAAATATAATCTAGTCTTCAAGCTTTACATACTTTTACATGTTGTATTGAAGCAGAAGAAAGCCTTGTGTATTGATTTTTGGAGTCAGTGCTGACTGTAAGAAAGCTGGCCTGAGTTATCTAACATCCAGCATCTAGAAACCTTCATCAGCAGCCTGCCTATTTAAATAGGTGCCCATCAGTCTGATTTCCATCACGTAGGGACTACCCTACGCTCTGCTCAGGGTAATCAGGCTGCTGCCACACAGACTGAGATGTACATAAATTGGTTTGGGGTTTATTGTTTCTTTTTAACACAGTGGTAGGTGGAATTCAAAGAACCCACCCAACAGTAAAATTCATCCCATGGGGCCAAATGGAAGCATACTCCCAAATTTTTGATAATCCCCACTAGATATGCTTCAGTAAATGCACCTGGATTGCCCTAATGTGGATTTATATTGTGATTGCTTTCTCTTTAGTGGTCTTCTTGTAAAGTACACATGTTGTTTCTTGGGATAAAAGGAGACAGCTAGTAGAATATCGTGTAGGACACAAGATTATCCTCTTAACTCTGGTTTTCAGAGATTTCAGTCAGCAGCTTTTCGTAGGTTTGAAGTTCACATGCTAATAGGAGGAAGGGTGACCAAATGGATTATTTTAATTGCACCCATAACTTGTCTTATTAAACCTGCAGAACAGAATGAGCAATTTGCTAATTCTGTACCTAGTGTTCTACCATCTTAAAAAAAAGCAGATTAAAAGTAAAAATAACTGTTTCCAGTTCCAGTGTAGAAGGAAAAAGACTATTTTTTTTTTAACTTGGCTAGCAGGGTGTTGAAGCTGCATTATAGAGAATGGGCACAGTGTGGCTGCTTTTATTAGTATTAGCATAGTTGTTGGGTTTTAGATGACCAAAAGTGACTAATCATAACAAGACGCAGATTATCATTCCAACATTACTAAAGTTAAATTGGAGGAACCAAAACTGAAAAAAATTATAAGTACTGTGATATAAGGTGCTTGAAAACAAAATCCACTGCATTCACTGAAATTACAGGTTTGACGAATAGGAAAGCAAGACAAGGTTGGCTAATGATGCTGCCAATGTATTTTTCTTGTTACTTAGAGATTTAGTTAAATTGCCTTCTGGACATGTGTTTGAGATCATCACAGTATAAAACATGAGTTTTTAAATGTTTTGTGAAAGCATATTTTATAATAAAAATTAGTAATAATATTATATAGAAGAAGAAGAAAATATTTTATAATAAGAAAAATATTATCAGAAACCTCAAAAAACTGGTTTCAGCGTTCAGCTAGTATCCATTTCACAGTGGCAACCTGCTGAGGAGCTGCCCTTGTGGTATCTGGCTATTTTAGGGACAAACCAAGCTGCAGCAGTGGGGTCTGCTCAGCAAGATGATAAAATATGTCACTGACAGGCATACACATAACAAACTGCCTTTGTGGTGATCAGAAGAGTAGACATTGTTCACAGCGGCAACAGATGCAAACAATAAATGCCCTACGTGAGTCCAGTAATTAAATAGCAAAGCAAACACAGAGGCATTTGATAACCACAAAAGATGATTATGGCTCATGCTCAGGCTCTGCAAACGTTTTTCCTTGCTCACTGACAAGATAACAGAAGAGGTAACCAGACATAACATAAAAATGAAAAATACAATTTCCTTCCTCGGTGGAGCTTTGGAAATGCCATGCCACAGGTTTCTCAGCTTCTCTGGTGTTGTGTTTTCGACAGCTGTAGGGATGAATAATTGGGGAAGGCTGGGTTCAAAATATGACTGGGTGTTGAAGGACAGGCTCTTAAGAAGCAAATTTGTGTGAGAGGTGATCTGTGTGAAAACGTGGTGGGCCAAACCCACCATCAGGTAATGTGAATTACCCATGAGGAAGCAAGGACCTAGGGGATCATTTTGAAAGGGTCAGAGCAACAGTGTGGCAGAAGAACTGTCACCAGCTTTGCTGGGTCCACTGCAAACTGGAGAGACTTGGGGACCAGACTCTGCACAACTCCTGTCCCAAATGCCCCCCTGGCTGCAGCCTTGTTGTCCTAATGCCAGTCCTTGCCTTGGCAGCTCTGTGCCTGACCTGGGAGTGACAAGGCTTTGCCTCACTCCTGTAGGAGCAGTAGGTCCCCAGCATGCTCAAGTGATCCCCTCTAGTGGCACTAACAACATTCTGCACTTTTCTGCTCCATGCAGGCTTGGCCGAGTCTTGATAAACCACACTTTACAGGAAGGAGGCAAAGGCACCCAGAGCTGAAGTGCCTTGGCAGTGAAGCAGCTGCAGGGTCAGAATCACAACCAGGATGTCTGGACACTTGCTCCAGCCTCCTCCATCACCCTGCCACAGATGCAGTAGCAGCTCCAGCCCCAAAGGGGTGCTTTCCTCTCTCTCTGCATCTCTTTCTCCCCACCCAGCTGCACAGGGAGGCTTGGAGAAGGATTGCAAATGGTAGCTTCAGAAAATAAAAGAAGCATTGCTTCAAACAAGAGGAAAAGTAATTCAGACAAACTTGAAAGTAAAATCCTTTGGTCAGTCTTTAAACCTGTTACCTCCATTTCAATGCAATGAAAGGAGAAAGGAAAGGGATGGTAAAAAAGCTCTTCACAGATGCCCTCCAAAGCATTATTGTTTTCTTATGGGTCTGAAGCAGATGAATTTAACTTCTTTTGGGAGAAGCTTTGGAAGGCTGCTCCATTTGGATTTTACTGTTGGCAAATACCAGGCTAGTGGAATGATTGCACCTCTCTGTTAGCTTTATTGCAGCTTCCCTTGAGAATGCTATGTTTATATCACATAGGGATATTGCAAATAAATTATTCTCACATAGAATGAATTCAGTATTCCCCAGGCTGGGGCAGATTAGCACAAATTAAATCCCACATTTTCACACCTGAGGCCAATAGCACTTTATTAAATTTTATTGGAAACAGATAATTGCTATAAATATATAGTATCATTAATTGTGCAATGCATGAATTTATAAAAACACGTGTGGCAATTAACATTTTGCAAGTCTGCTGCATAGATTACAGATAAAATGAGACTTTTTAATTGAGGAAATTAGTCCCTTCAAATATAATAGGAATCTTTTAGAAAGCATAATTTGGGTGCAGAAAATTTGTCAGGTCTATTCCATCAATAACCTCTTCCTTCAGAATGGTCTTTTTTAAACAGTGCAATTGAATTGATGCAGAGAGAGCCTGTTTAAGACATTTTCCTAGCATTTGGTCAGTGTTCCCTCTATACTTTTTGTGGCCTAGCTATTCCAAATGTATGCCTTCATCAGCTGCTCACTTAGGAATGGCTCTGTTTAGTCTTCTCCATCTCTGCATTTATCTCCCCCTGTCAGATCTGTCCCATAGCACTCATCTGCTGCTCCTGGCTGCAGGAGCCTGAGAAGGGGTGTTTAAGATGCCAAAGAGGCATGTTTCCATTTACTGAGGCATCAGTCTGTAAAAATCAGATTTAAGTATTCATACCCAAAAAAATCAGGGCTGTCAAGCTCTAAAGAACTGAACAGCAGCATCACATTTTTAAATCTGAGTGGTTGTTTCCTTTTGAAAAAAAATCAGTCTGAACTGGCATTGTCAAGAATGCAAATATATTTTAAAAACTAATTTGTGAAAATTAAGTACTTAGACTGCATAATGAAGTAGTCTAACTTGCTCTTTTTCTGCACTTTGTAGCTTATGAACAATTTTTCTAGTTCAAAGACATTTTTCATTTAAAACAGTGTCTTTACTATTTTTTGTCTTTGCCACAAGGCTTTGGAAGTCTTTAGTAGTAGAGTCATATCTAGTTACAGATGAACTGTCCTTCTCCAGTGATCACCTATGCAATGATTTCATTGAGGGCATAGCCCTAGAAGGAAGATAATTTTCAAGGTTGATTTCTGTCCGTTTATATGCCCGGATGGGTGCACCAACAAAGAGATGGATTCTTCAAGCCAAAAATCAAGGAAAGGGAAGGATGTCTCAACAAAACATGTAATTTAAAACAAGAAAAGAGTATTTTAGTGTAATCTGTTCCTTGGCCAGCATCTTGTCTTGTCCTTTCTCCAGTGATGAAAGACTATGTTGGTTTCAGCAGTGGAATCTCTTATTTGTGGAAAACCTAGCCATCGTTGGCAGAGGGGATTTTATCCCCCAGATTTCTAGTGAAGTCTGTGTGTTACTGTAGAATACATACAGGTCTGTGTAACACCCTGGAGATGATAATTTTTAAAGCTGCTGGTACTTCATACTTTCAAAGCACTGTTCATTTTCATCTCAGTGGGTGCTGATCAAACTAATAAACTTTGTCAGCCTTCAAAAAGATGACTGAGTGGAAAGCCTGATAACCAGAGGAGAAGCACTGAGTGTAGGTTATCTGTGCTAACTGCTCTTTTTCTACTCCACAGAAACCTTTTGCACTGGAAAAAAAATGCTTCAGTTGCATGTAGAGTGTGTTAGTTGTGAAGGGAAATGATATAACCTAACTGCAACTGTCACCAAAACAGCATATTTTGTGGTATTGCCCCTGTCATTCCTGTCTAAAAGTGTGGATAATAATCAGATCCCAGGAACCACTTTTTTCTCTATATTTTTATTTATTCTTTCTAGGATATATTTTTGTAGTACAGTTAAATCAGAGGTGCATGGCATATGGCTTTTTGCTGCATGAATTGCTGCTGATGTGAATGTCACTGGGCATATAATACCAGATTTTCATTTTGTGAATCACAATGCATGGAATTCAGCCTGAGAGCTCCCCAGACTATAGACCTTATTATAGGCAAATAAAAAAGGGAAGGAAGGGGGGAGAGGTGATGTCTTGGATATTTTGTTTCAGTTGAAATGAGGTTATCGTGATGAATGATGCAGCTGACAATGAGATTTTTATAGCCTCTCTTGGAGTAGCAGAAGAGCTTGTATTATTGTTGGTTTGCTTTAAGTAATTGTAATCTAAATAGCACCGTGGTTGAAAAGAGCAGCAGAAATCTTTCATATGTGTCTCGTAAGCAAAGCCAGGGTGCTGATTTGTTTTTGTCTCATCTGTCCTTATACAAATGTCCTTCATTGTTTGCATCTTACATCTCGCGTATTGTCTTGATTGAATATGTCAGTCACCATTAAAGAGGCGTTTGCCAGTCAGTGCTGCTGCTGCCTGTCTCTATTTTTAGTGCATGAGGTAACTGGCCAGCAGCTGACAAGCTGATCCCGCTACCCAATGCACCAGTGTAAATTAAGGTTGGCTGTGATAGAGGCAGATGGGAGGGAGGGCTGCTGGAAGGCAGCGTGAGAGGGAAGGCGAGGATGGTGTGTAGGTGCAGATGGGCTCTCCTCTCCTCTCCTCTCCTTTACCCACATCAGCTGTCTCAATCTGCATCCACACCATGTATGCTGGGCCAGCACAGGTACCTGGGCTGCCTCTGCTGGCTCTCTGTATTGGGTGGTCACAGGTTAAACTGGGCCTTGGTGTGCTAGTGTGAGCTGTCCTCAAGTTCCCAGATACTGCACAAGAGGGAAAATAGAGGAGGTGAGGGGTTTAGCATGCGCTTTCTGAAGGCAGTGTTAGGTTTTGCCCCACAGAGTCTTTGGCCTTGAGACCACAGCAGAGACTGTGAAAGTTGTTATTGGGATGGTAGTGAAGCTTAGACTCATGAACTTGGGTTCTGCCACTTTTCCACTGAGAGTTAAATAGCTTACTGGGGGATGGAATGTGTTGTGTGTGCCTCTGAAAGTGGTAAGGCTCTTTTTTCTTTGCCCTTTCCCCTCTTCACTGCGGATTTGAATAGTATGCAAAAAATCTTGTGGATTTATTGATGACTAAAATGTAATTTATTGGGAGGTTCCACCCCAGTTCAAGTTGCCTTTATATGTTGGTCATGGTAAGCAGAGAAGCAAGGCCCCCCCAGTAATACATATGAAAGCTGAGGAATATCACCTTAAAAGCTGAGCACAGAAATGGAGACAGATTTGGTACCATGAAAGTACATCAACCCAAACAGTGGGGAGAGGTGAAGAAGGAAATATCAGAATCCTTGAAAAAGGCATTTGTGTAGATGATTTTAGATCTTGCTGTGTAAGCTGAAGATATTTGTGCCATGGCCATGAAACTGAAATGCTCAAGAACCAATCCTTGTATCAAGAATGTCAAGTCTGCTTCTGAATGACTTCTGTGAAAGTATCTGGAAAAACAGCTTTCACGCATGCTTTGAACTTTATGGCTTTTTTTTTTCTTTGAAGACTTGTCTTCAGATTTCAAGCATCAGTTTTCTGTCTCAGGGAAACCAACTGATCAGAACCTCAGCAGCAAGAGCTTAAATATTGCAGTTCTATCCATTTTGTTTGACTAGTACATGCTGCTTAGAACTTTTTGTTGTACTGAATCAAGAGCCCAAAGGAAACCACAGATGTCATCATATCATTGTTACATTGTCAGCCTCTTCAGAAGCACTGGACTGGTCCTTCATAGTGAAAATAACATCTCTAAAGTCACCAAATGGAAAAATGAAATATCTTTGTTTTTTTTTTTTTAAATTAGATGTATGAGATAAAGAATGTAATCTTATAGCTGTCAAAATTTTGAGATTCCTTCCAAAAACACATTTTTATGTAAGCTAGGATTCTGGCAATTGTTAAAGGACTGTTTCCTTCCTTGGGGATCTGGAAGTTGTTAAAGGGCTGTTTTCTTCCCAGTGATTTTCTTTTTTGATCTGATTGTCATATAACTGATACTTCTTCATTTTAAGGCCTATATGTGATTTTTTTTTTTTTTAAGCTAGTGACTAGATGTAGCAATCTTACTGAATTTCTCTCTCTATTTTAAGTGAAGTTTCCTTTAGCTTCTCTCTGTGTTCAGTACTCCAATCTCCAAGAGGATTTATTCCCCCAGACTTTTCTTCTGACTGTCCTCTTTCCTTGGAACAATGGCATGCCTCATAGTACTTCCACCTGCCTTAAGGAGGGTGTAAATGGCTTTTCAAACTTTCTAGCTGGGGACACCCGCTGAGTACTTTGGCAACCACATCTGTCAAGACATCAGAAAAGACCCTTTCAGGTCACAGAATACTGGAAACCAGTTTTTGGAGCCAGGATGGGTGTTACTGGCAGCTGTGTATTTTCAGCAGTGGTAGAAATCTGAAGGCCGCTGTTAAAATTGTAAAGTCAAAATTACACGTGCACATGTGGCACATGCATTTCTTCTTCCTAAAAATTGATCCAATATGGACAAAAAAGTCTTACCTCAGAAGTTGTGGTATAAATACAACATTTTAATAATGATGGCAGAGAACAAGATATTCTTTTATCTAGCCTAACAGTGCGTACAGTGGACATCAAAGTTTAATTTACTTAGAGAAAAGAACTATCTCCACCAATCTGGGAGATGAACTTCAGGTAAAAGATATTTTATGTGTGCAGCCTGAAAATGGATCCTGTTATATACACGGCCTAAATGGCCCTTTGCTCTGTAAAATCTTTAAACTGATGGTTCTACTTCAGGAGAAAATCAAGAAAACATCTCCATAAAACTTATTTACCTTTGCATGGGTTAAGGGTGTTTTATTGCCTTGATGCTTTTAAGCACCAGAGAACAGGATGTTTCATAGCTGCTCAATTTGCTTTAGTTATTATAATTTTCTTGAAAAAGTTTGATGATTCTAATTTCCTTCTCTACGCTTCTTGATTTTAGTACTAGAGTAACACTTCAGCATCTTGTATTGATTTTTATGATGGCCAGGGTTTTGATACTAATTTCTGCAGATATTTTCTTTGATACTAAAAGCTGAGGATGGTTGACTGGCAAAGCAAATTGAGGACTCAGAAAGGCTAATTTCATGTTTTACAAATATCATTGTAGGTGCTTGCTTGTAGGACTGTCTCGGGGCTGATGAGTACCATGAACCACCAGTGCACCCTTGTGTGGTGTGGACTAACTGCACACTGGGTTGCATTAGCTAAAGCACAGTTAGCATGGCAGGGGAAGGGATTATTTTCCCCAGTTTGGCCTTTGTGAGGCAGCAACTGGAAGACTGTGTCTGCTTCTGTGCCCTAGAAATGGGGAGAAGCTGAAGAAATGGAGCTAGTCCAGCAAAAGGCTACCAAGATTATTAAGGAGGATGGAGCATGTGGCATTCAAAGGGAATGTGAAGGAACCAGGTTTGTTCATCCTGGAAAAAGCTGAATCCAGGGTGGATCCAGTTGTACCTTCTGCCATTGTTAGAACAAGAAGGATGAGGAAAAAATGCACACCCTTCTCAGGAGTACACAGAGAAAGAAGACAAGTTGCAATGAAGAAAACTCTTAGGATGTAAGGATAAAATACTCCCAACCACTGATACTGCTGCAGCTCTTGAACCAATTGCATAGAGAGATTATAAAATCTTTATCCCTGGAGAAAAACAAAGCTTGCCTGGAATTGCCCTGAGGAGCCTGACTTAAGTATGAAATTAGCTTTGCTGTGTCGGCAGAACTTGATGCCTAAAACTGTCTAGGAACCTGAATTATTTTTTATTTTTATGGGTAAAAGCTACTTTCTCTTGCAGTAAGATATCTTATCCAAATAAGAAGAAATGGTAATTAGTATCATTAATCATTATTGAAACAAATTTAGATGGAGCATCAGCCAAGCTCATAATTTTTTCCTAATGTTAAATAAAGCATAAAAGATCATTGTGATGGATTCTGTGGCCCCTTTAAGAAGTCAGGCTTTCCCCATTAACTGTGGTATTCCCTTTAAAGCAGTTTTAACTTGTCTTAGCTCTGCTCCTACTCAGGAGCATTCAAACGCCTTCAGAAATGAGATGTTGAAAACATTTTTTCAAAATTTTCTTGCCAGCATTTACAAAAGTATGTTTTACTAAGTGTTTACCACTGGCTGTATGAGAGCACAGCTGACATGGTAACTTCTCTAACCTCAGTAACTCATTAGCTCATTTGAACCCTAATACTTAAAGCAGGCAATGTGTGTAGAAGTTGCAGAGCCATGTTTGGCTACTAGTGGATTGGTTTTGGGGATGCTGTTTGTGACTGGCTGTTGGGGTTTGGGGTCTTTGAATAATTGCCTATCTTGTATCAAAACCTTGCTTTTGCTAAAGCTTCATTGCTTACAGGTTCTTGCTTCAGGTGCAAGCTGTCATTTCATCATCCCAGGAAGTTTCAGGTATTTCTTTAAGCATGGGTTTATGACCAAAGGAGAACACCATTTAAATTGACAGACTATATAAATGGTAAAAAAAGGAGAACAGAAAGGTGATGTTAAGTGATTTTTAGTAGGATAACAAGAATGCATAAATGATGTCTTCCTGCATGTTACCTGAAAGGTTAATGGTAGAGATGGGAACTTAGCCCACACCTCACTTGTTAGTGTTTTGATGACAGGACAATTATATCTTGATTTCTTTTCTCATATCCTGATACGCAATTCTGTTAGCAAGGAGAGGGATTTTTTTCCCTCTGTGGTGGAAGCATCTTCCACATTAAAGCAAAATATTTACCCTTTGTTTACATCCTTTAAAGGTTAAAGTAATTAAGTGGTTAGATGCAGTGTTTGCTGCACCTTTGGTGTAAATGGCTGAAATGAAAATGCTTGGCAGTTTGAGACAGTAACAAGAAGGATGAGGATAAACTGAAGAGATGGCATTCACACTGTCTTTTTGTGCACAATCTTTCATGCACAGTTAGAAACAGTAAAAATTTGAGAGCAATTATGAGAGAACCAGAGATGCCAGAAATATTTTTTTACCTCTCTCTTGAAATGACCAGAAAAAACGCAGTCATAAATGACAAATTAAATAATTCACCAGCATTTACCAGTATGTGCATACATGAGCACAGAGTTGGCAATGCTCTCCAGGGCAGACCAGGGCACACTGTGCTCACAGCTACCCAGCACTGCAGCTGGATTTGTGGGGGTGGGCTTCTGTTGCTGCCACAGGTGTTAGAGATGCTCTGTATTGGGCAGAAAGTAAGACAGGTCCTTGAATATAGAAGCTTGTATGTTCATGGTGCCTGGCACTAGCACAAAGCAGCAGTGCTCTTACTGCCAAGGAGAGACTATGCCTTGGCCTTTCTGGAAAAAGTTCCCCACTGTCCAGATTTGAAAATTAGTTTCTGGCTGACACAAATGTTGAGCACCACTGAAAGGACAACAGCTCAGGTGTGGAAGGAAGCCAGACCTCACTGCGGGCTGTGGCTTGTGTAGAAAGGTCATCCACAGTCACAGTTACAGTATTAAAAAAAGAGTTATAAAAAAGCTTCCAAAAGCTTTGCATCCTACAAAGCTAAGCTATTCTGATTAAACGGATAATTATAAAATAAAACTACTGCAGAGAAACCAAGAAAACCAGCAAATCCCTTCTCTCTGTTTTTCCAGATAGTACAAAGTGTTATTTAAAAAAAAAAAAAAAAAGATGTTAAAAATCTATTTATAAATAAAAAGAAGAAAATCAGGCAAAAAATTGTACAAGCAGCATTAAGCTGCAAAAAATTTTCCTTGGACACATTGCAGTACCTTTTCAAAGCAGCATATGGGGTTTATTCTGGTGACTCTAATTTTAACATGAATGAGAGTCACGTGGAATACTCCTGGCATACGGCTTTGAAAATATATCCCTGCATGATTAAGGAAGACTGAAATATTTTTAAACATCTATTTTTATTTTTTTAAACCAATTCTGAAATGTTTTTAAAGGAAAGCATTAATGGAATGAAAACAGTCCAACCCTGAACAAAGCAGTAATGTAACAGGTAGAAATACTACTGGCTTAGCACTGTAGATATGTTTGTGTTTCAGAAGCTGGGTAAAGAAGAGTGAGGAAAACTTGGAGTTTGTACCTACTGTTGCAACTGCCCCTGCATTGCTTGACCTTTATAAATTTGTCTCTTCAGTTGGAAGATGAAGTAATCATTCCACCTACCACGTGCAAAGAGCAGAGGGTTCAGCAAAGACGTACAAGGTGGGACTTGTCTCTGCAATGGCAGTTGAGTCTGAAGAAATATGTACTCTGAAGATCAATTAGAGAGAGGCTCATTAGCGGGAAGGAAGTTCTGAGCAGATGCAACAGCCCTGACAAAGTGAGCCAGAACGATGATAGAGCTGGGCTTGGTGTGTGGGCTGAATGTGAAGCAGGGTTGCTGCAGGGAGGTTCAGAGAGTCCTTTCTGACAGCCGGTCCTTCCCACCCATCTTCAGAGAAAGCAGTCTTAACAGCTTCTTGAAATGTTTTGAAAAGGACAAGACAGAAAATGCCCATAAAACTGTATTTGATGAATACAGACATGAGCATAGTGAGGAGTATGGACAGTCATCTGGTGTCCTTCTAAAGATGCCAGGAAAGAGAGAAAAGTTACTTTTCCTTTTCTGATACTTTTTTCCTTTTTTCCTCACTTTTTTTTAAACAGAGAATGCAAGGTTTATTTTTATACCTTTGGTTTTGTGTGGGCTGCTTCTTCACTGCTTGAGGATCTCCTCTGATTGTTTGCAATACCTTATTGCCTGTGTTACTAATATTTATCTGTGTTGACATCAGAGACACATGAAAAAGGAAATTGCCTACCTTTTATTCTTTTCACTAAATCTTCACCAGTGATATCACGATGCTGAGCTCACCTGTCCTTTTTATCTATTGACTTTGAGTGGAGTTTCTCCGGTCATTCCAACAGAGTTGCCGCTTTCCAGACTTAAACATGAGATGAAACAGGCAGCATAAAGCAAAAGGATTTATGCCAGCTTTATTTAAGCAAGAGACTTCATTTAAGCCAGCCTATTTATATAGCAAGGTTATTTATACTACATTTGGCTGTGAATGGGCGTGTGTGGGCACGCTTCTGTTGTGCATGCGACACGTGTTTGGGGTATGTATATTTGGCTGCACATTTCCATGTACAGGGATTGAAAAAGTGACTGTTAGTGTCTCTGAGAAGGGGATATTTGAAAAGCCCAGCTCAGGGAGACATTGAAATCCTCAGGAACAGATGCTTGCTGCCAGAGGCTGACATAGAATAGAAGCATCATTTTGTGTGCTCCGAATTACCTTATGAGGGTGTGGATGGAGGATATTGCCCTTTCTAGCTGAAGCTAAGTGCACACTTGCAGTATCTCCATGGTAAACAGCCCTAGCTGTTCATTCAGCTTATGTGAGCATTCATTTGACTTTCATTCCTGCATGAGGTGGAAGCAGACAGAACAGGAAAAGGAATCAGGAAAATTTGTTGTGTGCTTGCTGGACCTGGAAACTGGACTCGTGTTTTCTGTTCTCCTCATTAGTTGTAGTATTGGCAATCCCTTTCTGCACCACCAGAGCCTTCTGACACTTACCCTTCCATGCAAGCCTGGAATGCAAAAGCAGTGCTAAGGGTATGTGAAAAACATGGGTTGGCTCTCATCAACAGCTATTGAAATAGTAGTCTGAAGGTCCTTCAGCAGCAGCTGGGAAGGTGAACCAAGACAAAGATAACTCTATAATTGAGTTGTTTTCAGTATACTCTTTCTAAACATCATCAACTAGCATTGTCAGTCTGGCCTTAAAGGTACACAGTCACAGCAATACAGTTCCCTTTTAAAGCTGCTGGGTGTCTGATTGTTACTCTAATAACATGCAGCAGAAGCTTTTAAAATCAAAACATGCACATAGAAAACTCTTTTCAATAAAAATCCCATTTCTTTTTCCAGAATGCCTAGACAAGTAAATACTAGGTTTTTAGAAATCCAGAGATGTTTGCTAGCATCATCCATTGTGACAGTCTTAAGGATCTGTTGGATAAAACCCAAAGCCCCTGCTTCAGGTCTCATGCTACTAATCTCTTCTCCATTAGCAAGGGAGAGCATGAGTTTTGTGTGAACAGATTTAATCTTCCTGTGCAGCAGATGTGCTGACACATGGGTTTCTTTAGTCAATGGGGTAAATAATCTTCTGTTTAAGTAGTTCCTAAGTACCTATTTATGTAATTAACATATTAAAAAAATCATGCATCATTATTTAAACAGTGAGCCATGACAACGTCAGACGAAGTTCAGATTACTGAGACAGATGACTTTTTCCTTTATTTTGTCCATCCTCTTGCACTTTGGTTTTGGTAAAACCAGAAAAGCTAAAGAAATCATTCTGTTTCCATTTCATATGATCAAGTAGAGATTTAACTACCATCTTCCAGAAGAAGAAAACCACAGTGCACTAATGATTAAGATGGAGGGAGAGCATGCATGCCTGTAAGAGAGGCAAGACCAAGCACTTACGGGCCATAATTGGTTTCAACAGTGTTAGTACGATGTACATTCCACAGTGCCCATTCTGTGGAGAACCAAGCATTAATTGGAAGTCTTAGCCCATTTGGACTGAAGATAAACCTGGCTGCTGTTGCTTGTTTGGCAGCCTGTGCTAAGCATGAGCTGGTGAAGTAGCTAAAGATGGAAGGAAAATGCTGCAGTGATGTGAAATTGTTCTGTCCTGGCCTTGTGTATTCCAGACAGAGTGATTGAATGAGAGAACTGAGATTACAATGACAACTGAAAATACTCTCAGTATGTTCCAAAGGGTTTTGATACAAAATTTTGATATGCATTTGAACAATATGGGCAAAGGAGGGAGTAGGGAAAATCCTAACCCAAACAGTGAATGAAGAATATGTGATAGATTTGGCTGATAGTGCTTATATGGTCTGAATGTACTGAAATTTTTAAAATTCACAAGGTGATTTCTGAGCCTCTTGCAGTTTTGTATTTAAGAGTGCTATGTGAGAAATCCTGAAGCTGATGATGTGACTGTGAAACCTTCTGCTGTCTGCTGTCTGGATTTATTATAATTGATTTGAAATTCTTCAGTGCCCTCTCATGCTATATGACTGCAATGTGTGTTTGAAATGGCAAGACTTAAAGGTTGCAGATAGCTGCGGGGGCTTGTGTATTTTAAGGGCTTTTTTAATATGATAACTATCCAAAGACAAACTATGATTGTATATGATGCTGCTGTCAAACCTAAACATCACTTGAGGTTGTTTGTCTGCTGTACCCACTGTCAAAGTTAGAAATAATTTTCTTTCTTTTTTTCTTTGTGCCTGTATCAAAAACTATGCAACTCCAAATTTGTTCACTGTGACAGAATGGTCTTCCTCTAAGCAACCCAATTTCTCTCTCTTCCTTTTTCAGACTAGATTTCTTATATGCAGTTGTGGTGCCTTTCTTCTTTTTGTTTAGTTGTTTTTTTGGGTTTTGTTTTTCTAAGATGTGGATATTTTGGTTCTGTATCAAAAACAAGGCATTTTAGATCTTCTCAGAGTTAACACTGGAGGTGCAAATGGAGCCTACAGTCATGTTGTCTAGACTAGGAAGTCTCCTTTCACTTCTCAGACTACGTGTAATCATTTAGCAATAGGAAAACTGAGAAATATTCATGTCAGTTCCTGTAGCCAATTTCAGGATTGTTTGTAGGCTGTCTTTGGCGTAGCTGAAGAGCTTCAGTTGTCAGGGAAGATGAAGAAGAATTGCAAATTTAACACCCCTAGACAGTCATCATCCAGACTACTATTGTGTATGTCCAGGACTGTTGTATGAAATTTTATAAAGCTCTGATTTCATTTGTATAAGGCAAGTGGAGATTTTCCTTAATGCACATCTTGGTATCTTGAAGTCTTTTAACATGTGTATACATCCTCAGAATGTGAGCAACCTACCTGGTGGTGCAAGAAGAGACCTGGATGCTTCCTGTGGTCAAAGCACAGGGAAACGTAGTGAACAATGAACGCTCTCATTGGTGCTTGGATGGTGGAAATGCTTTGCAGAATGAAAGGTTCTGTGGTTCTGTAATTCATAGAGACCTTCTGAGTGCTATGGTGGCAGATCACCTCTGAAGGTCACGTCTAATCTGATTTGTAAAGCTGTGTTACTGACTGTTTTCAGCAGCTTATATATCACTTGTGTGTTCCTAGTCAGATAAGCTTTCTGGTTTGTAGTCAAGCTGTCTTAAATGGCAGACAAGATAGATGTCTCTTTGTGCTCTGGTCCAGCATTTTCATTTTAATTTGTGTCTATATGTTACTATGAAAAAACTTCTTTCTGATGCAATAATAGTAGGAAAAAAACCCAAACCAAACCCTCAAAACTGTTCGTTTGAAATAAAGTGTAGGGGCCTCCTGATAAAAGAGTTATGAGGTTTTCTGATACTAAGATTTGGGAAAAACCAAACTAAATGTGAAATATGGCCTTGGAAGTCTCTGAAATACTTGTTTGTATTATCTACAGATAGGTCCTAATTGACACTTCAAGAATACAGATGTGAAAGAGAAATGTGTAGGTCTTCCTGGACTAAATCAATAGAACTGGCTGTTCCTGGTGCAAATCAGCTGCTTCTATGAATGGACTTTTAAAAGGGCTTGACAGTTTACTCAGAATTAACAGGCAATTTATGGTGCTGGAAGAGGAGTCACTGGAAACCAACGATCAAGTCTATGACTGGGGCAATATTAGCAGGTTAACCATCTTCCCCTTTAGGTATCTAGGCTAAAAAAAGGAAAACCCACGATCTAGAAGGATGAGTAAGCATTATATCATCACTGATTGTTCCTCAGCTCCCACACACAAACAGGTCTTAGCCCATGACAGAATACTGGCAGGAGCTGCTGTCAGATTGACAAGTAGCAGCTTTGGTGTGAAGCCTTCCTGGAAATCTTTTTATCCTTTTAGATGAACAGTATCATTTTATTCTGCTATCTTAGAAGATTTTTTCACAAATCTTATTTATTATGCTGCTTTGAAATGCTGAGATTTTTCTAGCCTTGAATTTTTGATCTCCCTTAAAAGCTTTTTTACGTATCTGTGTCCTGTCGTGCTTTAGATTGCAATGAAATTCTTAGTGTGCTTATTCTCATAACACAACTTTGTGAGGAAAAGAAATGAAATTTGCAGGGGAGATTGCTAAGAAAATAAAGAGACAAAGGTGAAATTTCATAACCTTAAATCTAGTGGCTTGTTGTTGTCAGAAGTAGAGATCTCTCTCACTTCTGCTCCTTTCCTATGAAAGTAAAGACCTTAAAAGTGGGTCTTCTGAGTTCTTGACTGGTTGCCCTAATCTGGGACACAATCTTCTTCCTGTCAAGCATGTGAAATGCAGATGGGAGTTTTGGAAACTGGGCCAAGGGAAAATTTCTCCAGATACATCAAAGTTGCACTGCTAATCATTATTTTATTTTGCAGTGGGGCTTTGTTTAGCAAAGCAAGCCTATTGAAGAGTTTTGAACTCTGTGTATTGCATAACAGAAAGGAACAATTTATTTCATTAGGAACCTCTTCAACTTAATATTGGCTTAAAAAATACTAATTGCACAGACCTCCTAGGAATGTGCCATTTTGTTTTTGTTGTCCAGTAGAATTTAAACTTGCTGGTTTGCATGGCTATTTTAAGCTCTACAATATTGACAGTGTTTCCAGTCCATGACATGACAATAACAGCTAGCAAAAATAACTGCTGAAGTGTTTCACCATTCATAGACAAATGACAGAGCATGCTCCTCACTCCCAGACCACCCTCTCCCCTGTGTGATTTAGGTGGAAGAAGAGGTGGGAGAGGGATGGAACAGGACAGACTGCTTTTTTCTGCAGCAAGTTCTGTCAGCAAATCTAGGCTTTTTAATTAGCCCTCATCCCCTCAAAATGCACACTGAATATCTTTCCACAGTTTAATATTATAGAAATGAAAGAATGACCACAAAAGCTGGCAAGCTCAGGGTAATCTTTACAGTGATGCTGATGCTCCGAAGGCAAATGAAAAGCCAGAGTACAGCATTGCCAGAAGTGAACCCTTATGGCATCCTCAGCCATTACAAATACACTTCTCTCAGAAGCTCATTTCTATGTCAAGAATTGTAATCGAGTCACAGGTGCCCTGAAAAGCCAAATCTCTGGAGTAGCTTTCTCTTATGGCCTTGCTCTTGAGGCTAGGAAGACCTTCCTGGACTCTGGATTAGACTCAGGTAGAAGATGTTTAACAGGGAGTAGCATTTATGTAAAAGGAGATTAATCTACCTCTGTTTACCATGGCAAATGAAGTGGAATGTGGTTATTAGTGTAATATAGAAATAGTATGTGAGTGTCTCATGGTTTGTCTGAAGTTATCTTTTTAATATAAAAGCATGAACTTGATTTTTCTCCTCATTATGCAGTTTCAGTAACAGAAACATGGAAAGGATGAATTTTTTTTTTTTTCAGTTTTCCCAGAGGAAGTCTGAGGAGCAACCAGAAAATTCTTCTGACTGCCAAACTGTTCCTTTGCTTACTGCATTGGTGGCTTAGGAATCTTTCCTTTCTCTCCAGTGTAGCTTCCTTTCTTCTAATGATCTGTCCTTCCTTATATTGTCAGAGGTCAGGACAGAGTTTTCGTCAATGACTAGCAACCATTTGGGCATAAAGATTTCTTAGTGGTGTGTTTCATCAGGCCCTGAACAGGACAGGAAATACCCAGTGTAGAGTTAGTTGTGTGAAGATGCAGGTCACTGTGTGTGGGTGCCAGATGCACTTTTGGAGGTTTCCTAAAAGCTCTCTCAGATTCTCACTTTGTTTTGGAGAGATACAATATATGGAACTAGAATGCAAAATACAGTATTTTTACAGTAGTCTTGTCTTCTGCTGGTCAGTTACTTAAACTTGAAATGAGACTAAGGTGTACTATTTGTTGGAGCAAGTCCAAAAGAGGGAAGATTATTGGGAGGCTGGAGCACCTCTCCTGTCAAAACAGGCTTGAGAGAGTTGTGGTTGTTCAACCAGGAGAAGGGATGGCTCCAGGGAGCCCTTAGAGCATTTTCCTTAGCTGGAGAGGGACTTTTTGCAAGGGCATGGGGTGACAGAACAAGGCATAATAATCTCAAAGTCAAAGGGGATTCATTTAGATTAGATACTAGGTAGAAAATCTTTACTGTGAGGGTAATGAGGAACTGGGACAGACAGACAGATGGGTGCCCCATCTCTGGCAGTGTTCAAGGCCAGGTTGGATGGAACTTCAAGAAACCAGCACTCATAAAAGCTACCCCTGCCCATGGCAGGGAGGTTGGAACTAGGTGATGCATCTTTAGCTAGTTTATGATTGTGTGATTTGGGAACACAGAGAATGCACCTCCTTAGCATATGCATGCATGCATACAAGTGAGTACTCCTGGGGTACGTGCACACACCTACGTGTGTGGTGGCGTGTATGCACAGGGAGAAAGCCAACGTGTACACAGCTCTGTCTGTGTCTACTTTCCCAGCATGTAGGAAAAAGAGAGAGCAAACTCCTAATCAAATAAGCAGGGAGAGCAGAGCGAAAAAAGATGAGATTGCAGTTGATTATGAGCCTGGCAGCAGATGTGCTACACAAACCCAGCCCGCTGCATCCAGGCTGTTTCCATGGCGATGGAGCGAGTAATTGTGGAGCTCCGGCGCGCTCCCCCGCGGCCCCCGCCAAGGTGGACGCGGGTGCCGGGGTCCCCATCAGCGCTTCTGCTGGGTGAGCGCCGGGCTCTGGGACGAAACGAGCGAGCGGCGAGGGGGGAGCCCCAGAGACGGGGATCTCTGGTCTGCTCATCCCCGCCGTGCGATGGCGGGATGCGAGGGAAGCGGCGCTCTTCCTCGGAAATGCGGTCTCCCGAGATGCTAAATAAGCGGGCAGGAGTTTCCCTGCCGCGGGAGTGGGCTGCCATTGGCTGCCGCCGCCCGCCCGTGCCAATGGGAGCCCGGCGGGCGCCCGGCACATAAGCGGGGCCGGGCCGGGCTGGGCTGGGCGCTCGGCGGTGCGCGGCGGTGCGCGGCCGCGGGGCAGCGCCTCTCCCATGGCCGCGCCGGGAGCGCAGCCTCGCCGCGCAGCATCCGCCGCTGCCCCGGAGCGCGGTGCCGCCCGCCAAAGGCGGCATTGAGGCGTTCGCTCGCTGCCGTGTGGGAGGTGAATTTGTCATCGGGAACGATGGGGCTACGAGATCTCTGTAAGTAAAGCCGTGTACTTTATCCCGCTATTCCAGCCCGGGCGTGGAGCGATTGATGGTGTCGAGGAATGGCAAAAGCAAATTAGTAGCCGCTGTAAATAGCCCGAAGGATTCCTCGGTTTTGTTTCGCGTGTAGCGAGATGTGTTCTTCCAAATGGTCTGAGGCATCGGACAAACTAGTTAGCTGTTTGCATTGCCTTGGGTGATTTTTTAGCCTAATTAAGGTTGGTCTGTGGAAGGATGCTGTGTCCTTCGGGGTATTTCACGTCACCCCTGTGTTTGAAAAGACAAGCAAACCACATGGAGCAGAATATTGCAGGCACAAAAGTCTGAGGTGTCCGCGTGAAGTCACCAGTATTTCTGGTGTCGGTATAATAATAACAGGTATGTTATTACAGTGGTTTGTCAAACGTCACTTCAGACCCTGAGCCAAGAAAACACGAGTTGCTCATCGTTCAGCACAAAAAAAGTCATTGCTTTTGCTAACCCTCCTGTACCTTTTCTCCTTTTTCCAACTGGTTTCTTCTTCGAAGGCTTTTTAAACTATGTTTGATTCAGAAGCTTTCCTCTTTGTTTATGAAACCTGTGAGTACATGAAAAGTGTGAAGTTTCCTTTTTCACCATTGTGGGGCATGTGTTAGAAGTTGATTTCTTTGCCTGTTGGGACTCTGATTTTGATTCTGTAAAGCAGAAACAGTATATTTAGAAAGGGGAGGGAAGCGTGTGTGCAAATCTGTCCCTCTGCAACCCTCTGGGGTTACTTCAGTTACACCAGCCACGAATTCAGCTCAGCATTGTTCATGTTTTATCATGACAGGGAGCTTTGCTGCATGGAGCTCATGGTTGTCTCTGCTTAACCCTCTCAGAGACTGTAGTCATCTTATCTGGTTTGTGAAAATCCATAGGAGAAATGGCAGACATTGGGAAAAAAATATTTAGAAAAACTTTTTTTCAGCCTGTGCCTGAGCCTATCAAGTGTATCAGGTATTTTATAGTAATGAAACTAGGTGCAAACATTGTATGAAGCTGGCTGCATTTTAAGGAGTCATTTTTGGTGTCTTGTGTTCATCTTAGAACTTAACACATAGCTTCATTTCTCAGCATTAGGAACTGCTGAGAAGTCACGTTGCTGCCTGGAAATCTCAGACTGAGGGTGTAAATTTCTTTAGATTTGGTTTAACTGGTCAGCTTTGCTTTTGCCGTGGAAGTTGTGGCAGGAAGGTGTGTACATGGAGCTTATCCCTCCAGTTAAAGGAATCAGCATTGCCTCAGGGGTGATGCCGAAAAAAAAAATCGTCAGTGTTTTGAAGAACTGCTGGATCAATATAATTTTTTTAAAAATACCAAACATAGAATTCAGTGCATCAATACAGGGAGAGTGTCTATTGGTGTGTGTAATACTACTCCTCTGTGTGGTTTTGAGTGTTTAACCCGATGTATAACAAATGCGGTAGGGACCCCTTATTAAGCTTGACTTATTGCTTTATCTGAAGACACAGATATAAGTCACTCTTCCCTGTGTTTCCCAGGGGTGTTTGGGTCACCTTTTATTGAAATGATGGCCCCAGGCATCCTATGACACTGGGCTTAGAAAAAAAAGCATTTTTCTAAGATATGCAAAAAAGAGATAACTGTTAGCTCTTATTGCAATATTTAGTTTTTGTTCACCAGTGATGAAAGGGCCAAGAGTGAATATATTTTTTTTTTCAATGAGGAAGGTATTTTGCTGCTATATCACCTTCCCCAGGGTCTTGTATCATTCATTTGTATTTACTTAGCACTGGTGTAGCTGAAAATCCCATTGAGTACAGCAGTCTAGGCAGAGTGCAAAGATGCACTCCCCATCTTGAAGGTGGATGCTTTGATCTAGGCTAAGATATTCCATAAAAATATTTGAGAAAGCTTAGACCCTTGCACACCTGGGCACAGGTTGTTCCTGGCTCCAGGCTGGTCATTTTGAACACCTTTGGGTTGCATCAAAATGAAGCTTAATTGCACCTTTGAGCATTTTTAATTCCATACCTACTGCCTTTTCCTTTATTTTGCAATTGCTGATGTTAAAGCATAGGAAAACATTGTGTTTTAAGGTGACTACTACTCTTAAGATGATATTTTCATTCTTGTTAGCGCTCTAGGGATATAGTTCAAACAACATAAACCTCTCAAGTTTGGTCACCAGTGTTAGGCAAAAACTGTATGTGATGGAGTTCTCTCTCTCCCATTTCCTTGTTTGAAGGGATTTTTTGCTTGTCTATCCCTGTGCATTAGCAGATAAAAGGAGGGGGCTGGGAAGGGAGGGAGAGAGAAGCCTATAACAGCTAAGCACTGGCTCAGTGTGTCTGAGGGCTTCAAACCCCAGAGGTGCCTGAGGTGGAAAAACTCAGGTTGCAGTCAAAGCCATGCAGTCAAAGTCTGACCTGACGGTGCAGAGAGCTGTTGCTCGTCGTTAGTACTTGAGGATGATTTATGTGGGAGAGGCATTTCAGATTCCCAGGCTATAAGAGTTCCAGCAACAGAGGAGTGAGTAGGCTTCAGTGAGAGCTGTGGCATGCTGGCAGCAGTTGGGAGGATGCAGAAGCTGAAAAAAATGCTATCTTGGGGTAGCTTTAATTGGTTGCATTGGAAAACACTTGGTTTGATGGGCTCATATGTCTTCTAAAATGCTTGGTGCCAGACCAAATTGGCATAGCTCCATTGACTTACACGAGATGCCACCAGGCATTGATCTAATCTTCAGTCTTATGCTTATAATTTTCTTGGAAGAGTGAGATTTTCACAAAAGGCAGCAGGTTATTTTTTTTCTTTCTATTTGCCTCAGTGATGGTAAATTGAAAATTGAAATGGAATAGGCATACCAGAGGTTTTGTTTCGTTTCTATGGGCTTTAACCTTAATGGGTTATCTTTTATCTGCTTGTAGAGCCTCATACCCATATGTCAGTCTATACTAGAAGCACAGAGCAGAAATTATGAATTGAGCTTTATATGTGTTGAGAGAGATTAAATTTGAATACTTAATTATTTCCCTGGATTTTAACACTCCTTCAGTTACAAAAACCCTGGTAGACATTCCTGTTCTAGGTAAAGAAATGGTAGAGCCACCAGTCTTCAGTTTTGCCTTTGTTGTATATGGTTTTCACCCTATTATTCAAATGAGTTGGCATAAATTTTTACACACAGGTGTAAAAAAGGTGGCTCGATATGTTCACCTCCAAATGAGCTGAAGACAGTTGTAACTCCAAGTAGGACTAACCACACGAATATAAACAGTTCCTTAATTTTTGTGTCTGAAAAAGAACCTCATTTTTTAAGGAAAAGTTTCTCCATGCTAAGCCTTGGTTTACATGGATCATGCCACGGAAAACTCTCCCTCCCTGTTCAGTGCATGCACACTCGCATCTCCAATGGCACATGCACACAACAAAGCAACACCAAGCACAGAATAAAAATGGAACAGCAGTAAAACATAGACTTGTGAATTGTGAAAAGCCCATTGATTTGCTTGACACCCATTTTGTTCAGCATTGTGCAGTGCTAATCTGAAAATTCCTGTGCGTCACGAAAACTTTTCAGAACAATAAGAACTGTCAATTCCAGCAGATTTTACAGACCTGTCATTATCCTTCTTGTCTTGAAGCACTAAGTGGCATATAGAGGGATTTTTGGCAGGAGTTCAGGATTACTCTCGTAAAGAGGAATCGTGTGCCACTATCTCAAGGAGATTATCATTTGAAGCTAGATTTCAGCCCAGCACAGGCTCCTGGATGCACGTCTTTCCCCATCTAAGTGTGCTGCTCTTATGGATCTCACTTATTTTATCTCTTCAAAAACCTACAACTACAAACCACTGCTTCTCACTGTTCTCCGATGCAAAAATGTAAAAGAAAAAACTGTATATTCTCTCTACATTTTGACTTGATATCTTCCAGAAAACTTTAATGAAATCATACCCCCCCTTCCACCTGCTGCTTCTTCAAAAAAGAAAAGTGGGGATGGCAGGACTGATGGCGACAAGCAGAAGTTTTTATTAACTTCCTTTTTCTTGAGATCGTATTGTTGGTACTTCCTTCTCTTGGAGCATCTGTTAAGAAAATGCTCACACACCCCACATTCTCCATCATTAGGAACTACAGCCCCCCTTAGACACATGCCTCTGTGAGGAGAAGCATTATGAAGGGAAGAAGCATTGACTTTGTGTCAGAGAGATTAAATTTTTAGTTCTTTATCAGAGGCCATATAACTTGGAAGTGTTTTGTTTTCCATACTTACACTTCTCAGTGTAGCATCATCTGCATACATACCTCACCCAAATTAAATAAAGTTTCAGTACAGTAAGGGTCATGACATTCACTTTGAATATTAAAATATTAATTCAGTTATGCATCCTTGGTTTTGGTAACTTGCAGAATCCATACGTGTTGCAATAAACTGCCAGCATTTTCAAAAGTCTGCAGAGCACAAATCTGTTTTTTGTGGATTTCACAGAATTCTAGCACGTTTTGCTACCTAGGAATTAAGTGGTTTCAAAAAAGCATGTCTCAGAAGACATGCATGACCTTCATTTAAACTAGAACTTTGATTAGCTCTATCTTGGGTGTAATGCACAAAAGCAATCTTGTAATGGGGTGAAAAATGAGATCTTCTTACTAATGCTAGCCCACTGTCAAATTAATACATCAAATAATATGCTCTTATCCTGAATCACTGGACTGCTTTTATCAGAGTTTTTGATGTGGGAAAGAAAGTGCTTGTTCCATAGCTACAAACCCAACTCTCTTAGTCTTCCCTTCTCTTTGAACTTCAGTTTTCTTAAGACTTGGAATATCGTGATACAGAGAGCAACATTCAAAGCTCAGTATTTCAAGACTCACATCCAGAGGCATATTAGAAGCCACACAAAGGGATTTTCTGTAAGTGTGGTTTTCAAATATAGGTAACCTTCTGGCTTGACCTCTGGATCCACTCCCAGTCTGCATTTCAAGAAAAAGAATCTACCCACATACAGTTATCTCTAGTAAGATCAAAGCTGTTACTGTACTCTGGCACCTGTGAGAAAGAATTGGATATATTAAAAAAAAAAAAAAGTGGGGGAAATTGTGCAAAGATTGGAATGAGTTCACATTTCTGAAAGACATGAACCCACAGATCTTGGAAGCAAAGGGAAGAATTTCAGGATAGCTGCAGAATGTTTCGTTATTTGTTAGCTTCACCAAGTTAATTAAACAGATTTGAAAACATAAACAAAAATAGATTTTCTAGATCCCTACAAAAACATAAACAAAAATAGATTTTCTAGATCCCTACAAATATAGCTCTGCAAGTGCTTTGCCATGAGATTAATAAGGTTCTAACTTCAGACTGGGGTTTCTGTCTGGTGCCTAAGAGAAGCCACTGCAAGGGATGGTGTTATTTCATTGTACCTTTGCAGCTCCTCTTCCAGGTGTGGTGTCTTTCCCAGTTTCCATCTTTTTTCTGGCAAAGGTGTAAGTTATCATAGATTTATCCCAGCTCCAGTAGACACTTCCTGAAAGACTGGTGAGAAGGTATCTGCAGATTGAGAGATGTATCTGTGTTTGTCTGCTTGTATTTCCTGCTGTTCTGCATGAAAGCACCGGAAAGGCTTTGCAGAGCTTGTCCTTCCTCCTTGTGGATGGATCATCAGCACAGCAGAGTCAAGGTGTGCCTTTTGCTGTGTTGCTCCCTTGCCTCAGCACAACCAGCCTTAGCAGAGCCCTTGGTCTTCAGCCAGCCGGGATGTGCCAGAATGTGCTGGAGCTAAGGCTTTGAATGCCCTACAAGGGAAGCGTGTCCCAGTTTTTGGCAGCACCACAAGGTTATCACCTCCACATCAGATAATTCAGCATGGTGCTGAGGAACATTGTGTATGGAAGGTCCTTTTCCTGCAAGGAAACTGCCTCTCAGTTCCTGTGTTTAACACAGGGGGTTAAAACATATCTATGGCCCTAGCCACAGGGAAGGAAAGGACAGTGGATCAACCAGCCTTGTCTCCTGATCCCCACAGTGCCCTCACAAGGGACCCCCTGCTCTCTCCCTCCCCAAACTCACCTTTGGAGGCTGGAATTAAGCCACTTAGCCAACAGAAGCTCCTCTCAGGAAGGGGAGCCTTCCTGATGTGAGACTTCTTGTTGTCTGTTCAAACTCTCAGGGTCATGCTTAGGAATAGCTACAGCTGCAAAGAGATACAGAATGTCTGTGAAACCTCTCAGTTTTACAGGACCAGTTGCTTTGGTGCATGTAGTAGTAAATAAACAAAGGCTTGGTTAGGAACACCTCTGATGTTTTGTAACTGCACTGAGGGTCTGGGTTGTATTTATATGTTAATAGCTGGTCTTGAATTTTTCTGCCTTTAAATGCTACTATAACCCAGTTCAATATTTAACAGAAGAGTGGAAAGTCTATTCACAGCAATTTCACAAGTAAATTCCTCTGTTTTCACTTCCCAACTTACCTTTTAAAATCCCCTATTCAAATTACCACCCTATCTCAAACAGCAAAACAGTGTTTTGCCATTATGTTTAGAATGTCATAAGTTCCATTTTCAATGGCAAGTGAAATTATGCTCATTTTCCTTGTACTGAAAAGGTAAAAATGAGTCTTAAAATAAGTTCTGGTTTTTCATGCATGAAATTATGTATCAGTTCACCTCTACATGCAGGATTTCCATCATTCTACAGTCATGGGCATCTACTCCAGAATGAACTTTGCACCAATCCCAATAACAATTTTTGTTGCTAAAGGTTCTAGTCCAGTGAATTTCAAGGCTTTCAATGTGTAATACACAAATTTAAGGTATAAGCAAGAAACTTTGACTAAGAATGTCTCTGGTGGAGTTAATATCAAGTGTTTCAGGCATACAGTTCTGGCCATTAAGGTTTATCATTGACCTGCTAAGATAAACAATTGCTGGATTGTGTCCCCTTTTTAGGTTTTTAAATTATTTTCTGTCAGGTTTCAACAAAGGATAAAAGAGACACCTTTCTAATTTTGTTAACTGTTACTGGGTACTAGTAATTGAATGAAATTTGATGTTTTTTCAGTCAGAGAGATGAATGACAGATTCGTGATGTGAAAAGTATAGGAAAGTCCTCCAGCTAATTCTGTGACTTTCAGCTTAAACACCAGAGCTCACTTGCTGATTGTTCTAGAAGTTTGCCTGAACTATGATTTAAAGGTTTTATTGCACCAATATCCCAGAGGTTATTGCAGTTTGCAAGAGATAATCACAGAGTGTGGTTCTTGTGATTGTGAAGAAATGTGCACATCTCATCATGATCTCCTGCACAGGCAAACACCTGGGCCTGAATCCAGATCTGTTCAGATCATGCCCTCAATCTGGTGTTCTCATCACTGCCTCTGCATCTTTGCTGCTAGCAAACCATTTAACCTAGCAGAGGTATTGTGCATCCCTGATGCCACAGCCTATTTGGAGCATCTATGTGTCACCAGTGCCACAGAGCACCCGTAAAAAGTGAACACAGCAGGTTGGGTCACTTTTGGGACAGAGCACAGTGGTCCTGTGTCACACTGTGACAGAAAACAACTCCCAGAAGCAGGCTATATGCAAAAGGAAAGAAAAAGAACCTAAAAAAGCAAACTTTATTTTCTGACTTCACTATATATAGAATAGCAAAAGTGACAGTGGATTGGAGGGTGAAATTGCCACCTCTCCAACCACACTGGTCAAACCAACAGTCCATCAATTCTCTCCAACCACAAAGAAGAATGCAAAACAATCATTGTTTATGTGAACAGTGTGTGAGGACACTCCGTTGAAATATGTAAATATCAGAAGGCATAGGAACTTTTAGAAGAACTTTAAAACTCTCAAAAATACAGGGCGACAGTCCTGCTTTACAATTCCTGTCACCTCAGCATTATTCATCACTTACATGATGATGGTCGGGGTACAAGCTCCAGGAGCTGCTTTAAAAGACCACCATTCCAAAAAGCAAAACCTTGGCCATGTTGAAACAAGGGCTAGAACTCGCATCATTTTTAGGCTGGTCCGCAGAATTAAGGGGTTGAATTCCTCCTGGGCTGAAGTGGTCAAATTGACCATGAAGTCAGTCAAAAGGCATCTCCTCCTAAAGAAATTAAATATCTCAGAGAGCTCTCTGAGTCAGTCGCAAAACAAGTAACAATTTTGATTACTGATACACAAAAAAGAGTGTTCCACCAGCTTGTTACTTGCTTTACTCTTGGGATGCAAGGGAGAAAGGAAGAGAAAGTGCATTCTTGTAGCCAAGTTGGTTGCTACAGTCTAGCAGCACAGTCAATCAAATTGTTTCATCCTTCCAAGTCATTCTGTAATGTCACTGATTTATCTTGCTGCCATGCAATTGTCCCCTGTTGATAATTCCAGTTTTGTCAAGAGATGACAGAGATTTTGCAGAAAACCTGCAAGCTACTCTTATCAAACAGTAGGCAAACAGTAGGAGAGCAAAGTAAGGTTTCCTCTTTTTCATTGATGCCTATAAATAGTCCATGCTAACCTTAAGAGCCCTGAAGATGTAGGGAACCTTTTTTTAGAAAAAAATCAAATCCATTATTTTTAAAACTACGTTGACTCAGCAGAAGTAGATGTGTGTGTTTTAGATCATGATAGGTTGACAATCAAGCCCTGCTGTGAATGCTTAGTTCTTCAATTCTGGCTGTAATGTTTTAAATTTAACTCTGCAGTATATTGGCACAAGTCTTGATGTTACAGGCAGAAAGGATACTGCTTAGTTACACTATAGATATTTTAAAAGAAAGGTTTTATTTGCAGTTTTTACAATTCAATTCTCTGTTTCTTTGATTTTTTTTTTTTCCTTGTGTACATGAGAGAGGACATAATTAACCAAAGCACATTTAATTTATGTCTAAGAATGGGTTGCTTAATAACAAATTTTTGAGCCCTCTGTTGTGCTGAGCAGAATTAGTCACAGAAGCCATTATATGGACTTCAGTGGTATTACTCCAATATGCAAGTGCTATCCAAGCATGATTTGAGCTACTTTGAAAAGTGTAAGAGGTTTCTTAGGAAAGCCGAGTCCCTTAGTCTTGCAGACAGGAGGGTTTTTTCAATATGATATTAGTATGCATGCAACCAATTAGAAATTAATGGGAAATCCAGATTTATGTAGTAGGAGGAGATAAGTAGGATGCTTACCATTACTCATGCAAAAAGAAAAATAGTTGTCTCTGTGTGTATAGATGTTATAAATAATCTGGGAAGGCATCACCTTTTAGTTTGCTCTGTACTCCTGCAAGACTTTTTACTAATACAACTCATAGGATCTTCACTGGAAATGTAAATTTCTGCAGAAGATTAAGATCTCTGTATTTGCAGGTTAATTTTGATTTTTCATGTGATTCTAGGCAGACTTAAAAGGCAAGAAAGAGTAGTTTAATATATGCGCCATACTAACAAACGTTTAAGTGAAACAAGCCTGTAAAACAACATAAAGCTATTACCTACTAATCAAGTTATTTTCCTGCTATTTTCAGTCTTGAGGAATTCTGAAAATACCAAAGAGAAGTATGAGTTTGAAAAGAAAAAAAAGAGCAGATTTCCACTATTTTATGCGTATTTTTGAGTTTGGTAGAAAGGAATATTAAACTATGTGTGTTTGACAGCAGGATTTTGATCACCTGAGATTCTGTCTGCTCTGCTCTTAATCCTGTGGTATTTCAGGATCTTTAACCACCAATTTCTAAAGATGATAAGCCAACCCCCTGCAGTCAGTTGTGTTCCTCTCATCAAGAGCCACACTGGAGTCACTGGTCTTTCAATAGAAACTGGCTTAACCTAACAAGTGGTTAGATTTTGTTGAATTTTCTTTTAAAAGAGTTAGGCTGATCTATTAGTTGGTTTCAGTGTAAGGCTCAGATGTCATTCTTTTATTTAGGCTTTTTGAGGGTGGCCTTACTTCTGTGATGATGAAAATCATTCCTGCTTAGAAACCTCACCTCTGGCAGAGCTTCAGTTAGCATCATGAAAAAGAGCTTTCCTGTACAGACTGTTCACTTTCTGATCTGGCAGTCCACTGCCTCCCCCAGGGCTTTGCTTTAATATAGCTTGTCTTGCCACGGGATAAATAGGAGAGGACATCTCATGGTAACCACCAAAATTTCATGCAAATATCAGCATGATCTGGCTATAACACCTCCATGCAGATATCCTACTGTAAATGTTCTAGGTTGCTATTAGGAGAACAAGAAGGGGAGCCAATTCTCAGGCATGTTTCTCTGCAGCCTCTTCTTCAGCCAGAAGCTGCTAATGAGCTTTCAGAATTAGATGGCTTCTCTTGTAAAATACTAAATCATAGCACCTTGCATTCCTTTCTAGTTTATTTTAGAAAGTCAGTCATAACATAAAGGACTTCAGAAGCAAAAGTAACAGGATGATGCTACAAAGTGGTCCTGTTTTCAGTAGTGCAAGTGTCAGGAGTCAGTCTGAAGATGTTTGTAGGGGCCATCTAGTAGCTTTCCATTGACATCAGGAGACACTCGGTTTTGCTTCAACTTGCAGCCTCTGTTGGCCAAATTGATCATTTAGAAGCTACACTCCAAGCAGGAGCAAGCAGCAGACATACCTGACACTAGAGGGCAAGTTTCCTATTCCATACAGGCTAATTTGATACATCTTTTCTGGAAATCTTTAGTATACATACTTAAAACTAGAAAAGCTAGTAAAAGGACTTGTCTCTAAAACTCTGGAAAAGTGAAGTAAGGTTACTCTGAATTTTACCAGAGCAGAATAACAGCCAGAAAGTATTCAGCAAAATCCTGACTACATCAAACTGACACAATCTGCTTCAGTCCTTCCATACACCACAGATTTGATGTACCTCTTTGAACCAAGCAAGGGAACTTGACTCTTGGTCCTTGCCTTTCTGCCTCTGCCACCCTTGAGCAGTAGCACTGTCCTTACTTAATGAGATACTGCAGGTGTAAAGGGTACTGAAGATTCAGTGCTGTGGTTCAGAGCAGGCAAAAATAGGCTTGAGCCCTTAGGCTTAAGATTTCCCTGCAAATGAGCTGCAATAAAGTTTATAGATGTAAACCATTTTATTAGCCAAGGACACTTTTGTAGTTAAAATACTGCGATTCTAGTTTCTTACAGGAGATAAGAAATTTCCTTTAACACAAGTGGTTTTGTAGAGAAGCAGGAGTAGCCAACACTATGTGCTAACCCTGAAACACTATCTGATAACCCCAAAATTGTTTCTGGTGTTCTGTCAACTTATTTCTGGCTCACAGCATCCAAATGAGGGCCGTCTTTCTTCAAAACTCAATTTTACCACTGTTAGAGCCAAATTTGGGTCTGAAAGAGCTAAAATTGGGCAAGCATACTATATAAAATGTGAGAATAAATGATAAGCAATAGCTGGGCACTGCCAAGGTTTAAACTAGACAAGGTTTAAATGATGCCAGTTGTTTTTTGAGATGTGTTGGATCAAATAAAAGTTCCAGGCTGTTACGTGGTTGGAGTGTCCCCAGTGTCTCCTCCTGCTGTGCACATCTCCTTCTTGGAGCAAGATGCAGCCTGCTGTGTGATGGGAAGAAGAGCAAGTTGGCTTATTGGTGAGGAAGGAATGAGGGAACCCTCAATGAAAGGAGAGAGAGGGAAGAAGAGAGAACAGGCCATATAGTTTTGGACACCTTCAATTAGATATCTATTACAGAGGTGTTTTCCACCTTGTTTCTACAAGTGCTGGTATTGGAACAAGTATTTTAGTAACTTCTGCATCATTTACATTTTCCAGTGCTTTAGTTCATCAAATAAAACAGATAAAAGACAATGTGGCATCTTCACCATGCTCACCAAAAACCAATCATCTTAAAGGAAGGAAAGATCAGAAATATAAATAGCTACCAAAAATATGTCCTTGATCTTAAAATTGCTGAGTCCTAGGATGTTTCTGCTGTTAATGCTTTGTCTTTCCACCCTTTTTTGCTTTTTCTAGCTTTGTAGTGGCAGCCCATACAATTATGAGCTACTGCACAATTTTACACCTAAGGTACACAGTCACATTTAGAATCTGACAGTGTTCTCCTTCTGGAATAGGAACACTGCTTGCAGCCCACAGCTGAAACAATTAGCTTCATTAAAAAAAAAAATGTTCTCTGGCTTACAGATACATTTTTAGAATTAGTTAAAATTAAGCAAAAGAAAAAATTTCAAGTAGACAGGTGAACAAGCCTAGGTACTTCAGGCTTCTCTTAGGGTTTTCAGTGTCTTAGGGTTTGAGAATATAAATTATTTAAATTTAAATCTATTGAGAATATATAATAGAACAAAGGGCTCTGACAACAACAGATGGAGCAGAATAGAAATTGTTATGTTACCATATGTACCTGCTTACACTAAAAACAGCAGCTGTAAGGAAGAATTTGAACTAAACTCTATGGACATATATTCTTATAGCTCTTATTAATGGATTGTTCTGTTTCTCTCCCAGTTTCTCTTGACCCTTTTCTGAGGGTTAAAGTAATCCCTTGTGAAGCTCAGCTGAGGATAATGGAGTTGTCCCAGGGTACAAATGTAGCCTTTGGGTTTGACCTACAGAAGGCTGAGCCTCTATTCCTCACTATGTTTTCAGGCAGTTTTATTTATGTTGGGTTAATTAAAAACACCCTCTCCATTCTCCAGGCTTATGGGCTGCCTTATACCTCTTACATTCTGCACTCCTGTGCAGAATAAAGGAGGCTCCAGTGTCTGGCCTCTCTCAGCCCATCCATGCCGATGCAGAGACAGTAAAAACTCTGCTAGTGACGGGATCTTAAAGACCCTGATCAAGTTTGTGAGCACAAAGGCTCATGTTCTGATAGAACTGTCATGGACGTGGTTTGTGATGTGAGGAACAGTTTGAATTCCTTTTTGGAGTCATAGGCATGGCTCACATTTGGCCAGTAAGGCAGAGCCTTTTTTGCTGTAGGTGAATGTGAGGCATTAAACCATATGGCCATCTGGAATTTGATACAGGGCAGGCAGACTGAAATAAAGGCCTGTTCTAATTCCTATGTATTATATTTTTAAAAGGTCTCAAAGCAGGTTATTTAATATTTTAAATATATCAGTGTCTACAGATAGTAGTACCAGTTTGGGGTCCAAAACCTGGCTTTTTAATCCAGTATGAGAGACAGACTGAGATCTGGTCCAAAGTCACCCCATTATTCTGAGAATTTTGACTGCAGTAAATTTTCTCTCTCTCTTTCTCTCTCTCTCTTTCTCTCTCTCTCTTTCTCTCTCTCTCTTTCTCTCTCTCTCTTTCTCTCTCTCTCTTTCTCTCTCTCTTTCTCTCTCTCTCTTTCTCTCTCTCTCTTTCTCTCTCTCTCTTTCTCTCTCTCTCTTTCTCTCTCTCTCTTTCTCTCTCTCTCTTTCTCTCTCTCTCTTTCTCTCTCTCTCTTTCTCTCTCTCTCTTTCTCTCTCTCTCTTTCTCTCTCTCTCTTTCTCTCTCTCTCTTTCTCTCTCTCTCTTTCTCTCTCTCTCTTTCTCTCTCTCTCTTTCTCTCTTCCCACATCCTTCTTTCTAACATGTCATTGTGCAGATAACACACAGTGGCCAAATGGAGGCTGGTACTTTGCTTTGAGGCATCAAAATAGACTTGAGGGAGAAAAAGAAGTTGCCATCATGATATCACAGCAAGAAAGCATCTGGTTTCTATGCCACATTGCCCCAAAAGCTAATTGGTGCCAGCGAAACCCACTTCTCCCATCTTTTTTTTTTTTTTCCTTAGCCCTCTAAATTGTCTGTAAATTGCTGTATAAGCTTGATTTAAAATAGCCCCTGCATAGTAGTTGATACCTTCACAAATCAGAAGACTTGCACTTCTTTCTTAGCATAAGCATTTCATTTCAATGTTCCATTGAGCAGAGACAGGAAGGGTTTTTTTGTCATGGGTAACAGTGGATGGCTTCTGACAACTTGGAAATCTCTAGAGGTATAGGGAGCACCACTGCACTGAAATTTGAGAAATATTAAGTTTTCCTTATGGTCAAAACCAACCTGTGAACACCAAAAGGGAATTTGCACACAGTGTTTAACAGATGCCACTGATGTTTCTGATGGCCAGGATGTGTTGTGCACTACATGTAAATGTTTAATTACTTGGCTAAGATCTGTCAAGATGGTATTTTCAGACAAAAGAAAGAGTGGTGGGCTAAGACTTTTCAAGGTCTGTAGTTGTGTTGGATTTGTTTTGCACTGATTCTAGAGAATGCTGATTAGTATAAATCATCTTGCATTGCAACACTTGACCAAGGCCTGTAATCATGTCACTACTTCATCTGTGCTTGATTGAGAAGTCCCCAGATTAAGCAGACTACTTATGGTGAGAAGTCCCCTCTTTGCCAGCTGGGAGTTTGAAACCAGCTGCATTCTGAAATCTGAAAGAGAGAAAGAATCCATGAACTGCTTTGTAAAATGGTCTTTTCCTCATTACCCTAATCACACAAGTATGCCGAGGGCTGAAATCAGATTTTTTTTCCTTTTTTCTTTCTTACAAATCGAATTTATGAGGGAAAGACTAATGAACACTGAACTGAAAAGGATCACCTGGGTCATCCTGGTCCCATTCCTGGAATTCAGTAATAGGCACTGGAGCAGAGGACCCATTAAACGCCTGTTCCATCTGTCTTGCTGCATGCTTCAGGGCACAACATTTCCCAATGCCCTTTAAGCCGTGGATCCTCCTGGAGAACTAAGTGCCTGTGTTATTGCCATAGTATAAATCAAAGCAATTGCTTATCTCAGGTTTTCATTTCTTAAATGAAATAGTATCTGAAAATTACGTTTCTTTGATTAAGTTCTTAGGTAATTCAGGGGAAAGCAGAAGTACCCAAAATTTTCAGTTGTCCTCCTGGATCTTGTAGCCCAAAGTGGCAGTGGTTTAATCCCTGAGTGGCAGCAACATATGCACAAGAGATATTTATACTACCTGTAGCATTAGGTTTATTTTCTCAGATGTGGTAGTTGCCAGTCTTCAGTGCTGGGGAGTATGAACAAGAGGATAATGAACACATGGAAGGATTAAGTTATGTGTCCAAAGTCGTACAAAGGTACCTGTTGCAGTCAGCAATTAGATACACACAACCTAAATGTTAGTACAGTGCATAAATTAAAGGGATGAGCTTTTTTTTTTTTTTTTTTTTTTTTTTTTTTTTTTTTTGCATTTAAAGTGAGAAATGAAGCTTCAGACTGTGGTGCTTGTCAAGGTTTTAACTAACATTTAGTCAAATAGTCCAAATTGCTAATATTGTGCTATTGTGCTATCTGTAGTTAATGAGAATTTCTGGGTATTCATGGACATTGTGAGCTCCAGTCTAGTACTTAGATTCAGCCACTGTTTTCCCATTACGCTTTCTTTGAGACTGCTCTTCTTTTGATGGTGTGTTCTTATTGCTGTGAGACCTGTCAAAGCTTAACAAAGGCAAAGACTTGGGATAGGGGCACTGTTTGCTTTCTGGCAGGATAGAACAAACATTTATCTAATCAACATGGAGCAATAGCTCAGTGGTCGCTAGACTACATCTGGCAAAGCACAATAGAAGCATTGATATTACAAACATAAAACTTGGATGATAATGAAGTGCAATGAAAAGTACCATGTTCTGGCTATGGATAAATCTGAGTGCAGGAGAACTCTGAGCCCTGGAGGTTCCATACTATGCTTCAGATGCTTATGTTAAGGAAAAGAATTATGCAGTTGTGGAATAGTGCACATATGACAAGAGCATTTGTCACCAGGAGATTGAATTTGTGAGGTCCTGAGCTTTATCAGCCCTCAAAAATTTTAATGCAAATTACTAGTGGAGGAGACCAGACTAAAAAATTCTCACACACACACACACACACGCACCCCCAAAAGAAAAAAAAAAAAAGAAAAATCTAGGAGACTTTTGTTTTGGATAAAAGTCTGTTTTAAAAATGGTACTTTTCGTAATTGGGTATCTGTGCCTTGTATGTAACATCCTTGCTTTGTACATCAGATAAAAGTAACATCTGTGGCTCCATTTGTCTAACAAGCAGTTTTCCTGCAGGCTCTTTAATACTTGCCCTGGGGGGAGTTCGTGGACCTTATCTGAGAGGAAGAATTACTTTGTTGTGGCTTTGACATGCTCTTTAAATAATATTCAAAAGCCATCTGAAACCATATTATATAAAAGAGGAACCTTTTTGTGAGTCTCAGTGGAGAAAACAAGAATGAGAAATTTCCCTGTTCCATTTTCTGTCTCTACACCGTTTCTTAGCTAAAGGCTAGGAAGCTGTTTGTCATAAGGCTCAGTAATTAATATTACAACAAACAGAAGCAAATTAAAAAGATTTTCTTCTTCTCTTTAGTGTCCTTATTCACCTGTTCCCCATATCTTTCAGATGGCTTCCAGCCTGGCATGTATTTAAGTACTGTCCTATTTCCACTGCTGTTTGCTGTACAGATCACAGAATCCATTCATCATCTGACAGAATAATTTAATCCTTAATTCTCTAAACCATTTATTGAAGAATGCCTCAACTGGCCCTACTTTAAGCCCTGCTCTACTTTAAGTCCTGCCCTGCTTTCTCCAGCCTGTCCTGGGCAGTGATGTGGCTGGATGATGACCCATTGGGTGATGGTATCTCATTTAGAATTCAATTTCAGGTGCTCTCAAGAGCTGGCTTTGCACCCTGAGCCTCTCAGTGATTTACAGCAGCAGATACACTCTTTCAATAAGATGGAAAATTATACAGATTTATGATGCTGGGTTTGACTGCCATTTTCTATAGGTTTTTGCTTACGAAGAACCCTTTATTTTCAGAAAACTGAAAACTGAAATCTCTGTGAGGACAGTCCTAGTTAGTGACAGCCTTTAAACAGCCACCCAAAGGTACTGGCAGAAGCCATCCCCAGTACTTCACTCTGCCTGGCACTGCAGTCCAGTCTGACTGGAAGAAACTGGTACAGAAACCAGAAGTCTGTTCCTCCTTCTCATCTCCTTCGGACATGTAGGTTGGTGATGTAAACGTCAGTCTACAAGGAGCCAGGATTGAGATCACCCATTCATCTCATTCTTGCCTTAGAATCTGAGTTCACTGTTAAAGGCAAATACACTGAAAGTTCCCATTAAAACTTCTTGACTGCTTGAAAATAATGGTTATGGTTGCAACAGTAACAGCAGCAGCAGCCAAACATTCCAAAAGGAAAACCTTTTCAGTTTGCAAAGTGGGAATGATTGTTTTTATTTTTTAACATTAAATCTCAGTTAGGCCTTGGCAGGGAAATGCCATGCTGCTGCTGCTGGAACAAGACAGAAAAATGGGCTCTTTAGGTTTGACATCCCCATAGTTTTCCTGCATTCTGGAGGATCCCCAAGGCCCTATGGAAACCAGATGCATTCCTGCTGCAACAATTAACGTAACCAACCCTTGCAGGAAAGGAACGTTTATTAGGGGGGAAACATTACAGTATTTTCTTTTGGAAAATTCCGCTATTGACATGAAAAACAGCAGGGTAACAGCAAAGATGGATTGCAAATTTTGACAGCCCCAACAGGTAAATATTGGCTTTGTGCAAACAAGTTTCTATAAATAACCAGTCTGCTCCAGAAACTCCACAGATGGCAGCAGGGCTGCCGGGGTATTGATTTACCCACTGTGCTCAGTGCAGAAAAGCACAGCTGTCAGTTTTGCTGTTCTTCTGGTTCTGAGTGTTGCTGCTGCTCCTGCTGAGAGCTGTGTGCCTTGTTCACCATTCTTCTTTGGCAAGTGGAGATGAAGATTAAGAGCCCAAAAGAAATTATTTGAAAGAAAAACCTGCCAAAACAACAAAAAATAAACAAACAAGAGCAAAGAGCAACGATAAAGAATGCTGTGTATATGCATTTGAAACACCAGCAAGAACCTGTCTTAGTCTGTATCAGGTAACTTACGTGAGCTCAGAGAAGTGGTTTATAGAGAGTGGTCCCAGAAATCATCGTGGGAGCTTGAAGGGCAGGAAAAGCTTATGAGGAGACAATACAGATTTTGTACATGATGAGTAGTAACAAGCTGAGGTTAGAAATGAGGTGTAGAACTGGTGCTAGGAGTAGAACTGGCTTTACGTGCAAATGGTGGCTCTGCCAAAAATCTCCAGCAGCTAGGAGTGACTTATAAATAAATACCAGCCAAACAGTAAACCACTTAAAATTATCGTGATTAGGTTTTGGGTATGTATGACCCATTTGAGTGCAGTCTAAATCTCAGGATTATGATTTTCAGACAGTAGCGTCAGCTAGGGCAACCACTGTCTCATTAACAAAAATGTTAATTTACAGGCATAATATCTAGAATTGCTTTTTAAAGGAACAGCTTAGAAAGACTTCATAACCTCAGTTCCATAAAAATATTTGCTTGTGGTGCAGGTTTGCTCCAAGGGCTCATCTGTAACAGAGCTGTGCATCTCCTGGGGCAGATACAGCGTACGCCATTTGAGGGCATTTTTCTGCTGCTTTTCTCTGTAATTTCTGTGTAGTTACACAATTAACCCAGACAATGAAAGTGCTTCTGTGCTACATCTGCATCAGGGTTTTTGCACAGAATTACTGGGTCCAGCTTTTGGTGGTCATTTTGTCCCATTTGGTAGCTTTGGAGTTTTTTGTTTGATTTGTTTGATTTTGCAGTTGTTCAGGTTTGGGGCTTTCTTGGTCTTGATTTTTTTACATTACATACACACAGAATCACAGAATAGTTTTAGGAAGGGATCTTAAAGAGCATCTAATTACAACTACATAACTAAAATGGCAAAAAAATTAATAAGTAGGTATCCAGACCAGTTGAAATAGATGGCTAATCTTGGGATTTTTTAAAATCTTTTTGTTCATTTTGAGGACTTTGAGTGGTGCAGGCTGTGTTTCAGTTCCCATGAACTGGCTATGAAGTCCAGAGCAAGAAAGCTGGCTCATGATTTTCAGCAGAGTTCCTTCTTTCAGGGTTTTCGAGTGCTTACCTGGATTGAGGCCTAGGTCATTCATCCTGCTTCTGCCTGAGTTTTAAATGATTACAGGAGAAGAAAGTTCAGTCAACAAAAATTATAAATCAAGAATTATGTGCTTACATAAATTTAAAGTCTTGACATGATTCTATCTTGATTTTGGAAAAAAAAAAAGAGAGTTGCCAAATGAGAAGGGATTTTTCCCAATATAGACCAAGAATCTTTTCTAGGAGAATGTGAAAAAACAGGGCTGTGCAACAGACCTAGATTTTTTTTTTTTTTTGACAATTGGCATTACTTTAACTATTATACAAAGTATAAGCATACAAAGTGTACATAGATTGGGTAGTTTATAAGTAGTAGGGCGTAAGAAATTGCCAAGAAGATGCTTCTGTCAGAGTTACAGTGTTGCTGGGCTGAAGGAGCTAGATGCCAGCCTTTCTAGATAGTCTGCATATCTGTTGCATTTTGTAAAGGTTGTGTAAGTATTGAGTAAGGTATCTCACGTGTATCTTGTAGAAGTAACACTGTTCCATCCAAAGCTGTTCTTTCCCCATACTAAAATTCTGCCTTGATATGCTGAAATAACAGACAGAAGGAATCTTGCTTTCTGACTTGTAAGTCAATTAATTGAAAAATACAGGTACAGATCAAGAAGCGTTTGGACAATGTTCTCAGGCACATGGTGTGACCTTTGGGCCTGCCCTGTGCAAGGCCAGGAGCTGGACTCAGTGACCTTCGAGGGTCCTTTTCAATTCAGGAGATTCTGTGATTGCAGGCCAACAAGCCTGCTTTGTGCCTCTCTGTGTGTGTGTGTGGCTGTTGCCCATTGTGGCTGCAGCTGAGCCCCACACAGCTCACACTGACATTGAGGTACCCATATCCTACCCCCTTTGCCACCAGCTTCTCAGAGCTTTGTGAGTTTAGATGCTGAATTCTTTATCTTTGGCAGCTCGGTGCATGTGATGAGGTATGCAAACTACCAACTGAGCTGAATATGATGTGCTAAAGGTTCCAGTGCTGAATACATTTCAAGCTTTTTGTTAGATTTTTTTCTCTCTCCTTATATAAATATGTTGTTTTACTATAAATACCTAATTCCAAGCTGTCTCTGAAAACGGAGTCCGTTCTCTGTTTTGAAATACCATTTCTCATGTCAGAGATTTGTCAGAGGAATAAAATATCTATTTGTGTCTGCTTAGAGAAGGCAGGGGAGAGGAGGAAGGGCATCCTGTAAGAGCATAATGCAAAGTGATGCCAGTTGTCACTGCCTTACACTCATGACCTTGTGCATTGGTGACCTGTGAGCTACCATTTCCTTGCTCTCTCTTTTGAAGTATAGTTTGTGGCATTTCTGCTGTGCTGGTAATGCTGTCTTTTTTCTTAAACCTCACCTGGGGGAAGAGAGGGAAGAGTTATGTGTTCAAAGAAAGCAACATCAAAGTATTCCCAGCAGCCAGTCAAAGCTTAATTTGGCACTAATTCTCATAACTCTGTGGCTGGTGATGTGGACTGTTTACCTGGGTAACCACCTGCCTGATACTTGCAGCTTTCTCTGAGGTGTTTTTTTGTTTGGTTTTTTGTTTGGTTTTTTGTTTGTTTGTTTTTTGGTTATTTTTTTGTGGATGAATTTGTGTTTTCTAATAGATCTTAATTGACAATATACAGCCGCTGTTGGATGCAATGTTATTGTAATAGCTATAACAGAGATTGTTCAGAATTACAACACTAAGGTTGATAGGAGCCCTCAAAATGTTGGATAAAAACACTGAATAAAATTAAAAGGTAGAAATGAACCTATATGCTCAATGTAGTTACCTACAGAATTTTAAAACCTCTCCACAATACATATGCATATGCTAGTGCAGAGAAGTTATTAGATTTTAAGTTAATTTCATTTTTATTCAGGATTATGTTCCGTTTTCAAGTAATGAAAGTTGCTCCTAGCTTATGACTGTGAAACCAGAATAACTAAGAGAGAAAAAGAAGGGATAATATTCATTGTGTATGATTTCCACTCAAACTCTCACAACTAAAGGGAATATCTAAATGCCAAATTAAAAAATATGCAAATGTCATCCATTGATAATTTAAGCAAACCTATTGCATGAATTAATGTTTTAACTGCAGTATGTACTGAGTCTACATGTATGTACAATATTGTACATGAATATGCATTAACAACAGACCTGTACATCCTCCTGTATTTTCTTGGGCCAATGAGTTTTCATCTCTCTGTCAAAACATGTCATGCATTACAGTAAACTAATGTTTTCCTAGGTTAATCGCTAATCTGCCCATGTATTGGTAAATGTTGCCATGGGCACAGCAACAGCAGAGCAGAGAGATGAGCTTTCGCCTGGTTGGAGATAAAAAATGGCTATTTTTACTTTTTATACCCATTTGCTCAATCACAAATGAGAATAAGAGAATAAAGAAGCATGTTTCACTGCCTTCTTAAAATTTAATTACAGCAACATTTTTCATATGTATTTTGCAATATGCAGGTAATATTTACTATATGTTGATTACTTCAACAAAGCTCTTTTTTTGTTTGGCTTCATATTTACCAGATTGTTTTACAGAGTGCAGTATCCTACATATCATCAGCAAGGAGAAATCTTACTCCTTTTTCATGCCAACGTAAAAAGCACACATTTTGGATATTGCTGAGTCCCATTATTTAAAACTTAATTCCTTCCCTAAAGTACTCCATGCCTCCACAATGCTGCATAATAAATTACTTAATTGTGCAGATTAAAATCCCAGACTAACTCTTGCCCCTATTTGGGCCATTTTTTTTATGAAAGAAAGAAGATTAAACTATGTAAATGGAACATGATTATGGTTTATTTTGTTAGTATGTGCAGTGATGAGCCTTTGACCTACATTTCTTGTGTGTAGTGTGCTCTTGTCCTAAATCTCTATGAATGACAGAAACATTGATGTGGGTTGACCTCTTTTTCACATAGTTTTTAGTCTTTTTTTATATACATAAGGAAAACACTGAGATACAAATCTTCAGTTGAAACCTAGCAAAATCCCAAAGAGGAGAAACACTTCTTTCAACAGAAGGAAAAAAAAAAAAAAAAGAAAGGAAAAATTAAATATTTAGACACAATGCCTGATACATCAAGGTATTTGGAAAGTACACAAAAGGGGAATATGGTGTCTGCTGCTGTTAAGTCTTCTGGGTATTTGATATAGATGCTCATGGACAAGATTATGCAACTAGAAGTGGCATCCTACAGTTTCTTTTCGTTTCAAAAGGGGTTTTTTATATCAAATTTGGGCAATTAACAAATGCTCAGAAGCTGGCTTTCTCTGGATGCTCCAGAAAGTCAAGCAAAGTCTTTATGCATCTATCTTTAAACTCTTAGCATTCTTCTAAAGATTCTGACCTGCAAGGAATGCCTGCAAAAAAAGGATTCCTTCATGATGGCCTTTCTGTCTCTGCCTGATAGCAGTGCTGTTTTGATATATTGAGGGAAATGTACATATGTGGCCTCTATTAATACTAACGCTCTTTGCAGTTCAATAGGTGAATATAAGCCTGTAGGACTCAGTGTGATAGTTTGTCTCACTGAAAATTACTGCCAAGGTAAACAGGTTTTTGAGAAAGCTTATCTAAACTAAGACAAATGTCTTCTGCCTGTTTCAAAGTAGTTTGTTACACAGTTTGTGTAGGCACTTGTACTGGAAACATGACATGAAAGAAAGGAATTACTGAAGATATTTAATATTGAAACCAATATGAAACCAGTTTAATGTCATTATCTCTTAGAAAGTCTGATGTTGCTAGTGATATATAATTAGGAAAAAAGTTAGAGTGCCTTTCTAGGGGAGAAATTAGCAATGTCTCCTTTTCCTTCACCAGTCTGTTTTCAAATGGCTGTCCAAAACAAGCTCTGAGATTTTAATATTTCTAGAAACACCTACTGTGTATAACTTACTTTAAATTGGCACATATATCAACAGCATGAAAAAATGTTCACAGCTCTGGGAAACTGAGCTAAAAGGTCACTTTTTCAACAAATTCATCAGCTGGGAAAAACAAACCTATCATTCTTTTGAATTTTTAATAGCTTTCCTTTTTCTGTCTGAAGTCTGGGAGGCAATATTCTGCAGAGTAAAGGCACCATCTGAACAATCCAGTGAGTGTTTCACACAGATTGGCATGCATTTGTTTGTCTGCTTAAGTTTAGGTTTGTTTAAATTTGCATGTCATGGATTTGATAGGTATGTTCAGCTGCTCTACTTATTTTTATCCTGGGTGCAGCATTTGAAGGCTTGCAGGGAGGCATTTTTTTTCTATAAGAAGATAGTGACTTGAAGGCATTCAATTAAAGACTGAAAACATAGGAAAAGCAGTGGGAAAAATGTATTTGGACAGCAATATAGGGCCTCAGGAAATGTCATTAATAAAAAATTCAGGTGAGAGGCATCTAATAGGAATTTTAATATGGCTGGTAACCACTGTAAGTTATCACCAAGGTGCAGAAAACTTTTGTCCATTTGTTCACAGGAAAATGTGCAACTCAGGTTTTTTTGGGGTTTTTTTCCATTCTAAGTATAATGATTGCAGAACTCCTCAAACAGTAAATTATATAGCCATACATAAGTCACAAAGGCTTTCTTCTGTGCTGCTGCATGGAGAGGTCAACAGGTGATCAGGCATTTATTCCGGTTTTTCTTTTCCTCTTTGTTTAGAGTGCAGCTTATTTTTCAGAGCATTGAGGTGCTGGTACATGAATTTTTAGGACATCCTGAAAAACCTGCTGTTTTCAGTAACCTCTCCAGATGGATGACTGCAACCAGTGTCCTCTGGCCTCACTTCATCTCTTGATGGTATTCTTTCTGAGGCATAGGAGGTCTTTTAGATTTGTCTGTTGTCAGAATCCAGGTCCTAACTTCTAGAGGGCTTTAACTACCGGGACCAAGATTTCAGATAGGTGAAGCTCTATTTAAATCATGAGCTGAGAAAATTCAGCTGATTATTGTGTTCTGGCTTCTATGGGAAGCCAAATGAATGGAGCTCAACTTTAGCATTCAGGTCTTCCTGCTGCAGTCAGCAGACCTCACATCTTTGACAGCAGAGATCATCCCCCTTCCCCTTTATTTTTCACACTACTTCTTTTTGAAGAACTAATTGGAAATGGAAAAATAATTCTCTTAATTTTCATAGTGGAACTTGGCATGCTTGAAATTTCAAGGCTAAGGGGTGTGGAATTTTCACACGGGCATAACTTATTTTTGTGTTCCCTGTAATTGGTTGAAGCCTGAGAGAAATCTGGATGGAGGTAACTCTTCATAACACTTCTGAGAGAAAAAATACATATTTTTTGTTTTAGTCAAAGTTCAAGTAGCAGTCATGAATAAAGCCAGTAAGCAGGCTAAATTAATGTGTTTCAAATAATAATTCTAAGTACTGTTTCCAGTTCTGCTTCACCCAGTTAAATTACTTTTACCAAAGGTACTGATAGGACTATAATGAAAAGAGATTTATAATAGAAATAGTTGAAAATATTTTATTTTAAATACAGTTCACAGTATGGTATCTCATGTTCTTCTCCAATTGTCTAACTTCCTATTTACCAGGATATGTGATTTTTTTTTTTTTTTTTGAAGGATGTGTAAATAATCTGATCAGAATTCTCATGGCCGGGGGCTTAAATATTCTCTCATTTCACAAAAGTTTGGCCACACATACAGATGTGCACATGTGCACTTTGTTATCTCCCTCCCTACCAAGTAATTGTGAGAGTATTTCAGTATTACAATTTTAAAAGCAGCTGCTTTCAGGGTATTTCTAATCACATCTGGCTGAACCCTTGATTTTTCAGACATAACGTTTAATTAAAATTTAATTAGATTTTAGAGATTTTAAAGAATTAAATCCCTATCCTATATTATGTCCTAAACTGCATAATCCGAGTATCATGAACTCATTAAATTTTTATACAAATATATTATTAAAGATTGATGACCTTACGTTGGAAAATAATTATGAAAAACCAAATGCTGAAGTGATAATAAAAACTTAACAGAAGAAAACCCATCAGAATTTTAGTGGCAAAAATGTAGACTTGATGAGTATTTTATATATCCCTATATATTCCTGACTGGGGAACAGGGTCTTTGGCATCTTACATCTGTTGCCTCTGACCTATTCCTGTGTGCTTTGAGTTACAGTTTTCATTCATGGAAAAAAAAAGGTGAATACAGAGTGCAGTACTTTACAGAAGCTCGTTACAGCCAGGGGAAACTGGTTGGGATGGAGCCTGTACACACTTTTGAGCAACTGATAATTGTTGTTCAAATATAATTGCTGTGATTTTTCTCTAGTGATTCTGTTAAATGGTTCTAGTTACTAGTCTGAACTTTTAAATGTTATGCACTGATGCTACAATTTCTTGTTCCACGTGGGAAGGTATTAAGTTGCTGCTACAGATCCCTTTTATAACTGCATACCTTCCCCCTCACTCATTTGACCTACTTATTATACCTCCTCTTCTTCAGGAATATGGCAGCCAACCATCCAGTCTATGGGTAACCAGGGTAGATGATGAAATGTGTTTTTAATCACCTCAGGGCAAGGAGGTGCTTCAAATATTATTCTGTCTGGTGGATATCAGGTATTTATCTGGTGGACAGACGGGTTCATTCAGTAGTAAACCCGAGAGATAATAGATTGTTGTCTCCTGTCAGTGTTCATAGAGTGACCTGATGGCTGTCATATTCTTGAGGAAGAGGAACAAAAATTAAACTAACTGACAATCTGACAACTGAAAGTTAACTGTAGGGAATTTGCCACTGGCAGGCGGTCCACACTAACATTAGAAGAAAAATTTCCTATAATTACCTAGAGCATGAGGAGCTTTTCCATCAAGAATTGGCATGGGAGACAGGTAACAGACTAAACAAACTCCCTGGCAACATAGCTTGCTCTGTACCATGACTTTATGAGATGAGAATTCATTTTGAATTGGTACTTTTGTCTGCTATTTATAAGTTTGTTGTGGTGATTACTGCCTGAGTCATTCTTGCAGTGATGTACTTCTATGGGTTCTAGATCATCTATTCTTAACAGATTGCTCATATCCTTTAACAAAGCCTGGACCTCTTCTTTCACCTACAAAAACCAATAGCATTTGTCTGGATCTCCAGGCTGGCAGATTAATTTCTGTTTGACTCTTTCATCTTGCTGAGGAGGAGGAAAATCTGGAATATGTGAAAAGGTCATTTTCTGCAATATAGTGAGGAATACTAGAAGCGATTGTTTCAGACTCTAAATGCTTTTGGGAGATTTGCTGAAGTGCAGCAACCATCCACCACCTCTTTTCCAGTGCAGGAGGATAACAAGGCATGGGTTTCCATATTGTAGTAGAACAGGATGTACAAGTACTTGGAGAGTTGCTCATTCTGATAAGTGCCGATACCAACTAAGTGAAGAGGCCATTAAAAAAAAAGATTAAAAAATGCCTCAAACAGCAACAGAATGTGACAGCAATGAAAAAATGCACCACTGCACTTAAAACCACCCATTCTGTTAGTCAGGTTATTTAATATATGCGCTTTTCTTATAGTGTCATGTAGTGGTTATAAAACTTCAGGGTTGTAGAATTTTGCTGTGATGTAGCACAATTGGTCTTAGCTGAATGTGTCCCTATTAAGTTGAATTTATGCTAATTCTGTCCCACTTAAACTGCAGCCACTGTTATTGGCTGCACTATTAAATTGCTTTCCTAGGAGACATTCCATTAGGTAAGTGAAGCACCCAAAGTAGAATATAACAAATAACATTTTTACTTAATCTGAATATGTTTTACATCTGTAATCGGGATAGAATTATGTCCACTGTGGATAACAAAAGACTTTTTGGGTTCTCAGTGAGCATGGAACTTATTAGCAAGTGATTTGTCCAGCTAACTTTTTAATAGCCTAGGCTATTTCTTCTATTTATATTGGAAGGTAATTCCACAGCCTGACACTATTTTTCTAATATTTAGCTGAAATGTTACTTGGTTCTATGTTCATTTATATCTTCCCAATTATTCTTCTCACAGGCTGTTTATGTGCCAAAAGCATTTAGGCACCAATCCATTCCCATAAATGCCTTTAATTTTCTGGATAGTCTTACTCCTTTCTTGGTCATCTTTAAAACAAGAATGGCTGAGTGAATTAGATTTCAGAATTTGCCCTTTTCCTTATTACAGACTATAGTTGCTCGTTCCAGGTCAGCATACTCCCTCTGTACTGTGTTCTGTGGTAGCTCTTTATGCTGGTTGCAAGGAGGAGCACAGTCCCCTACTCTCATTTCAGGTATGAGAGCACTCTCTGGGAGAAGAAGAAGAAAGCAGAAGGTGTTCTACCAAGGGGAAGGCTGCCCTTCAGCAGGATGTCCTTAGTGGTCAGTGACATTTAAAATAGATCAGCATCTCAACTAACCTGGACATGAAAAACACTCAATTTCCCAGCAGGCCAATCTTGCTTATAATTCCTGTACTAACAGAGTGAATTATAATGATGATGCATTTAGGGGCAGAGGTTTTGTTTCCCCAAAGTTCTGTTGATGTGGTTTTGTTAGCTAACAGCTTCAAAATGTGTTCCCGTGTTTAAGTTCAGGCTATACAGCCATGGGAAGCTACACAAAGTCAGTATATGGGGCTTAGGGAGCAGAGAGCTGCAAGACAGAACTCCCAAAAATGACAAATAAGGAGTGTTTGCTAATCTGCTTCATATGCCAGATGGAGCAGTGTGGAGCACTACAGTGAGTATCAGGCTATGTAAAGAGCTCTCAGTAAAAGATTCACTGTTTGTGAGGAAAGGTAAAACTTTTCAAGCCACTTGTACTCTAATCACTAAGAAAAAAACAGCTATTAGCTACAGACCCAGCACGTGCTTTCCATTCATGCTGTCTGGAGTCAAACAATTATTCCCAGGGATCTTAGAACACAAGAGAAAGTAACTGTATGCAATCCATGTCAATTGTCAGTTCAATCCACAAAATCTTTCCAAGAGTAGTGAGAACCACAGTGATGTTTAGTTGACTTCTGGAATGTGTCAGTAGGTATCTTCCCTAGTGAAACTGAATGTACTAAAAGTTAGTAAGCAAGAATTCTTGAAATGTAAATAAATATTTCTTATTTCTTTATCTTTATCTTCTGCTTATACTGAATTTTAATGCTTCATTGCCATTTGGGAAGTTGACCATTTGAAAAGCTAGTTGTTGGCTTTGAAAGGTGTTTCAGTGGAGGCAAAGCTGTACTCTGGTGACTGGTGGGTGACAGTGTGTGCTACACTGAATATGAGCGAGAACAGTGGTTCAGGGGTTCTCCTCATCTGTTTTCCCAAATGCATGCTTTTTAATAGCTGTTACTCTGTAGTTTCCATATATTTGTAATGAGTCTATGGTCAGAACAAGCATAATTCCATGCAATTCAGCCTTCTGAGAGGTTCAACATTTGCTGGGCTCCCCTTTCTCTACAAAAACCCAGCAGCTTCTAGAATACCCCGTATGTAGAGGGAGATTCATATGAATTAATAACTGAGGACCAAGAACTCTGTCTTAGGGGCAAAGAGAGCTCCTGCACAGCCTTTTGATTTCTCTTTCCTCACGAGTGTCTTGCATTGTATTGTTTGCCTGAGTTAAACTTCAGGTTCCTGCAGTGTGGAAGTATCTTGCTTGCTTACAAGGTGATTAGCACATGCATAAGGAAACAAGGTGATGCCTTGGAGAGTTCTCTCTTGTATGTTCTGTGTGGTTGGCAGAAACAGAACTGTGGGACGATGGGGTAGGAAGAGAGGTTATGCACTAATTTTCCTGTAAAACTGATGGAATAGACTTTTGAGGTGTTAGATACAATACATGGGTGAAAATTTCAGGGAGTCAGTTATTGACAGTGCAGTACAGCATTCATTTTTGGATTCCATCAGCTGCAGAAATGGTCTTGAAAAGTTCAGCTGAGAGGGGAGGGGTAAGATTATAGACAGTAGGTTTGATATCTGAAGAGTGAAACTCACATTGCAAAACTAGTATTAGAAGAAAATACCAAAAAAAAAAGGCAGCTAGATTATGTATAACAAGGGTAGATGCAGAGATAGCCTATTTTAATGTGGTAGATTGGACATCATACCTACATCAGGAAATATGTATGCACTTTTCTTGTTTCTGGTCATTTTAAGCATTTTACAAGTCATGGCTGAGAATTTGCCAGTGCATTTGCTGTTTTGTTGTCTTGTTCTTGTCAGAGCACCGCAGCTGAAGCACATCATTATGCCGTCAAGCTCAGGACCCAAATTCTTCCATGTGCAATTTCAAATGTGCTCTGCCACTCATGTTGTTAATATTCTCTGCCTTGGCTTACACCACCACTTAGTGCATTTGCAGATGGCTAGAGAAAAATTGCAGCTAGCTCAGTTTTGTATTTTGAACTTCATTTTACAATCCTCCAAAACCCCAGTAACTAGCCAGCCTGAGAAAACATACCTTCCCACTTTGGTGGCAAAAACCAGGGAGAAGAGTGTCGCAGGGCAGGCTTGAAGCAGACATAAGAGGCATGTGTGAGCCTGCATTACTGTATCTCAGCACCTTACATCCACGCAGACTGATCCAAGTGTTGGCAAAGGAGGATTTGCGTGGGAAGAAGGGCTGCCTAAGGCAGCATCTGCATCTTCAATATGTTCCCACAGTAATACCACGCTTTCAGCATGAATGCACTCCCACCTATGGCTAAGACTTAAAAGCATCTAAATTGGGCCCTGTATATTATATGTGCATTTGTTTAGGTATGCATTACTTCCTTTCTGATTATAATTTCTATAGTTTATACTATAGGTAAATATCTGGACATACTTTCTGCATTTACAATAAAAATTAATGACCTTCAGTAACCAACAATACAGCCTGTCATTTAATTGCCTTAAAAAAAAAAAAAAAAAGCACAGTGATCACTTTTAAGTTGATTTCAGTTTAATTATTCTATTATATGTGGGAAAGTCATACTATAAATAAGGTCTACTGCAAAAACATAACCACAAAATGATGCTCCTTTTCTCATAGAAGGTGAACTCTGTTCTTGCAGAGAGTTATAACCAGAAAGTGCCTTATGTACAACTTAGGACATGGAGCCAGCTGTAAGCTACAATAGCTGTTGTCTTGACCTTGTACAGTGAAAAATATATGTGTTCATTTGTAGATACATATGGATGAGGGATGGATCTTAAACAGAGAAAGAGGGAAATTTTAAGAGTATTAGATGCCTTCCCCAGTCCATTAGCAAGAATGTGAAGTTTGTTCTATTCTGTTGTAATTCCCCCAATTTTCGTGCATTTTGCCAATTTTGTGTCTGTTGAATACAGCTGCAGAAGGCCCATTATAGGTTGTTAAGTGTAATTTCTAAAATCAAATTGATGGAGATATAAACACTGCTGAAATAGTCTCCCTGACACCTCTCAGTGTCTTCTTATCTAAGCCAGATGGCGGTCTGAGGGGGTTCAGGCTAGATGGTCTGAAAGTTCTTTCTGAACAGAAAGGCTCTGAACCTTGCATGTCAGATTACCAAGACTGAAGAAAAGTGAAATGAGGTCATTGCAGCTGCTACAATATATTAAAAAGAATTACGTAAAAAGGTTTATTACGCACTGCATTCTGCTTTTTCTCAAGCTAGAGAGCAAAATTTGGACGCTGTCCTATAACAGAGATGGCCATTTGGCCACAGCAGTCTGCAATATTCCCCATAGCTGGACAGTAATAGTAGCTTCAAAAGGAGATGTGCACCTCATTCATCTGTCAGGAACAACCTCAGTTCAGACAAGGACTGAGGAAAAAAGAATTTTTATGACAAGCTTATTTGATGCAGTATTCCTGTTAAAACCATAGAGATAAAACATTGTTTTGAGGCCTATTTCCTAGAGTTATCCTCAGCATGGTTGCTCATAATGTAACAGAACCTCTACAAAGTGGATCACATTTAACTTCCAGCTCATCCTAATATAACCTGGAAAAAACTTTGTTGGAATAAATTAATGCTATTGTTTGTACTCAATGGAGCTAAGGTTATTTACCCCAAAAAGGAGTTTTCCAGATGTATTATAGTAGTTGCAGAAGAAAACATTAGCAAATAGGGCAGTCCTGCTCTAAAATTTCCATTAAGATTGCATTCTATTACCCAGTGAATATCTGTCTGTGCTGTTTTTACTTCTAACTAATATGATTTTCTTTTACTCTTTACTCCTGCTTCTGTGCTTATGGCTGGGAATACTGCACAATTCATTTATAACATTTATAATTGCTAGTGAGCATCAGATTTTGGAACTTCTGGAGATTCCAGAACATGAAAGCAAGGGAACCAACCAGAGTTAAGTGCCCCTAACAGTGCCCACTGATATATTTGTTAATATTACTTTTACAACTACAGATATACAGATTTCTGTACTCTCCGTCATATTTTAAAAGTCACATTCGCAAGTTCTACATTGGGCCGTCTTTGAATGGAAATATTTTGCTACTGCAGGTATTTCTGGTGACCACAATAAAAGCAGTGTGGCTACCAAACACCTGAGATGTTAAATAATGTCATCACTGGGCAAAAATGCATGTGTGCTACTGGTTAAAGAAAGAGTAACAGAACCTTTCACGGTGGTTGTTTGCATTTCCCGTTTTACCAAACTGCTGGGAACTACCAAAAATAACACAACATGTTATGCCTGAAATAGCATCATTTATTTCACTGCTCTGACACATTTGAGGTTGCACAGAAAGAACATATCCATGTGTTCCTTTCCTTTCTGAGGAATTCTTAACAGCTTTCTCACAGTAAAAATGCCTGTAAAATCCTTTTTGAATTAGAGTGCTGTGGACATGTCTGAAAACTACCTCATTTTCATTTAAATTATAGTTGTGTGGAAGATAATAGCAATTTAAGTATGCCCTTTTTTTAAAAAGCAAAGATAGAGGCACAGCAAAACAGCAGATGAATATTGTAAGACCCCACAGGATGGGTTCTGTATTGATAGAAAAAAGCATCTCTATTCCCATCAGCAGCTGTGAGCAACTCTGTAGCAAGTTGTGAATCCTGATCAATTTCATCTTCCTCACTTCAAAGAGCAAAGAAGCAGAAAAAACCTTTCCTTTCTGATCTGTGTGTATACTGTGAACCACTCCGACCAGACCCGGGTTCTTTCTGGTAGGATTTAAAGGGATACTTCTTTCTGCTAATACTTTCTTAACACCCAAGGAAGATCAAAAGAGTATTTATCAGCAAGTAACTACTTAGTCTTCAGCTAAAAGTCAAGCAGAATTCATAACCAGTCTCACTGTGATAATTTTGTGTACCAGCACCATGCAGGGAGTTTGCATTCTGCAACCAAATTAGCCAGTTGTCACTCCCCAGGTCTCTTGCCAAAAAGTGTGGGGAAAAACCTTTTAATTAGCTCTTCCCTGAGTAGGTCTTCCTTGATTAATCTTATCTGAACATCATGTTTTAGAAAGAAAAAGCTGTTTAGGAAGGGGCAATAGTATACTTTAGAATTTATAACTGTCTGTTGCATCCTTTGCAGTGGGAGTTCAGTTCACAAGAGGCCAGTATGAACCCAGATGATGTAGCAGCAGCCAGTGTGCAGTAGGCATGGTGGGAGTCTCGATATTGATGAGGTTAATTTGTTATGTACTGTGGGACAAAAGGAGGAAAAGAAATCATGCTGACCTAGCTAAGACAGTACTTATATGTATGTGTATTTGTGTGGCGAGGGACAGCAGTGGGAGGAAAGCTGAGGAGGAAGCAAGAATAAGTAAAACAAGATGGATTTATCGGCTCTGAATTGTTCATCTGTATTCCGTTCTTCACTGTGCTGCAGAGGAGGAGAGCATCTCTAGCACTGTGGCTGGGGAACAGAGCAAGAGAGGGGGAGGAAGGTGATACCTATCACAGGCATCAAAAGTGTTTAATTTTCCAGAGGCTCTGATTAAACAAATGTTTCTGCTTTCTGGCAGCCCTTGCAGACATTTGTTGGGACAGAATAAATCAGGAGGTAATTTGTCTGCTGCGATGATCAGAGCTGGCTTGGTGGCACTGCCTTGATGGAGATTTTTTTGAGTTTCCTGGGAGCAGCCATATTTGCCAAGTGCCCAAAGTAATGCCACCAGCTTTCCTAAGGATGGCAATTTAGTATTGATGGACCTGGGTGGGTTAAACTGTGCTCGCAAATAATGATGTACGACCACAGTTAAGTTTATTATGGAGCCCTGGTAATTACAAGGGAGAAGGTCAAAAGGAGTGAATGACCCTTAGGACAGCTTTCCTGCAGAACTAAATGGTGCTGAAAGTGGTTAGGCTGGGGAATGAATAGGGAAATTATTTCATTGATGGTGCTGCCATGCATAAATGGGAGCAGAAGGCACCAAGAGGCAAAGAAGAATTGACTCAAGAATAGTGCACAGTGGGTGGGCATGAGCAAGGTGGGAACTGGGTTACAGACATACCAGTACTTTATGTAGGTAAGGAGGTCTCTGTTTCACGTGTTTGCCATCAACACCTAAGTTAGCTGAACTCACTTCGCTCTTGTCCTTTCATCTCTTCTTCTCTCACATATTCATTGTAAATCCACCTCCTACTCTCTGTGTGTTGTGGGTATAAAAGGCTGTACAGCAAAAAAGTGGTCTGTATGAGCTTGCAATGGCCCCGCTGTCCAGGAGAGATGAAGGCATAGTTTAATTATGCAGGCCACTCATGGGAGTGATTATAAAATCTTAATACCACTCTGTGAAGGTCAGCAGTATTATAAAAATCTTATTTCTGCAGTGAATTAGGAAGTATAAAAATACATTCCTGCAACTAAAAGGCAGTCTGCCTGATTAACCTTTAGTCAAAAAATCCAGGGCTCATAGGGAAAGAAAGATTAATTCTAACTGATGTAAAACAGCTACAAGAATGATTTAACATTCCCATTGGTGAAAATGCTGTCATTTTAACACCTTTTAACTCTGCATGACTTGAGGTAAGCACTGTCAGCCCTTAAAGGTAGGAATCTCACTCTTGCAGTATCCTTGACCTCCTTGTTTCTAGGCCTGTGGAGCTATGAGATAAGAGGGGACCTTAAAGCTCTCATCTTCTGTTGTCTGGGAAACCTGTTAACAAGTCTGAGACTGAGTCTTTTCCTCTCTTGAGAAGGCTTGATGTCCAGTTTTGTTTGTTTGTGGGATTCACTCCTTTGTAGTGGAAATGAAATAAAATTCTATTGTTTCAGTAAAGATACTGGGAATATTGCTTAATCAGTTGTCCTTGTAGGATAAAACAGGATTTGCTTGCTGCAGTGCCAGTGGAATTGCAATGAATGGATAAAGTCACAGAGATCATTGAGTAGGGACAAGTGACAGCATCAAAGCTGGTTCTTCTTGTGCTTCTCACATAGGTGCCATCTTGGCTTCTGTGTGGCACAGCTACAAATACAGAGAGAAATACGCTTCCTCAGAACAGATTTCCCTCTCAACTGTACTCAGACACATTTGCATTGTAATCTAAAGTTTAAAGAAGTTGTCTCAGCTGGCCAAATTTTTTAGCATCTCAGGCATGGAAAAGCTTTCTCCCTTCCTAACTCTTGATTAGATGGAAACTGGAAAGTTAACATCTGCTCCTTTCAATGAGTGAATTTAGTAAGTCTGAAGGAGATGCCTTGAGATATGCAGGTTTATCAATTCTTTGAAATAGAGAGCTGTCTGTCCTGTCTAGTATACTATTTTCTGTCCAGTGGAGCCTAAAACCTGCTTTTCTCCACGTAGAAAATGTAAAATTAAGAGGAAAATTCTGCAGCACACTCTGCTGAGTTCATTTGGTAAGATAAGACATTGGACAGTTCTTGGGAATTAAATTTTCGCTGTATACCAAGGAAAACCTCCTTTTCAGACAGGGTCTTCCCCAGCAGGGGAGCGTGTGCATCAGGGGTCTTAGTGCTGAAGTCACATTTGTTCTCCGTAACTGATGTCAGCACCAAACACTGGGGTTTGCATTTGAAAATGGGATTCTTGATGGTTTAGAAGTAAAAAAATAGCACATCTTTCTCACACTTGTGCTACAGTCATTCAGAAACACAGCTAGCCTCTTCTGATATTAAAGGAGAAAAGAGCACCAGGAAAAAGAATTACAGGAGTGCCATTATGTATGTGTGTCATGTTCCAAGTGTGACTCATGCTCAAAGATAAGCAAACTATCTCTGGAAAGCATAGTGCTAGAAGTGGACAAGGCAAGTAAAAGGGCTCAACAAACACACCTAGCTTTAGATAACAGCTCCTGTTAGTTTGGCCTTAGTAAGAGAGGGCTGCTTGTGGAAGCCCGTAATTAAAAGGCTCTGCCTTGTCCCAGTGGCAGAGGTTGACCCTCTGTGCCCCAAAAATCTGTTGCTCTGCAAGAAGCACTTGCTGTCTGTGAGTGCATGGGTGTTTTTCCATTCCTTTGAGCCAGAGCCTCCATTGCAATGGGGAACATACATGGTTTTTTTGCTCCAGCCGACATCCATCCCTTCCAACCCGCAAGTCTTCCGCATCCTTGTGAACAGTGGAGAATCCTTCTTCCTCTTTTCCCACTTAGGGGAATGTGTTGGGGGAATATATTAGGCAGTTGCAGTAAGAACAGCAGTCTGGGAAGAGCGGGGTTGTCAGAGGTGCTGGAGGTTCTCACTGTAATACCTCAAATCCTTGGAGTGGGGGGAGGAATTGGGACTTCAATAGAAGCGGTGAGTAGTGGCAGTTTGATTGGTCAGGCTGAGAGTTGGTCTGAGGCAAGAGGGGTCGATCCTAAGTTTTATCTCTAAGGGGGAGTGCTTGTCAGGTGCCCCCTTAGGTATGCTGAGAGTCACAGTGCTGGGAAGAAATGTATGGAGGGCTCCTGGGGGTTCTGCTGCTGCCTACTCTGTGTGGATGTAAATGATCCAGGGGCTGGCAAGGCATGGCTGGGGATGCTACAGCTGTGACAACCCACCCCTTTCAGATTGCCTTCCTGACCTGAAAAGACACCATGTCCTTATATTACTGTTCCTCAGCAACATGTCCTCAGAGCCTGAGAGTGGCCTGCCCCAGTAATACTTACTACCCATCGTCAGGCTTCTTGAATCAGTCATGAAGGATGTAAAGGGAAAAGTATGTTAATTTACATCCTCTGTGTTCCCCAGCATAGGCACATCACAATAGGGCTCCTGTTCCTTCTCGTCGCTTTCCTTTCCCCCAGCAAAGCGAGGTTCCTCCCACCTGCCCACAGCCCTTCAGCGAGCGCGAGCACAACTCCCACACTAGTCTCCTCACCAGAGTTTCAGCTGCTGGTGCTACTTCCATGTGCAGCCTCTTCTAGTTGCTGGGCTTGGGGAGTTGGTTTTTAAGCTGTCTGTTGAGATAGGATTTTTTTCCTCCTTTCACTTAGTTGTATTTGGCTGTGATTTGTGCTGCGTGCTCAACACCCAAGTCCCAGTTTGGGGCAGCAAGTGATACCTAAACACAGAGGGAAGCTGAAAGCAGGAGCTTCTTAGTGAGGTGAGAAGTTTGCACATTCAGTGATCTCTGCCTGCTGTCCCAGGAGTCACATCCATTTTCCTGATAGATTGTCCCTGGGTGGTCATCTCGTACTCATCTAGCCTGAATAGACACCTGAATGCTTCCCGTTCCGTAAAATCTTTTGGGAACTGAAGGCATTTCACAGGTTTGTATATTGTGGATGTGTTTGGTTGGTATCACCCACCACTCTGGAGACATGTCCTACCATAGGAAGTCTCTTACCCACACACAGACTTTTGTGCTCAGTTTCACCTCTTTTAACTACTTGCTGTAATTAATAGCAAATTTGATATGCTTGGAAGTGTTGTCACTGGCATCTCACTCCTGAATGGCATATAAAAACCCATTAAAAGCTGATTATTTGAATTAATAATTTTTTTCTAGACCATCCTATATCTGATGTTCTTTTGCTGATTTGTTACTGATTCTCTAAGTAGCTCTAGTCTTAAAATGAGGAAATATTCCTAATGCCTTCTTTTACTGATGATTCCTGGTTTGTGGCTTCCCTTATTTTAAGAAGTCATTCTGGAGGCACAAGCAGGAAAATAAAAAATATTTAAATTATCAAATCAGCCAAAGAGATTAAAATGACAAATAATATGTAGGCTGCAGTCTTCCAAAAATCCAAGAATAAATAAGGTTTCTTTTAAAGTGTTTTGAGGAGGAGGTTGATTATAATTTTATATCTGTATTTTTTCAGTCAAGTATCCAACTTCTTTAGATAAAGTGCCCTAAAAACTAACTTATGATAACAAAAGCCCTTCAAAATTGATTTACTGGACTGTTTTTGTGGACAAGAATTTAATATAATGAAAAAACCCATCCAGTTTAACTGAAATATTGCAATAGCCATCTAGAGTGAAGCCTATTGTATGCTGCAGCTATACATACACATAGAAAGGGTTGTATACAACAGAGTGCTGATTGATGGGTTTTCGGCCACTGCCTGCTGTCTCTTCAAATGTGTTGACTTTTGAACAGAGCAGTCACCAGGTTCTTAAGTCCAGTGTTAATGGGGCTTCCCAGATGTTTCTGTCAGATATCAATATTTCTTTTCCATACTTTGGTTTGTTTCTCTCTCCTCAAGTTTTATATTACTTTGTGGAGGAAGCACAAAAAACATACATCTAAAGGAACCTGAATGGTTTTCCAGTCATTACATTGATTGAAGTAACTCCGAAGGTCAGTCTGGCCTGCTGATTTCTTGTTATCTCATTTTGATAGGCAACACATGGCAGTGGAAAGCACTGGAAACCAGTGTAAACCAGGGATTTTTTTGTTGTGAACTTGTGCTCAGGTGAAGACTCTCCACAGCCAGAGGGAACTGCACTTCTCTTCTCTCTCTTGGTGAAGTTAGGCTTGCATTGCTGCCTGAGCAAAATCTGTTAGAGCAGCAGCACTTACCTGGCCTTCATTCAAGCCCGCTTTAGTCTTTCTTCTTTGTAGCCATTGGAGCCAATTATGCATGTTTAAAAAGGCTGCACTGATTTGAGCAAGCTGTTTGTCTACTGCCTTGGCCTTCCATGGCCACCAACTCTCCTTCAGGTGCAGGGCACCCAGGACCAGGATCTCTCCAAGTGCCCAGGAGCCCTGGGGGCAGTGTGCTATCAGGGAACTTGCTGGTTTGTTTTTTCTCTCAGTACCTTCCTCAACAGAAAGCACTGTATCTTGGTTAACAGAGGTTGTAGCTCCACTGCGTTGGTTGCATTTTTAACATTTTTGACTATTAGGAAGCACTGTCATCCAAACTTGCTGTGTTATCTCTGTCAGTAATGCCAGCAGATAGTTGGGAGAGACATTCTGTTGCCACTTGTGTTCTTGACAGGGTACCAGAGACTGAGAATTGGTGAATTTTATGTGCAATGTTCTGCAGATGCATGAAGAGCATGGCTTCAGGGAGGGCAGGAGGCTGTAACTGCAATGGGAAGGACTTGTCGTTGTACTCAGCAGCTCAAGGATCCCCCGCCAATCATCCTTGTTGCCTGAACATTTATCAAGAGCAGGATTTGCTAGGAACACTCTATAAGAAAACTAGAATTCTGTTTTCCTTAGGAAATGTTAACCTATACCTGTCGTGCTGGTTGTGGAGGTGGCTGTGTCACGTAGCAATTTTGAGGAGCTGAGTTTATGTATGTGGCAACAAGACGTGCTGTTCTTAAAACTTCAGTGCTTTCACATCAGAGCTCTTTTGTCTTAAAGAGGGTTCTACTTAGATGAGATTTCTACTAGAATAGTTTACTGCCTTTCTAAGAAGCTCTAAGAGGAAGCATTCTCCCCCCTATTTCCTTCTGACAAAAATGGGAACAAACATGTCATAGGGCTTTGTACATACGCAAGTTCTTCTATCTAATGAACTCTGTGTTATAGATGTTGGAAGGATCTTGTGGTCTTGCCATGAACTAAACGCAATAAATACTTTTCTACCCTTTCTACAGCAGAGAAAATCTGACATGAGGCAGGTGTATGCTGATTTCATAAGAACAAATGGTGTATATGGTGCAAGGGAACATTATGGGAAGTCAGATTTACTATCACTTTAATTCAGTAATATTCCAATGTGTAGAAAATAAATGCCCAGCTAAATGTTGATTCAGGGCTTGACTACAGTGATGCTGATCAGTACTGGACCAGCACTGAAGAGTCTTATTTTTATCTCTATGAATTGGTAATTGGCAGAATCCTGCTGTGAATAGGCTGTCTCTCCATTAGCCATCACTTTTGTTGCTTGATAGATAATGGCCTGTGAGTTGCAGCACTAGCCCTGCTAAGATGATGCTTAGTTTGGCAAAGAATTATGATGTGCAAAAGACATTTGCAGGGCCCTCATGCAGAACAGAGGGTGCCAAAAGCTGCCAGTCAGTCAGCTTTGGGCTTGTGTTGCTTTGCTAGATTATTTATTTATTTGTTTGTTTATTTATTTATTTAAAGCTCAGGCCTAGCAGTTTGTGTTCCTTTAAATCACTGCAACCCACCAAGCCAGGCACAGCACGATGTGTTCTGAGTCATGGTCCTCCCCCGGAGGCGACGAGACCGAGGGAGCAGAAGCTGTGAGTAGATCTGAGCGAGCCCCCTGAAGCCGTGGGCGCTGATGGTAGGTGCAATAACAGCAGGTATCGCTCCGGCTCGTGCCAGCGCCTCTCCTGCCTCCCTGCCTCACTCCTCCATGGAAACCAGGCATCCTGCACTCACTGCCCCTTGCCACGGGGCCCCTGGGCACGCCGCCCGCTTCACAGCTGCCGTGGGGAGCTGCTGTTTTCCTCTCTCCCACTATAATAGCATCCTTATGAGGCTTCCCCCAGCCCGGCTCTCTAATAGAAGGTTGCATGTTTCTGCATGTGGCTGGTGCGGTGATATTTGGGCTCATTTAGTATGCTCCCGGGAGTGCCTCTGAACTCAAAAGAGAGGAAAAAAAAAAAAGGAAGGAAAAAAGGCCAGGAAGGTCAGGGAAATCCTAGCCTGTAGAAGGCAGTTGGAGAAGATAAAACCACAAAGTGGTTTTGTATAGGAATATTGCTCTTGCTGAACTGGCTGTGTGGCCGTGTGGGCAATGACGCTGCAGTCATTTGCCTTCTGCTGGCCAGATTTGGGATTGCTCAGAAAATAATGGCCAATCCCAGTTTTTCAGTGGAAAGCCAGCAATAAGGGTAGTCTGTTTAGAGAAAATTCCAGAGACTGCTGACTGTTCTCAACAGCCTTTGGACTTGATGTGTTTTTGATGTGACAGAGGGTGTGGGAGTCTCCAAAAGAATCAGGTGTTTAAATATTGGGTGTGTCTTTTTTTACAGAAAATACTTGCTTTGTGTTGATGCCAGCTTCATCCATGCTTACATCCTCTATCCTAAAACTCAGGCAGAATTTTATTCCAGATGTGTTTGTTTCACACAGTTATTTCCAAGTTAGGCCCTTATCACCTTTCCCACCTTGAATATTTCCTTCCTCTGACTTTACAGCCCTGATAATACCTAGCCTCCTCCCACCTTGTGTGCCTTGCCTCTACACAGCGGTTTCCTCTTGCCTCTGCCATATTGTCTCTGTGAACCATTTATACACAGAAATACAAGTTCCATCATTCCCACCAATCTTTCCCTCACAGGAGTTTCCTCCCCATTCCTGCCTGACTTCCATTAGGATAAAACAGTAGCAAAGTTTTTACAAAAACTTTTGTTGTCATTGCCTCACAGGCCATTCTGCATTCTAATTACTCCATAGAGCCAAAGAATCAGTAGGGGGATTAACCTCCTTTTATCTGTAACCTCAGTTCTAGTCTCCTTGTCACCAAAACCTGAAACAAATGTCTGGACACACCATGTCTGTGCTCCTGGACCATGTTCACTCTAGCATGACATCTCAAAGTTGTCTTCTTTCTGGACCTGAGCAAACTTCAAAGCAAATCCTTTGTGTAGTCACATATGAGGCAGTAGGTTTCAGGATGAATGTGATGTCCTTTTTTTTTTGTGACTGCTGCAGTCTGGAGTGCACAGAATCTGAATCTAACCTTTCAAGGGAAAACAAATATCTTGCATTTAATTCTAAATTTATCTCTTGCCTAAAAACATAAAGTAAATAATTACAGAGTTTTAAGAAAGAAGGAGTCTACTGGCTGATTAGAAATAGGATTAATGACAATATGGAAAGAAGTGCAGTGATTTGTGACAGTGTGGAAAAAAGTGCAGAGATAGGATTTAAGTTATCAGAGAAAGGATCTTTTATTACTGGAAGATTGTAAGCCTTTATCCACCTATAACTCACTAGTTGGTTACTAGAAATAGCACTATTTTAAGACATTATTTAGCCTCCTAGGCAGGATCGATGTGTTTCTGTGTATGTCATTAGTAGTTTCAAATCAATAGTGGGAAGTAAACTTGAAGCCAATCTTGTTTTAATCCTTTTGTGAGAAAAAAGTCCTTTGGCTCTGATTTACTATGAGTGAAAGTAAGAGAGGGAAAAAATAAACTGAGAATGTGGTATTGACATAGTATTCACTGGAGGAGAAAAATATGTGATTTTTTTTTCAGATGCTTCCTATGCATGTAGTGAAGGGGATGGAGCAATGGGACCAGTCCTGATGGTTACTGATATATGTCTTTACTTAAGATTTCAGATAACCGTGCATGCCTTTCTCTGTGCTTGTGGAAGTCTGTCATATTCCCAAAGCACTGGGTAACCTAAGTAGTTTGTTCCATTCCCACCTTCCCTGGCTAGCAGATCAGATCGGTTTTGTAATCACAGTGAGGTGACTGAATGCTTTTGAATTGTTGGTGTTAGTATTAGGTGTCATATAAATCACTGCTCTCTGTCTTGGGAAGTAGTTTATTTTCCAGTACTGCATGTAGGTCCCAAAAAAGCTTCCCTTTGATCTGTAGGGAGAAAAGATTGTTCCTTTGCAGCAATGAAAAATACAGGTTTCTGAAGCCATAAACCATTCCACTTCAGTTCTTAAAATGAGGTATGGCAAAACAAGTCATCTGTGCATTTTCTTCTTCTAAGAATAGTCTGGTTGAATTCCTTATATTCTTGGTTACCTGCCACAGCTCAGGAGGAAATATATTATGTGTTGTTCTTATTTATATGACTAGCACAGTAATGATATAACTACATGAGGCAGAAGTCTCATTGGACTGACTGCAAAAATTCAGAATTTAATGAAGGTATTCAGTTATTTCAGAACATTTTAAAATGGCAATGAAAAGACTTTTTTCCCCTTTCTCTTGGACATACACATTTTGTGTATATTTGGCAGTTCCAAGTAGATTTTGCTTTGTAATAGTCCTGACAGCACTTATTATGTTCTGTCAAGTCAGTAATTTGTGAGCAGGAGATTTACAGAATAGTGTCTGTAACTAGCATCTCACAAGTTGCAATGGGTTTAACCTCTTCATTGCTTTGTGTATTTCTGTGAATCAAGCAGCTATTTCATGTTTTTATTATTGTGGCACACACTGGAATCTCTGATAACGATGCAATTATCACTTGAAAGAGTTATTAATATGAGATGTGCTAAAAAATTGGTGTTGTGTAGGCATGTTGGTCAGCTCACTTTTCTTCAGGAAAATGAATATGAAAACAAGGCTTTACCTAAAAATGATTACAGCTTACTTTTGTCATAAATTATGATGTAAAATAGGCTCGTTATTATTAATTATTAATTATGATGTAATGTAGGCTCATTCAGAGGCATGGCACATCTGAACAGCTGACTTTTTCAGAATTCCTAGATGCACAGCCTGATCATTTACCTTAACTGTAAGGACATGCAAATAATGGGACTGAATGAAATAGTCTAACATGAGCATACCAAATACTGGATTTATGCATTCATCAGAAAACCTAAATATGGAATTTAGCTTTCTAATTCATAGAACTGAATCCAAAGCCACATTTTCAGTCTTTTATTGTTTTGTTGGTAGAAATGTTGGATGTTTCACTTTTCTAATAAATGCAATGCCCAAAACAAACAAACAAACAATAAAGAAAATAAGGTAGCAATGAAATGGTGAAAGTCACTTATGTCAGTACACAAAGGAAAATGAAAGTGAGCTAGCAGGAAGGGTGTTATAAATGTGGGAAAGTGAGGTCCAGAAATCCTCACTTTTTTATATGTCAGATCCAGAAAACAAAAGCTGAAACTTTCAGCTTCTATTTATATTTTCTTTTCCTTTGTTCATGTAAGTAACAGAATAAATGTGAGGGGATACTTTTAATTAAATAAGAAATATTGCTGTTTGAATGGTGATCTAACTTTTGGATTTGCTGAAGGAACAGCAAGTATTACATAAGTACTACATAAGTATTAGCAAAGCTTGGCAAAATTAAAGAGCTTTTGCATATAGAGTGTTTAATCGTTGAACATTTTTCACAAGCAAATCTCCTTTGTGAAAAATGTTCATGGGGAAATTTGGCTGTATTTGCTACTGCAAGCAAGTGGAATGCATGGACACACTGGATGGATTTTCCAGGTCTGTCAGGTTTGGGAGAAGCTTAGCAAGGAGGAGGGATATGCAGTTGAAAGGTAGAGAGGCTGTACTCATATTGCCTGGTGCTTTGTTCTAGCTGGTTTATTTGTTGATAACTTAGATAACTAAGGAACTCCATTTCTCTTGGTACTAAAAAGACATGAACCTGGCACACTGGCTCCCCTTCCATTTAGAAATTAGACTGGTGAGTCCCTGGAGTTGACTGGAAAGGAGGAGAGGTACAACACAAGCAGGGACAGTGGCAGGCTTGCACCACCTGGAATCCCATGTGGCCATTCATACCTCGGGCAGGAGGGACCTCAACACAGTGGTTTCAGCTGGTGAAAGAGAATGGAAATCATCCCAGCAATGCAGCTGGCCCCACCTTTATTTGGTTTTGTCTCAGCTAAAGAAGATAGAAAGATATGAAGCTGTAATGTTGTTTTATCCATTTATTAGATGTATTGAGCAATGATTCCAGACCCTGCTGTTTGACTTTTTAAAAAAATTTGCTCTGCCACTTTTCCTGTTTTTCTACCCAATTAAAGAGTTTTCTATTCATCAAAATTTTATTCATTTTTTATTCATCATTAATATGTAGGACTTGAGTTCTTTGATTATTATGTTTTCCTTGGGGAAAAAAAAGCTGTCGGATAGAATCCTGTCCTTGTTTTCTTCCTGTAGAACCATCAGTTTGCCAATATATTAAGTTAATTTTCATTTAGTATATGCCATTTAATGTAATTAAGGGAAGCAGCACCCAAATGTATGTTCCTAATCATGGGTAACTTTCATATTGTTTTTCATTAGAATTTACAAGCATATTATCTGACACGTTAATTATTACATTAGTATATGACTAAAGATACAAATATCTCCTCATTTCCCCCCTCCCTTCATTTAACATTTTGTTGGAGAAGATCAGTACATTTTGTCTGTGCAAAGCCCTGGATTAAATGCCACCCACAAATGATTTTGTGCATGTTTTATTTTGCCAAAGGAGGTTGTCAGACATTGGGGGAAATAATGTAATATTGTCTGACCTAAGACTTCAATTAACTAACAAGAAAGTTTACAAAAAATGTCATATTAACTTTGCACATCGTTTTACTGGGGTAGAATCATTGCCACAGAGCACTTACTCCTGCTGAGTCTACCTCAAGGCACAAAGCAAAAACAAGAAAATTATTTTAATCCTTATTTCTGATGCAAATAGTTTTCTGCAAATATTTAATGGGAGAAAGAAGTTTCCTGTCTGTTAGTCATTCCTGTTTCAGCCCAGTATTACCCAAGCTAATGGTACTTGACCTGTGTTTTTAGATTAGCATTGTTTTGAATGGAACCCTTGCATTTATGTGTGGCCTCTGATTTTAGTCCTGAAAGACAGTGAACTTTTTCCACTTTGTCTTTTATCAAAATGAAGAAATTATGAAGAGTGTTTGCATGTATTTTGATGATTCTAAACCCACTTGCATTTCAAGTTTGTAGAGGACTGCTGTTCACTTCCCTTTCTGTTGCTATTAATTTTATCCTTAACTTCTTCAGGCCAGTCCTTAAGGAAGATTTCCTTTCAGTAGGCTGCTTCCTGAACCATAATTTCAGAAATATATCACTTCCCCCATATTTTAACCTCTGTTTTCCTATTTCCATTTAACTGAATTTCTAATAAAATCCCATTTCTTCTTTTCCTTTAGCCTTCATTTTCTGTTGAAATACAATGTATATCATAGCCTCTTTTTTTCTTCTTCAGACTTGTCCCTATTTTTATTTATTTTGTTGCAAGCCATCTTCCAGATGCCTTCCTCCTCATGCTGATACTTCCCACTGGAACCTTTTTTTCTCCTCTGGTTACTTTTCCATATTTATAACACCTTTCCTTACTAACTTGCTTTCATTTTCCTTTGTCTACTCCAGTCTGTTTCCATTTCTTGTAAAAATCATCTTCTTGCCCATTCCTTTAGCCATATTACCCTTCAGTGGAATTCTGTGACAGCTCTTTGTCTTTTTCTCAATTAAGTTCAAGATGTTTCTTGCTCCCAGCCAAGTCTTCTCCTATTGTTACTTGGTGTAATTGAGAAAATAAATGGTAATGTTAGAAGAGAACTGGAGGCCTCCATGGGTATCCAGTGGTTCTCCATCAGGATCTGTGTATCCAAGGGGAAAATAATCAGTGCAGCTAACGGAACTCTGGGAGCTTTTGGAAAGTGCCAAGTCAAGCTGTGGCCACAAACCCTTCCTGTAGAGGTGGAGTAGCCCAGGAATGTAATATGATGGGAGTTCAGCAATAAGTGGTCCGTTTCCTCTGAACATGATTTACAAGGTGTGCACATGCAATAGCACAGTAAACTGCGAATCTCCTGCAGGGAACCAAACTTTTTAACATCAGCTTCTCCAGATGGAGGCACTCCTCAGGGCTTTTCCAGGAAAGGAAAGGCTTTTTTCTCAGCCTCCCTTTCACACTGTTTCAGGATGCTCACTAGTCTTGTGCTCACCCTGATGCTCTTATTCCATCTTTCTCACAAGAATGTAAAGAATCCTCTATCTCCTCTTCCATAGTCTTGAATTAAGAGTAGTCTCAGCCCATCGGTTCCTAGGAACTGTGTGGTTTCAGTCTGTTTCCCCACACCTGGGATTCATTAGTCAAGAGAAAATAAAAATCAGAAAAATCAAGTTCTCTGAAATGTAAAACTGTTGTGACCCTCCATCTTCAGCCTTTTCTTTCTTTACTACTTGTCCTTTTGTATCTTGGAATCCAGTGCAAGGTCAGGGTCTTCAAGTTCTCTTACCTCTTTTCCTCACCAGAGGGCAGGCAATTATTTGGGTCCTGAGGCTCTGAACGAGATTTCACTTTGATGTATTGGTACAGCATCAGGTTTTTGGACTCCTGCTACAGACCCGTTAAACACCTTGAGTGGAACTGCTGTCATATCTCCTATCTCTCAGCACCATCATCACATCTGCTAGGTGTGCTCATTTGTTCTGCAAAATGATAGTCACTGCTGAGCTGGATACTGATACTGATCCTGCGTGGAAGCAGGCTGCTCAGCTTGATCAAAACCATTGCATTATTACAAGTCTCTTTTCTGCAGACTGAAAAATATCTTGGTTCATACTGGAAATTACAATCACAAGCAAAAATGAAAGAAGGCATGAAAGAAAAAAAGAAAAGCAGCAACACAAACTTTTTTGCAATGGGTTTTAAATTCTGCAGAAAAATGAAGAGATAAAATGTATCAGAGCTTATATCTGCTAAATCCTCTGACAGCTGCTTTCTCATCCTGCTTCCTGAAAATGAATCAACTTAATTATTCCTGTGACTACGTACATCCAGACGGCTTAGAGTTGCCCCTTTATCGCTGGCTACAGTAACTGTCCTTGTGGTCTGGAATAGCTAAGAAGATTGAAAACTGGGAGGTTTTTGTAAATCCAGAGTACACAGACTGTAATAGAAGTAATGGTCTGGAATTTTGGAATCTCTTGTCAATGGTTAGATTGTGCCAGCACTGAGTTTAAATTTGCTTGTGTAGGAGGGCATGCTTAGATTAATATTCTAAAGTAATGTGGAGTGAATGTTTGGTACAGACTGTGACTGAGAGACTGGTGTAGGGAATTCACAGACCACAATTCGTGGAGATTGGGTTGGGGGGTGGGGGAAATCACCATTAAATTATCTTACAAAGACCTTGAAGCCTTTCAGGATGACTCTTTTGAGTAATCTGAAAACATAACCATTGATCTAGTTGTAACAATTTATCCTTTGGAACAGTCTAAAAAATGTCTCAAATTACCTGGTGCAAACATTAAACATGTAAAGTTTTCATTAAAGGAGTTGACAGGCTGATGGTAAACTGAAGTTGTTTCCTTTCCCTTCAGAATTAAATTTTCTTTACAGCCTCCTTTGTCAGTAAGCACTGTTCATTAAGAGTGATTTGGCTATTTCATTCTACAGCCTTGTTTTTTCCTGCCTTGTGGATTTAACTGAAGGAAATCTCTTTGTGACACTGAAATGATCAAGCTGGATCTCAATCACTAAAATATGTTTCTACCTTCATTCTTTACTTGTATTAACCAAGCTACTTTTTCCAGGAACATTTAGATAGGAAGGAAGCTAAGTATGGATTTTTTACAACCAGTGAGCAAAGAGATGTCTTTCCTCCAGTTCGCGGTTTGTTGGCTGGATGATTTTTAAATGGTCATGTGAAAAAGCTAGTGAATGAGGGCCTAAAACTTCTCACATCTCAGGTTCTTGAAATCTGGTTAAAGAGAGGCGTCTCCAGATGAAGGGCAGTTCAGTGGCTGCTCTTTTATCCTGTGCTGCAGTGAGGTGGGAGAATCACACCTTGCAGTACTTGATAATGTTGAGCTAAATCAGGAAAGCACTGAACGAAGCACATCATTGTAATGTGGGTTATTTATATCTAAGTCTTGTCTGTGCAGAAGGAAGGTGAACTGTCAAGATTAATAGCAGTCGGTCAGCCTTACGGGATGATACACCCAAGCCCCTGAGTCACCCATCCAGGCAGCAGTCAGTGTAACAACTCCCCCAAAATACAAGAGCTACAACTTAGAGGCTTCTCTGATGGCATCCAGGCATGTTCTTGCTGCTGTCATTGCACATCAAAGGGCGTGCTTATCCAAGTTAAACATTGATATTGTGGGGAAAGTATGAGAAGGGTTCATCTCCTGCCTGGTGCTCCACAGGTCATAGAATCGTGGCATGATCTGGGGCCTTAAAGATCATCTAGTTCAAGCCCTATCACCATACTCAAGGACACTTTCCACTTAACCAGGTTACACAAAGCCCCACCCAGCCTGGCCTTGAACACTTCCAGGGGTGAGGCATCCACAACTTCTCTGGGCAATCTGTTATTCTCACAGTAAGAATTTCTTTCTCATACTTAATCTAAGCCTGCCCTTTTTTAGTGCAAAGCCACTCCTACTTGAGTAACACCCCAGATGGGTTGTTGTGAACATCTGGGCATTCAGGCTGCTCTGGGGGAGGTTTCTGAAAAGATTGATGCTGTGAGTTTGTAGAAGGAATGTATGAGGTGAGGGGAAGGGTCAGACTTAAATTTCCAGAATCCTGCAGGCTAATAGTAGGTGTCTGAGAGGGCTGCGTGGCTTCTCCAGTCTCCAGGAGCAAACTTTGCATCAGTATGGGGTGACTAGAGTAGAGAGGTTTGTGCTTTCTGTAGCTGCAAGCAAAATGCTGAAGAAAGGTCAGTGAGAAGTTTGCTGTAGAGCTTGGCCCCGATGAACCACTCCTTTTGGTATTAACAATTTCTCACTCTTTTTATTCTGACCCCTTGTTGTAGAGCCCAAGTTCAGACCACTTCTTCATCCAGAAACAATAGATTTTATTTGCACAGGCAAAAGTTGTTAAGGCAAGAAAGAGAAAGGAGAGGGGGTAAATGTTGGAAAGCCAAAGTACTCAGAATATGATAGGACAAAGATGAGGTCAAATAAGTGAAACACATAGCAAACCAGACTAAAACAGCATAATGAAAAACATGTCATTGCAGGATACCAAGTGTTGAAATATGTTAAATGGATACAAAATCTGGGGAATAAGGTCCTATGTGTTTAATTTTTAAAAAATTGTTGTTTTTTTCCTACTTTCTTTCTCTTCATGTCTTCAGTTCTTCCGTGAATTTACCTGTCTTAGTTGCAACACAAAACTTGGATTCTCTTACCCCATGCAAGAGGTCATCAGATAAAAAGCCCATGATTTAAAGCTAATGCATCCTCTGAAACACTCTTTTCTCAGTAAGAGTAGCAAAGTATAATGTAATTAAAACAACTGTCTACAGTGTCTATGTGCAATCACATTGAGTGGAGAATACATTTAATTTCATTGTAAGGTCAGATACATGAGGAGGAAAGGTTGATGCTGTCTCTCAGAGAGCTGTAATCAAAGGCTGGCAACTGAGCACTGGAAATTGAACAGATTAGAAATCCTTGGCAGTGATTCCCTAATTCTCAGGAGACTCACTAGAAGCAGCAGCTTTGACACTTTGGCCAGCTAGTTAAATAGTGTTGGCTATAAACATTACAAGGCAAGAGATCGTCCCCTTACGAGCTGGCCCTGGGGCATACACTTCCTGCCTTCTCTCGAGAGCAAGGGCAGCCTCCAGACCAAGGAGCTCTTTCATGATACCCCATGAATGACCCTCCACACAACAGCAGAGAAGAGGAATTTTCATTGTTTGCATGTTAACTCTAAAAATGAATTACAGAGAAGGGTGTTGCAAATAAGCCTAAGTGACAGAGCTCCAAATCTACTAAATTGGAACCTCCTTTTCAGAGTTTAGCCCAGAATGAGCACTTGCTTCTTGTAGATGGTTTAGAGACCAGAGAAAGATCCTCATGCATGCAATTCCCTAAAATACCGTATTTATTAATTTGTTTGTCCATTTGTTTCATGAGAAAAAGTAAGAAACAGCTTCCCTATAGTGAGTCCCTGAATTTAGGAAGCTAAATCTATATATAAGCAACAAAAATCAGATGTCTAGAAATTTGAGCGAACTCATGAAACTGAAATTACGTGTATGCATAAGTGATTGCAGCATTATATTTATATTTAAAAAGAATTAGCAGCGATAGGTAGTCATTTTCAAGAAGGCAGAAAGAGTGAGACAGACCATATTTTTAAACATCCAACTGGGCACTAGAATTTCCTGTTTCACTCTTTCCTGCTGTTCTTTTGAGGATATTTCCTTTGTGGACATGTTCTTTACATAAGCCCTTTTAGTTGTTAAACCAAGACCCAGTGAAATCAGTATAATTATGACACTCACCTTGCTGGGCATGATCCATCAACATTCAGGTTGTTTGAGTTTTACAGTGGTTTGTCATTTCTGAGGAGTGACAGCACCTTTCCTACTTGGACTGGCGTGGACTAGTGAGTGCACTGCAAATGAAGGCAAGGAGGTGTTAGTTCCTCTGAGCAGTCAGGTGCCAGTCAGGAGTTCATCTTTCAATAGGGAAATAGCTGATTCTCGCTGGTAGATCAGCTAAGTAATTCTTCAGTTCTTTAGTTGCTTAGTTTCACCAGCTGGACACAGCTAAAATGAGTGCTTAGATCACTTCTAGAGAAAGAAGGTACAATTCAGGAAGCAAAAATAGAATACAGTGCAGGCAATGAGTTAGAAGATTGAGGCAACACATGTGAAACAATTAAATATTTATATGAAAGTAGAAGGTTTTGGAACTATTAGGGAACCTCTGAGGGGCTGAGTTTCTGTTTAAGATACATGGTGAAGATGAACGAATAGGAGAAAACTAACAGTACAGTAAAAACTTTGGCTTCTGTTTGTGTAACTGTTGGTTTCTGTCATTACCATTTTGATATAGGGGCTGTTACCATTTCCTACTGGTTTTTAGCTTTGGCATTTGGGTGAGATGGACTTTTCTGAGTATGAGAAATTGTTCTTTCAGCCAATTTAAGCACATCATCAGAGAAATATTTTGAATTGTGTGACTTGCACCATCACGAAGGAAATTAGTCTAGGATTATGGAAATCCGAGAGTAATCTCGCATATATATTTATTTATCTGAACTAGGTAGAAGCAATTCTCCTTAGTTAACTGTGTCTCAGCAGTTTTGTCCTGAAAAAATAATTATTATGCAGAATATATGGCTGTTGCCTAGCCATCCTTCATTCTCATTTTTTGGGTTGCATTGTTTATGGCATTTATTCAAAAGCAATCCTGTAATATCCTTGGCAAAGTGATCTCTCTCTTTCCCTGACTAATGGTCTCTTTTAGTGAGTTCTTTTTCCTTCACTGTGTATGCCCACAACTGCCTGCAGTGTAAGGCTCTCGTGGAATCTCAGAGGGGTTGAGGTTGAGATGTACCTCTGGAAATCATCTGGTCAGCTTTCCCTGAAGCAGGGCCATGCAGAGACAGTTGCCTAGGACTGTGTTCAGACAGTTTTTTAGTGTCTCCAAGGATGGAGAATCCATCGCCTCACTGGGAATCCTGTGCAAGTGCTTGGTCACCCTCACAGTGGAAAAGTGTTTGCTGGTGCTCAAAGGGGTTTAAAGGGTGTTCAAAGTGTTTCCCATGTTCCAGTGTGTGCCCATTGCCTCTGTGTGTAAGGGATAAAAGGAAGCAATGGTCCAGTTAGCAATTCTCCACCACCCTCAATAAAAAGCCCTGTTTTGTCACAGAGCAGATGAGTTTTTCATCTAGGTTGTGATGCCCTGTCAAAAGTTTGCTTATTTTCTGGTTATGTTGCTGAAAAGTTGTCTAAGAGACCACATAGGCTAATCATGTTCTGTACCTAGAAATTTTGGTGTGACGCAGAATAAGATTTGAAACAAAAACACAGAAAGTGTTAACACAGCTTCTTTTTCTTTCCTTGTTAACTGCAGGTAATGCAGGTAGTGAAAGAACAGATAATGAGAGCACTCACTACCAAGCCTAGCTCTCTGGATCAATTCAAGAGCAAACTTCAGAATCTCAGTTACACAGAAATACTGAAAATACGCCAGTCTGAAAGAATGAACCAGGAAGATTTCCAGTCTCGTCCAATTCTGTAAGTATTGTCTTCTCTTCCCACTTGTTTTTTTTTTTCTTAGAAGGATTAACAAGGGAGAATGACAATTTGTGAGCTCTTCTGGGGAATCCCAGGGAGAAAAGCTGTCCAGGGATCTGTGCTCAAAAGCAGTAGTAAGGCATCTGCTTAAAGTACATTTTGTTTTCTTCTGCTGGGAATCATAACTTTTTCCTTGAGTTCAGTGAAACTAGATTTGGCAAATCCCAGCAGGATTTCACATGGCTTATTTATATGAAACAGTGCCTTGACATTTCCTAGCTCTGCAGGATTGTGAGCCTGATTTGGGTGCTAGTCGTGGCTTTCAAAAAAAAAAAAAAAAAATCCAACTAATCAAATGCCACAACTTGGTCTTCTGTTCAAGGCTTCTCTGAGCAAGACTGGAAGAAGCCCAGAAGAGGAGCCAATACACACTGACTTTCCAAAACAGTTGACCTTGTATATAACATAATAAATTGGTGTTAATGACAAGCATTCATTTACTTATTTGTAAGTAGCAGCATTCTGGCAGCTAGCCAGTCCTTTGCTTGTTGTTTACTGCAAAGTATGGAGGGCTAATATTGCCTCCATAGCTCCTTCTCATTTCTCAGATTACTCTTTGTTCTGTTATATGGGGAATGGAGGCCACACTCGGCTCTGGACCAAGTCTGGGCTTGTGGTTGAACCGATGGCACAGGACAGATGCTGACTCTATGCTGTGCAAATGTTGTACAGAGAATAGTAGGAACTTCTGAAATCAGCTGAGAAATGATGAGGACTCCAGAAGCATCAGTCGAAATGTCATGAAATCCTGACTGTTGCAAGTGGAATGGTTCACAATGCTCTAAATCTCCTTTTCCAGGGTGAAAGTATAAAACTGGATTTGGACAAGAGCATTCTAGGATTCAGAAACAGGATATTCATTTGGATTTGTTTCTAAAGGATACAGATACCTAAGTACAAGACTGGGGACACATTCCTCCAGGGGCAGCAGGGCAACAGTGGAAGTGTAATCAATATAGAATTACAAACTAAATTTTAACCATACCAGTGTGGATCAAAGGGGGACTGCTTCTTTTATGTTTCCAATGTGTTAGAAAATCCAACCTAATGTCCTTTTAGAACGGATGTCACTTGTAGTAATGCATCAATTAAAAATCTACAAATGGTTCCAGTTAGTTTTGTATTGTTACACTGCTCAGAAAGCCCCTGCAAATCCCCTGCAACATTTAGCAGTTCCAAGCTGCTCAGAACTGCAAAGATTGTCACCAAAGCTTCTCATCTTCCCTTCTTTCCCTATGACTCAGTTTAAATATGATACAGGTCAATTATTTATATTCTCTTGCACCATCACCTAGCATTGAAAGACCTGTGCAATGCCCTGTGCAAGCTCTTCATTTCCAGTGTCACTCTGGCTAGTTGCTGCCACAGTGCATTCTCCTTCTCCATCATGGAGCAAGTGAAACAGCCAACAGAAATAGTTAAAAGCAACTGAAGTGTTACCAGGGAATCATTTCAAATTCAGGATAAAGGCTAAGCCTAAAGGCTATAAAGGCTAAGTAAATCAATAAGGTGTTTAAGCAATCACAACTACATTTGCAGAGATTTAACTCCATGCATTTGCATTTTGATTACATCCATGATCACTTGTTCTTGACTATGAAAAGAAAAAGTCCTTTTATTTTGTGCTTTGATTTGATTCCCTGTACTGAACTCTGTCAAATTGCATAGATGGCACAGCTGATAGAAGTACAGAATCATGGCCCCATTGTAGGGAAAGAGACTGAGTGAAAAGAGTAATCCTGGCGGTGCTGTATATTTTAAAGCCCTACAGATATGCTAAAAGATTGTGCACAATGGTGCCTGTAACATCAGCAGACCTTGTTTAATTCTGCTTGAGAATATGGCAATCAGGGAATGGCTTTTCCTGCCTTTAACATGATAGAAGTCTTTATTTTTCTATTCATTATATGAAGCACTGTACTTTTAAGTATTCAAACTACTGGATAAGAGAAGCTTCAGTGAAGTTGTGTCTGAATGTAAACTAGAAAGTGTTGCCTTAGTTCCTCATAGCTACAACAACCTTGTTTTGCAAGGATTAGCTGTTATCTTTTATATGAGCATTGTTGTATCATATGAAGTAAAGCTTTATCAATACCTACTTTTGATTAGGAACAATAAAAAGTCCTTCAGAATAGATTCAGGGATTTGGGATCGTTATTGATCATCCAAACTGCCATTCCAAAATGACATGTTAAAGTATCCCAGTTTCATTTTGAATGGCTGTAGAAGAAGTGGTCTAGGAATTCTGTGGGCCTAGAGAGGACCAGAGATCTCCTTGACAAATTAAATGGCAACAGAGATAGATTAATGCTAGATAAAAATTTGGCATCCAGTTGGGGCCTTGCTGGTTAAAGGAGTTAATGGCAACTAGGGAGACATTACTAAGCAACATCTATGTGAAAATCAGCAACACACAGGGAAAGAGAGGAAGGTGTCTGGATGCTTTTCTGCTTTTTAGCTTACATATTTCTCTGCAGTGTTAGAAAAAGACACTACTGCCTGTTCTGAATGCATGATCAGGAGAGAGCATAACTAGATGCCAGAAAGATAAAAAGGCAAAACACATGAAACCATTTCTGGGATTACTCTCCCATTCTCTTGTAATAATTTAAATGTCTGTAATATGCCCCATCCTGGAGAGAAAACCACTATTGAGTGAGTCTTAACTATTAGCTGGAAAGGTAAAAGCTGGAAAAACTTTTAACTGGTGCTGAAGAAGAATTTGTGTAATGTGAAAAACTTTAAAATAATTTCTAATGATTTTCAGGTATTTTAAAAACAAGTAACTGCTGTTAGAATTGTCTACAGTGTGAAGACCAGTGAAATCAAAAAAGTAGCAATCATATATATTAATCTGTGTTTCCCTCAAACCCCTCTGTCTCACCAGCACACTAAGTTTTTACATTCTTATGGGCCAGAAACAGTATGAAACTAATGGCAGTTTTTACAGTCACTGTCTTCTTAGAATTAAGTCTGTTCTCTCTCTTCACAGAGCACAAACTGTTAAGCAAATGTCATCTGAGGGACAATAAATAAATATTCACAAAATGCATTTGCATTTATGATCTTTTTTAGCCGATTGTTCCTGATTTTAAAATTAGGCAGGAGAAAGTATTTCTTGCACAAAGATTTTTTTTTCCTAACCTTCCTGTCTGTAGATCATGATAAACAGAAATCTGTTGCCTTCAGATAGCTTTCAGAAGGAAATATAGAGTTGGTTTGATTGTTCTGACCCATTTCTGTCACCTCAAAATGGTGCAACAGAAACCTTGACAGTGAGAAGCACTGAGTAGCAGGATCACCTTGCAAAAATACATCTGGAGTCATGTCAGAAAAATGGCTGAGAACTGTAAAGTCAGAGTAAACATGTGTTGGCATGAGCTGCTGAGGACAGTAAGTGCAGTTAGTGACCATGGCAAGGGCTTGACGGTCTTACAGCGTTTCACTAAGAGTTACCAGAGACTGTTTCTGCATGGAAAAATGAGTTATCTCCATAACCTCTCCATGATCAAGTTCAAGGACCATCAAACTGAAGAGAGTAGCACACAGAGCTTCACAACTGTGAGAGCAAAAATGTATGTGTGCAGAGGGCCTCCAGAACATAACCAAAGGTCCCTTCTTTCTTACCGCCCCTTTTCTCATGCAAAGTCTGCCTTAGGCATGGAAGTATTTTAGAGAGGATTACCTGTTTCTTTTTGGATTGGTTAAAAAGTCCTTCTCTTCCTCTGGTTTGTAAAGGGCAGGTGGGGCATTAGAGGCCAGAAGACACAATGTTAGGAGCAAATATTCAGATATTAATGTGCTGGGTGACCCATTCATTTTTACTTTTTTTGGTAGTGTCTTACAAATACAATGTTATGATATCTGTAACACTTACTTAATGATAACCATCCAGTTTCTGATTTAAACTACCTAAATATCAAACTGATATTTACACCACTCTTGAATGTTTGAAATTAGTCCAGCTGAAGATTTAGTCAGCAGCCTAGACTGCTGAGTAATCCGCACTTATGTTTTAACACTGTTATCCTCAGCCCCTGCTCTCAGGTTTTACCTGAGGAATAGGGAAGCTCACAAGCTCAGTAAAGGCAAGACATTTATTCAAGCACAAAATTATTTAAATTATAGTATTTAACCACTCAGCATATTTATATCTTAGATCCCAATACAAAACAACAGTGCTTGAAAATTCAAGTCCTAAAGGACTAATAACACATTGCCAAAAGATGGCCTGTTTCTATAGTTACAATGTTTCCTTGGGGTTTTGACCAACTAGATTTTCACAGCTTGTAGATATGCAGTGGGTTATGCATCCAATCATTTTGTTGACACCTAGGGGAAAGAGAGCATTTTATTTTAAAGGCCTGATCTTCGTAGCAGAGGATTTGCGGTGATTTCAGTGGGGGTCTGGCAGATCAAAGGCATAGGATCCAAATGAGTGTGGAAATCAGCAGAGAATGGGCTTCCTAAGTTTTCAAGAAGAGAAATTTTTTTTTGTTTTCTCTATGGGATACCACAGCTTAGCTTCCTTTTGATGATGATTGCTGGAACATACTGCCAGACAGAATGATTTCTGGTATTACCCAATTTGCACAGCAGTGCAAAATTATGGTTCTGACAAACTTCATATTTTGTAAATCCTCTACACATTCGGTTATTTCTTTTTAATCTTGCTAGGCTTGCTGTCGAGTTGATGTTTAAACCTGTCTTTTATGTATTCTTAATGAATCTAAGTGAGGATATAACTGATGAATTCAGACATCTGTGAATCCATGTGATGATGTATGAAATTAAACTTTAAATATTATGTGCATATGTTTTCTGCCTAGTTCTTGACATGTTGAACTCTTATCAAAGTAAGATGGAGAAAATGGATTTTCTGAAGGATATGTAAGATTATTTCTAGATGTATTGTAGGTCTCTGCACTCCTGGGCAAAGGTGAAGTTGTATCTTTGGGTGTTCCCTAGTCATGAGTTAGTGTTCCAAAAATTCTGATAATAATTTAGTAATCAAATTATATGAAATTTAGAACAAGAATATAGTGCTGATCATTATTAGTTTCACTCATTGGCATTGATCTCTGCTTTTTATTGTTGTTTAGAAATGTTCTAGCTTTCTTGTGTTGCCCTAAACAATAGTGCTAGAGAAGTATACCAGCATAGGATCAAGAAACAAAAGGTGACAGACCCTAAAATAAGCTTCACAGGGCTCCTATGATGAAAGAGCATTATTTGCTGTGGAAAAATCTTGTTCATGCATTATAGCAAGTGTTATTTTTAGAATGAATAAAGTAATATAAAAACAAGCAACTTGCCTGAGTCATACACTGATGTAGCAGGGAGATGTCTACAACAAAGATATAACTCCCATTCTTTGTTAAAAGAAAAAGGGTTTTTTTTTCTGGGGCACACTAGATTCTGACCTGGGCTTGTCTGTGAGTGATGTCCTCTTCAAATGCCTTGCAGAAACATCTTGTGAGACTCTGTTTCAGAGGAAGGAGGATGGTCTTTGATTGAATTTTACAAGTGCCTACTTTCTCTCCCAAGGGAACTAAAGGAGAAGATTCAACCAGAGATCTTAGAACTGATCAAGCAGCAACGTCTCAATCGACTTGTAGAGGGCACCTGCTTTAGGAAACTCAACAGTCGACGTCGGCAAGGTACAGCTCAGACTCCCTAGTCTGGCTTTATATTGTCACTTTGGTCTGTAAGTTGAGCTGAGGAATTCTGTTTTCATTGGCAGGATCCTTGGTTGTAGTGCTGTCTTGACTGCTTTTACCAGGAGGCATCTGAAAGCATCTCCGAGTTATAAATTTTTGGGATTTCCTGTTTCTCTGAAACCGCTTGCAGCTTTATCACACAGATGATCTGGAACAAGTACAGCCTTAGCCAAAATCTCAAGCAGCAGTCTCACATTCTGAAATTAGTATTTTGATTTCTGCCTGAATGTCCAGACGTCTTGTTCATCTCAAAACAATGTCTTTGCAGGAATAGCACATGAAACTTGAATTTTGATCTCCCAGTCTTTGATCACTTTATATATGCAACAAGTTCATTCTGCACCCTTCCCTCTAGTACTGCCTGTCCTTTGGTTTAGTCTTACCCGTCCTTTGGTTTAGTCTTATATTGCTATATGATTTTATTATGGTATTTAAACATGCTTTTAAAAAGCATTTATTTCAGTAATTCATGTACCTTCATATGAATACTTGATTGATATAGGAAGATTGCTTTCCCAATTCTGTGAGTCATTGCTTATTCTATACAGTAAAATTCCCTATGGTTCTTTTCCCTCAGCGTTTCTTTCTCCAGATAATGTAATGGGGATGTAGAGTAAATTCAGCAGATTAATTAGAAGTCGTATCCAAATTTCCCTTTAAACCCCTCATTTTGTGAGGATTCAGATTACTGTTTGTTTTCCTTTGTAAATACAGAACAAATTAGAAAGTTACAAAAGCTAAGAGTAAGAACTGACAAAGATCAATATTTGAGACCTTCAGATTAATTGGGGAAAAGTGCATTCTTCACAGAGATAAGTATCCGTGCAATGCCTCCTTCCTTAAAAACAAGGAGGCAATTTTCTTAATGTGTGGAGGTTATTTGTTACCTCTCTGTCATGCATACAAACACCTATGAAGCTCACTGCACAGAAAGATAGTCAATATTCCACTCTGAATTTCTGTACAGACTGGATAGGGAGGCATGATACATGTTTTTCTTTCATCTGTGTACTCATGAAGTGAAAATAGGTAAAATAACATGTAGCTTGTCTGGCTACCAGTAGTGAGAGTTTTTTATTTTATTCCTCTCACAGCCTAATCCAAATGACTTAAATTCAAAAGAAGGAGCAGGATTTGTAGCAAATACTCTTCTTTTGGCTGATCTCCAAGAGGAAGATAGACTGTTTATTTTATCTTAAATTGTTGTTAGTTTATGATGTATAGGATCAAGAGCCTTAGGGAGTATAAATTCATTCAACTTATAAGAGTACAGTTGAAGCTAAGAAATAATTTTTTTTTTTTTTTTTTTTTTAAATCAATGTAATCTCGTCCTCGGTTGAGAGGTTTGCTTCCTATCATGCCTTGGAGTGAATTCTATAGGCCACGAGATTAATTGCTTTGATGTCATATTTATACAGGGCCAGAAATAATTCATGATTCTTTGGAAACAAATAAAACACGCAACCATGCCTCAAAGAACATTATCTTCACTGAAGTAGATTGTTTTTCACAGATGGAAGCTCATTTAGGAGGTCATGTTTCCACATGCCCTTGGAGAGTTGTGTATGGTTTATAATAGACTTCCTGTATTCCCTGAAACAGAAGGGTAAAATACCATTTGTGAGGGAGGCAGTAGACACAAAACCATTCAGAGGATGATGATGCATGAGGCCACCAGGACTAAATTCAGTACGGCCAACCCTGTCCTGGGGTGCATGAGGCACAACACTGGCAGCCGGGCAAGGGAGGGGATTGTCCTGGTCTGCTGTGAGCGGGGGCAGCCTCACCTTGACTCCTGTGTTTAGTTTAAGGCACCATAATATAAAAAAAAAGATATTAAGCTGTTAGAAAGCATCCAAAGGAGGGCAACAAAGATGGTGAAGGGCCTTAAGGTGAAGCCATATGGGGAGCGGCTGAGGTCCCTTGGTCTGTTCAGCCCGGAGGAGACTGGGGGGAGACCTCGTTGCAGTCTGCAACTTCCTCAAGAGGATAAGAGGAGGGGCAGACACTGATCTCTTCTCTGTGGTGCCCAGTGACAGGACCTGAGGGAATGGCCTGAAGCTGAGTCAGAGGAAGTTTAGGCTGGATATTAGAAAAAGGTTTTTCATATGGAGTGTGATCAGGCACTGGATCAGACTGAAACAGGGGTTCTCCAAGGAAGTGGTCACAGCTTCAAGAAGCATTTGGACAGTGCTCTCGGGCACATGGTTGTGACATTTGTAGATGGTCCTGTGCAGGGCCCGGAGTTGGACTTCATGATCCTTATGGATCTCTTCCAATAGCTCATCATACCCTGTGATTCTGTGACCTAACACAGTGTGATTTAATGAAGCATGCTTGGCTTGTAAGCCATTCAACTGAGATCCTTTCTTAGGTATGTACAGTGCCTGGCACAGTCCAAATAACAAATACTGACAGATCACAGGGAATGGAAGAAGCTCTCTTGGAATAAGCATTTATCCTTCAGGGTCTCCTGTTCCCCAGAGCAGCACAAACTGTAAAACCAGGACTGTCATGATGTCAAGAATTAGAAGATGAAGTAAAATGAATGGAGGATGCGAGGTTTAGCTAATGATATTAAACATTATGGCAGTCAGTCATTCAGATAATTCCTCTGAATGTCCTGATAAAAATAGTAGAGATCCCAGATTCTGAGTGTGTCTTCTGCTAGTTTTGTCCCACATCCCCATCTCCTCTCTTGCAATCCACCTCCCTGTACAAGTGCCCAGTGCTACCTCAGGGGGTTCGGTGCTCCAACTGAATCCACTCGTTATGGAGCATTACCAAGGCTCTAAAAGGGCTATGGTCCATCCAGGTTGACATGGAACTGAAAGAGACATGAAAACTGCTCTGAGGCATCACAATATGCCTGTTATGTGGCAATCTACTTGTAAGGTAGGAGTTATACTAAAGTATGTACATGCTTTTTTAAACTTTCCTATGATTGTTTTCTTCCCTTAACACAATCCTGGAATAAATGTCACGAATCTGCAGATTGTACAAGAAGAACCTGAACGTGCCCTACACAGAAGCGGAAAGCATTACATTGCCCATTTAAAGATAATTAACAGGCCTTAGCCCATGATAAAGACTCCAGAGCAAACTTCTATTAAGATTGTTGTTGGAACATGTGGTAGGACACACATGGTTAGTCACAGTAAGTTGAAAAAATTGACTCACAAAAAATGAGAAGGGAGTTTACAGCCTCTTACGGCCTTTTGAGAAGAGATTAAACACTTTCATATATACTTAGCATTGGAAAGCCTCCAATCCAACAGGTGTTTGCCTGGGGGGATGCTGAAGATTAAGCCATGAGGTGTCTATAGTCAGATCTCAGCTTTTTGTGTTTCAGCACTGGATTATCATAGCAGGATCTCTCTGTAGCTGAAATTCTGAAATATCATTGTTGTTCCAGCAGGATCCTTAACACTTCCAAAAAATACATGGCCTTTCCCTTGCAAGGTTTTCATAGGAGAACTGTAGCAGTAACTCTTGGGTTTTTGTTAAGTATCATTTGGAAATGAAACAGCAAAATCTAACCTATCCTTCTGATCACTGTTCAACAGCAGATCATCATGCTCTGCAAATCCCCACTTTATTCCTGGGCCATGAACATCTGCTGGAAGATAGATCTCTTCAGCTTTCTCCTTCCTTAGATAATTCCTAAAAGAAAAGGGAGAAGAGTAAAGCAAAAACGTGCCAAGCACTCTACACTCCCAGTAGTTATTATTTCCAGTAGAGCTAAGTAGCAGATAAAGGCATTTTATTGAGGATAATAGATACTTCTAATGCTGTCATCCAGTACATTTGTAGTGTATGCTGCTGGTTGTAGTGTATGTTACTCTTGAAAATAAATTCCCTTTTTACCTTTATAACAATTGTAGAGAAATTGCATGTTATTGAAGTGGTTTTGCAGCCAACATGAGGTTTCTCAAACAGTAAGTTTTGGAAGTAAGGGAAACCCTGGTGATACACACCATTAAATTAAAAACACCAAGGCATCATGGAAATAACCTGGAAACAGAAACCTTAACTTGAAACAGAAAATCAAGTGAAGACAGGTTTTCCATCACTTGCTAGGATAAGTAACTCACAGTTCTGAGCAACACACACTTTGACTTTTTTCTGCCAAGCTCTCTTCTGTTACTTCATCCTAGCCTCCATAGTCCCACAAAAAACCTAATATTCTGTGAACATGAGACTCACAGAGACAAGCCAGTTAACCAAATATGTCTCCAACAATGCCACGGGTCAGTTATTTGCCAGTTATTGGGAGAGCTTCCTGGCTTGACCTAGGCAGTTAAGCTGAGTTGGAGTGAAAATGTCAATACAATTTTAATAGAGAGAGAAAAACGAAAAAGAAAAAATATGCATGCCTACATGCATATATAGATAGAAAAACTACATAAATACATGTTTTTACAGATATATTTAAAAGCAGGTTCCTCTTGCTAAATCTGTGAAGATGTTTTTCTTTGAACAAAAAACTAGTAACCTTGAACGTGTCTTGGAAAAAATACATATTCTCAGGCTTCTGTTCATGCATATCTGAGCTATTTTCTCCCCAGATTCTAACAATAGAGCACTTCTGTACTAACCACAGCAGTCCTTTACCTGCAATAGTATTGTTAGAGACATATGAGTCATTGGCCATTAATGCATTTGGAAACACACTGTGTGAATGGTCAGGTGCTCTGTAGCTCATCAGCAAAATGTGCTCTGCTATTTGTTCACAATCAGCAGTTCTGTGCTCTGCTATTTGTTCACAATTTTGAATATTACTTTTTTAGCCAAATTGTAGGTGGTTTTGTTATTTTGCATTTTTTTAACCTCATCTGTAATCTTCAACAATATGCTGTGATATATTTAACACCCTGTCTGCACTAGCAAATATCTGAAAAATCAGAACAATTTCCTTGAAAACTTTCAGATTAAAAAACAGAATGAATAATTCTGTTTCCCGAAGAAGTATTTCTAGCACCCTAATGTGATTGCATCAGTGGTCAGTGAGCTTAAAGACATAAGGAGTTGCTGGGAAGTGTAAATAATGTAGTGTCTGAAAACTGTGATGAAATATCAAATCCACATCATCTCTAAAGACTGTGGCTAGTGACTGCCCTCCCTACAGCTTCTTGTTCTGAGCAGGAGGTAGGAGTAGTAATACTGGATACAAAACAGGCCACAGAGGGGACCTAGTCTTTGGGGAAAATTCTTAAGGCTGGGCCTGAAACCAAAGCAAACTCCATTCCTTCCTGAACACACAGTTGCCCTGATCCAGGTGGGCACATCCACATGGATCTGCAGGATGTGGAGTACTAGGACTAATAGAGAAGGTTGTCTGAACTTTAAAGCCTTTTGTAACACTTCAGCTCTGCAGACTTTGGTTTAAGGGTTTTGGAGGGTTTGGATAGTAGTTTTTCTTTGTTTTATAGACACCACTTTTGCGTCATAGTAGAAAAGAGCTTTTTCTTCTGCTTTTTTTTTTTTTCTTTATCAATTTAGAGCTCAAAGTAAATACTGGCTACTTCCCATGTGCTGTTCTACAATTCAGACTTCTTCACTTTTTTTCCCGGTGGAAGCAATTTCATATAATTTTTTGTTTTGACTGCAGGATCATTCTATACATTATTTTTCCAATATAGTTGTGTTCAGCACTTGCACTACAGTAAAATAGCTGCATCCAGTTTCAAACTGTTCCCCTCCAAGGCACTGAAATCTCATGTGAGTGAGATATTTCCTGATACAATGTTTGTAGCATCATGTACAGCTGAAGCGAAAACTGGGATGGGTAAGGCTGAGGTGGCTGTAGAAACAAGGGTTCCTTCTCCTAGCAGCATGCTAACACCCTCCTCAGCCTGGCTGGTTCAGTCATTTAGTGGCTGTGGTTGAGGAAACCTTGTTAGTTCCATTTGTAGCTTTCATTTAAGGGCTTTCCCCTTGACAGCAAGGCTGTGGCAGAGCAGATATTAGTGAGCCCACAGGAGCATTGTGCTAGACATGCTTCAAGCTACAGTCTGTGGCCATTAGTTTTTCAGTAACCTTGGGTTATGGGGAATTGCTGAAAAAGCTCTTCAAATGTTCAGAGCTTGGGTTTCTTCCCATTAAGCCACCCCTTCCCAAAACAAAATAAGATATTTTCATGGAGGGGTGTTCCCTGTGGGTCTCAGATTCAGTCAAAGAAAGAAACTGAGAGTTTCTAGCGAGGCAGAAGCCTGGGAAAGAGTTGGAAAAGAATGTAAATAATTCTTTATCTTTCTTGTTATTCACATTGTTTATAGTTAAGTCCTATCACTGTACGTCAAGCACTTTTCACCAATGGTGTGGGTTGTTTTCACTTCAGAACCAATGGAGCTGGTCTTCACGAAGCTCTGTATAAAAGAACGGTTGTATTTTGAATAAATAAAGAGTAAAATATATATATATATATATAGATATATAAATAAAGAGTAAAACCGGGGTTTTACTCTCAGCAGCCTTCTGATCAGTCTCTTCATTCCTGTCCTGCCTCGACAGCGACAGTTCCCATCTTTTATTATTGAAGTATGGTGTTGAAAGAGCCAAGGTTGCCAAAATACTAGTCCCTAGGAGATAGAAGAGCCAAACCCTTGCTAACACCAGCCCCATGTGTGATAAACTGAAAGGAAGCCATAGGGTTTTTCGGGTTTTTTTTCTGGTTAGAACATCTTTTTGCCCAGGTCATTGAGAAGGCAGTGAAACTATGTCCATTTCTACTAAGAAAAAAACCTACTGTTTTCATTTTAGAGTTGAAAGTTGTATAACTTTGTACAGCCCAATAAACAATGAGGTTGCATTTAAAGCTAGCTGTGAAAGCCTCCTGCTGCAGTTTACTGGAGGCTTTTCTTTAGGCATAGTGGTCAACCATCAGATTCAATGGGGTGTATTATTTAAGCATCAGGCTTTGCTAAGGTTGTGGTAGAGTTCCTTGTAAAAGGTATGAATCTAGAAAATTTTCACATACATCCTTCTGAGATACACAAACTGCCTAATAAGTTGTTTGTGTGCTCTTCAGATGAGTCTATTGAATGAGGGCTCCTACTTGCTCTAGTTTCAATTCCCTGCAAAGGTTTTGCAGATGGGGTCTTCTTCTCAATCCCATACTGTGCCATACAGTATGTTCTGAGGCTTATAGTCCAGGGATGCTTATATTTCAGCAGCTCTTGTATGCATCACAGGAGCATAATCTCAGCCTCTCTACCATCAGTCTTTCAGTGTTGTACATGCCTGTAAGGTTGATAGCCAGAATCTCTCCCATGGCCATTTTGAGCCTTTGCCAGAGGTTTGTAAGGTTTTTGGAAACCTTTCTGTAGAAGGGGCTGCACACTCAGAAAGTAGTTAGAAGGGCAAACCATTTTATCCACTGGGGTAAAGAAATTTAAAAGGACATGTGAAAGTCAATTTTTGTCATTTAATTGCCTGTGTTTTACTGCACTGTATTTTAAATGACTTGCCAGGGGCCTGGAGTGTCCTTCAGAACACAGCTGGGTCCATGAGGCCAGTGTTTTACTGAGAGAGCGGAGAAGCCCTTCCTCTGCTAACAGCCCAAATGAGCTCACGTGTGCTGGTTCTCCTGCTCCTCCAGTGTTTTATCCAAAAGGAGGCTCCCCGCGACTGCAGCGCCGCAGGGCTATGTCAGTGCTACTGTTTCCCCTAAATTGTCCCTCAGGCTGCTGCTTAGCACAGCATCAGCACTGCCAGTATGAGAGCAGCACAAATCCACAGAAGCCCTCTGCCCCGCTCCACTGTCATTTTAACATCCAGCTTTGCTCTGAGCTTTTGGAGATTTAGTTTGGATGTAACAAGACTGTATTTTTGACAGCTTAACATTATGTGATCTACTTATTAAATGGAACGTGCTCTGATGCTCTGACAAGGAAGGGTAACCTCTTTCTTGCCATTTCAGAAAGGGAATTGGCAAGCACTATCCTTGCATGCTAGGCAACATGGTGGCCTGGTTCTGCAAAGGTGATGTTCTTCACAGGAGCAGATTTTAACAAATGTTGTTTGGGGGAATTACGTCCTCCGAAGCACAAGTTGTCAGGAGATGTAAATGTGTGTCTCTTAGGAAGGACTAAAATGCAAACTGGGGTGTGAACTGCATGGTCACACATATATTTGTGACCATCCAAGGCACTGAGTTATCTGCAGGACAGGAGATTTAACGTCTGCTTTTTAAGTCCTTGCATGTTTATTAGGTCCAGTCTCTCCATAAATATGGGGGTGTACTCCCATGTCTATAAAAAAAAGACATGAGTCATAATTTTCATAAAGTATGGGATATTTCAAATTTATCAGTTTTTGGGTGTCCCACACAAGACAGCTGGTAGGGCTTGATTTTCACAAAGTGGGTGCTAAAAATGAATCTTTTATGGGTAAATTAAAGTTATCCACGCAAAGTAGTTACTTTGCCAGTCTTCTGGCCATGAGGGTATATAATATCTGATAAAACTAAGTCATTTTTTTCTCAGTGGTATATTTTTTTTAAGCCAGTGACTATGTCAATAACAAAACCCCTGTAGATTAATGCCAGCTTCATTTAATCAAGTAAAATTACTGAGCAAAGTCCCTACCCTTCTTATATATATACCCCACACATTTCTTCTTCTGAAAGAAAAGACAGCCTTTCCCTGTAGCACCTTGTTTTAGTCCTCCTCTGCTGTTGGTAAGGCTGATGAATATATGTCAGTGACCTT